>NC_141624.1:18418420-18758420 GCF_047967505.1 Dipteris shenzhenensis
TCAACATTGTATCCATGCTTCTTTTTAAAACTTCGTGTCCTCGATTTCCAGCAATGAATAATGCTACTGACTTCCACCTCTGTTAATCCCTCATCATTTGGAACCCATTCACGTTTCTTTTGCAAGCATCCCTCATAGAGTTGTTTTATTGTATATCTTCTCGGGAGATTTTTCAATAGCTTTGGTTCATACCATAAAGCTGTAAATGTTATAGGAGTTCCCTTGTCATCCCTTTCTATCTTAGCAACCTTTGCAACCCAAATTGGGCCACCTTGGTCATCCAACTCTGAACCTGGATCAGATGCCCAAACTGCAACAAATAGACCCTCTTCAATCTCATTAGATGGTATAAACTCTGGTAAGGGTTTGTCTCCCTTCCTGCCACAATATTTTTGAGGTAAAAAGCATTCCTCTGCTTCCTCCATATCTACTAACATATTTATATCCAAAGGAAAACTTGGTGACCTAGCTTGTTCCGGCCAAAAGGATTCAGAGTATTCAATGCTCATTAAGTTTTCTTGTCTTTCTAAAGATTGGATAAGTGCTTCAGTTGATTTAATTGTCTCCAAATTCTTAGTTGATTGCTCGGGATATTTTTGCATCATACTTTGAAGATGTTTAGTGAAGGCTTTCAAGCCTTTCATTTCATCTATGTCAAGTGATTTGTTTTTTGCAAGAACAAATCTAGTTTCCTCCAATGGAATTATTCGTTGTAATAAAGCATATGACTCACTCCATAAATGATCTCCATCTACTGAGTAGTGCTTCCATTGCATCACTGGAATATTGTTATGCATGTGAAACCGAAAGTAGTGTGGATTTGTGTGTCCTATTAGGGCATCATCTCTTGTTTGTAAATGTGGCTCTATGAATGCTCTCCAATCTACCATCCTCTCTAAGATAGCCACTTCTGATTCTTCCTTGCGAGAACCTCCAATTTTTTTCCCAATTCGAAATAGCATATCCTCCATTGTCAAAACATCCATTGCCTTCAACTCACCAAAGATAACACTGAAGATTTGATCTATGTCTTCATGTGTATGGCCGACAAGAAGAAAGCCAACTTCCACTTCTTCAAATATTTTCAAACCAACCAGCATAGAGCATAAAGCAAATATATATTTATTCTTGTTCTCTCTCCAACAATTATCAGCTTGTATTCACAATGTGTTAGGCAAACATCCGTGAGCATCTCTAACCTTTCTTATTGCTTTCATGATTGATGTAACAACCTGGTTACTATCATGGTCATGCAAACTATCAATCCATACATCACAAAAGATTCGGTATCCATGTACTAATACTCCACACAAGTGTGTTTTTAGTCCACGTTTGCCCTCCAATGCCGGTGGGATACATCTATATCATGGCAAACTGATTGTATTCTGGTCCATGCCATCAATGGTGATGCACATGGACTTATCGACATGTGAAATAGCTTCCTCTCTCCAAGAAGCATACAACTTTTGAGCATCCTGCACATGACGTAAATGGATTGATCGCCATTTAATATATCTTCCTCGCTGCTGCTCACATTTACTATGTTCAATGGCATTTTTTAATTCATCACATGTCTTACATTTTGACATCCTTTGCTTTGATGGTGTCTTGACATGGCAAAAATCTCTACGCCAAATTTTGTACATTGATGCCATGATTCTTCGCCTCTTCACACTCACATACTTTCTTTTTGTAAATAGTGTCTTGCGTTTTCTAGTTGTAAGACCATCAAACCTCGAATCCATTTCCCTTGAATATTCATCTTTATAATCAAATGCTGTGTGGGCTTGAGAATTATTTGATACCTTATAATATCTTGGAAATGGCAATCTCGTAGACATGTTCATTGATGTTAATTTGTTGCCAATGCCTCTTGAATTTTGTGGTTGAACTGTTTCTCCTTCGTAACTCAAGATTCTCCCATCTATATTCTTTGGCATGCTAGCAAAAATATTACGAACAACATGACAAGTCTCAGATTCTCTGCCCCTTTTGCCTTGTATTCGAGTGGTAACATCATGATCATTGTCACTAATATCATCAATTCCTGTTATTGCATCACTTATCCCATCGATCTTTGCGTGTATTTTTCTTTGTGGTCCCATCTTATTATTCTCAACACAAGACAAGTCTTTTATATCAATAAGCATGTTTGAGTCACTTGTAGCACAAGACAAGTCTTCTATATCAGTGAGCCTGTTCGAGTCACTTGCAACATAGGACAAGTCTTCTATACCAGTGAGCCTGTTCGAGTCACTTGCAACACATGACAAGTCTTCTATACCAGTGAGCCTGTTCGAGTCACTTGCAACACAAGACAAGTCTTCTATACTAGTGAGTATATTTGAGTCACTTGCAACACAAGAAACCTTTTCTACATCAACATCTGTTACTATAATGTCCTCAATACCTGTGAGCATGCCACTATGATACTCTTGATTACTACTATAGCTTCTTATCAATTTGGATCCCATTTGTGTTATAGTCTTTTTCTTCTGATAATATTCCGTTGTGTCTTCCATGACATTGAAGGAAACTGTCTCGGGCAAACTTGATTTCAAGAAAGCTAACCCCCATTTACAAGTACTATGAACTTGTAGTTGAGACGTAGTATTATGGACGTCTAATTGTGAAGTACTATCCATTGCATTTTGAATGACACCTGCACTAGTCAACTTAATTATCTCCACTATACAGAGAAAACTCTGAGCATAGCCCTTAAAGTTGCCAATTGCTAAAACTTCTCCGGAGCAAGATAACATCTCAACTTTTTCCCCCTGAAAATAAGTTTTCTTGATATCTTGAAAGTATGTCTTTGGAACAATTTCGTCTTGGTCCTAGAGTGTTCTGTGTGCTTGCATATCAAATATGTCACATTGTAAGATATCTCCCAATGTTTCAAAGTCTCCATGTGGATATTTTAAATGTACTTCAGGATTTACAACGTTGGTGATTATCACTACACATCTTCTCTCACCACAACGTTGGAAATGACACACATTCATAGGATCAAGACTATGAATTCGTCCAAAAGCCACCACTTCATTCTTCTTATATAACACCACATCCATACCCTCTGTTAGGGTGAATACCTGTTTTATGTATAAAAGTAGATTAGCAACTCAAAATGAACATAATAAATAATCATTGAGCTTATTATTACTTAATAACTTCTATATCAAAACTAGCAGAGAAGGCATTAAACCTAAACCCTACATCCTAAACTTTAAATAATTAATACCAAAACATCTTAACCACCGTAAATCCTAAACTTTAAACATTTAATTCCTAAACCCTAAATCCTAAACTCCTAAACAATAAATCCTAAACCTTAAACCCTAAACTCTAAATCCTAAACCCTAAATCTTAAATCCTAAACCCTAAATCTTAAATCTTAAACCCTAAACCTTAACCCTAAAATACAACCAAAATTTAATGAATTTTTTTAATTTGTGCAATAGGTTGGATATATCCCCCAACCTGTTGCTTGAGCAACAGGTTGGATATATCAAGCAACAGGTTGGGGGATATATCCAACTTGTTGCACAAATCAAGAATTTTTCTTATTTGTGCAACAATTTGATATACAATTGGGGAATATATCCAACCTACAACTGAAAAATTTTCTTGATTTGTGCAAGGTTGAGCAACAGTTGGATATATCCCCCAAGCAACAGGTTGGAGGCCTGTTGTTGGATATATCTCCCAACCTGTTGCTTGAGCAATAGGTTGGGAGGCTTGTTGTTGGATATACCCCCCAACCTATTGCTTGAGCAACAGGTTGGGGGGTATATCCAATCTGTTGCACAAATCAAGAAATTCTCGATTTGTGCAACAGGTTGGATATACCCCCCACCCTCGAGGCCTATTGTTGGATATATCCCCCAAGCAACAGGTTGGAGGCCTGTTGTTGGATATACCCCCCAACCTGTTGCTTGATTGCACAAATCAAGAAAATTCTCGATTTGTGCAACATGTTGGATATACCCCCCAACTTGTTGCTTGAGCAACAGGTTGGGAGTATATCCCCCAACCTGTTGCTTGAGCAACAGGTTGGGGAGTATATCCAATCTGTTACACAAATCAAGAAAATTCTCGATTTCTGCAACAGGTTGGATATACCCCCAACCTGTTGCTCAAGCAACAGGTTGGGGGTATATCCAACCTATTGCACAAATCGAGAAAATTCCTTGATATTTACAATAGGTTGAGTGCACCATTAACCTATTCGACTTGCAATAGTTTAGAGGATATATCAAACCTATGGCACAAATTGAAAAAAATCATAAAATTTTGATTGTATTTTAGGGTTAGGGTTTAGGGTTTAGTATTTAGGGTTAAGGATTTAGGGCTTAGGATTTAAGATTTAATGTTTAGGGTTTACCGTTTATGATTATATTTTTAGGGTTTAGGGTTAAAAATCTAGGGTTTAGGGTTTAGCATTTAGGGTTTATGATTATTGTTTTAGGGTTTAGGATTTAGGTTTTAGGGTTTAGTATATAAGATCATGAGCTTAGAGTGTAGAATCTAGGGTTTAGAATTGAAAATTAGGTTTTAGAATTTAAGTTATAGGGGTTAGGGTTTAAGGTTTAGGAATTATAACTATTATATAAGTTTAAGAGCTTAGATTGTATAACCTAAGATTTATGGAACTTTAGGATTTAAGATTTAGGGTGTAAGATTTAAGATATATAGACTATATAAAATATGCATTCTAAAGTATTTAGTTTAGATATATATAGACTATATGTTATATGCTTTCCAAAGTGTTTTGTTTATAGGTACGATACATTGCAAAGGCTTTACTTCAAGTAAGTATAAGTCTACCTAGTCAAAGTATCCTACTGATTAGGGATAAGCACATAGGCTAAAAGCATACCGATTCATATTTTTTTACATTCATGCTGCATGGTGTATCAGAAGGTACGATCCTTTGCAAAGGCTTTACTTTAAGTAGTTACAAGCCTACCTAGTCAAAGTATCCTACTGATTAGGGACAAGTACATAGGCTAAAAGCACACCGATTCATATTTTCTTACATTCATGCTGCATGGTGTATGAGAAGAAATGAAAAAGTATGTGATAAGAAATATTCGAAGAAATACGTATTCCATATCATGGATACCATGGATATCTGGTGGTTGCTAAAGTAAAAAAATGATACGGATGCAATGATACTGTAGTCTTCTAGATTCTATGGTTTTAAACACCTACCTTACAAATACATTATCTAATTTTACATTCTTGGACTAACTAACAAGTATTATACACATGGAATCATGGATATCTGATGGTTGCTAAAGTAAAAAAATGATATGGATGCAATGATACTGTAGTCTTCTAGATTCTATGGTTTTAAATACCTATCTTACAAATACATTATCTAATTTTTCATTCTTCGACTAACTAACAAGTATTATACACATGGAATAAAAGCATACATGCTAAAAGTAAGTGTGTAAATTTTAATATTTTCTTATTTTTTAAATTAATTTAATTCTTTTATTGACTACTTTTTAAAATTGAAAGATTATTAGTATATAATCTACATAATTTTAAATGTTATTAATGTATAATATTAATTACTTATATATTTATTTAAATTTATATAATAATTAATTTGTATTTATATTAGTTTTTAAGTTAATAATGTATAGAATAGCAATATATTCACTAATTCTTCATTGTTTTAAGAGTAAGTATTATATAAAGCACATATGCTAGAAGACCTCCCTTTCAAGTTTTTTTTAAAATTAATGTATTTATATATTTATTTATATAATAATTATATAATATTTATATTAATTTATAGATTAATAATATATATTTTTAGCAAAATTATATTTTAACATTAGTTAATAAAAATTTATTATATTATGGAGTAAAAATATTATAAATGGATTTCTTATATTAATAAAGTGTAGTGAGAAGAGTTTTTTGGAAAGATTTATGATTAGATTTTGTTTTGAAGTTGTTGCGTACGCAATAGGTAGGGACATTTGAGTGGTTTTGAGGTTGATGGAGAAATTTGTAATAAAGTGTCGTGAGAAGAGTTTTTTGGAGAGATTTATGATCAAATTTTGTTTTGAAGTTGTTGCGTACGCAATAGGTAGGGAGGTTTGAGTGGTTTTGAGATTGAGAGAGAAATGTGTAATAGATTGTTTTTTTTATAAAGGAGTTTTTTGGAGAGATTTATGATTAAATTTTGTTTTGAAGTTGTTGCATACGCAATAGGTAGGGAGGTTTGAGTGGCTTTGAGGTTGAGAGAGAAATTTGTAATAGATTGTTTTTTTTTGTTGATGAGTTTTTTTGAGAGATTTATGATTAAATTTTGTTTTGAAGTTGTTGCGTACGCAATAGGTAGGGTTTGAGTGGTGTTGAGGTTGAGAGAGAAATTTGTAATAGATTGTTTTTTTTTTTAAGGAGTTTTTTGGAGAGATTTATGATTAAATTTTGTTTTGAAGTTGTTGCGTACGCAATAGGTAGGGAGGGGTTGTGAGAGTTTGAAGTAAAGAGGAAAATTTGTGGGAAAAAAGATTTAATACAAAAATGGTTTTTAAAGTTGTTGCGTATACACAAGTTTTTGAGAAAAGAATTGGATTTGAAAAAAAATTCAAATTTATAAAAACTTGATTCTTAGAAGTTCTTGCGTACGTAATAGGTTAGAAATGAACTCACCTCTTGTAACATTTTGAAATTTTTTGAGAATCCTGCAACAGGTTGATGAGAGGAGAGAAGTGTGGAGTGTAAACGAATGATCTTTGAATGAAAGAGAGAATGAAGAATGTTCTACTTATAGTGAACCTAAAAGACCTAAAAAAACCTTAAAAACTAAAAAAAGCTGACTTGACCTAAAAGCTATCCATTTCCTATAAAACTCTACTTCTCCTCATTCTGTCTCACAACTCTCTTATTCTCTCTCACAACTTTCCTGGAGCTCCACCACCTCTCCACTCAGGTACTCCCTCCCTCCCTCTTCTCCAGCTTTCTCTCTCCCCTCCCTTGCCCTCCCCTCCCCCTCCCCCTCTCCTCCCGCTTCTCCCCTCCCTTCCCTTCCCCCTTCCCCTCTCCTCCCTGCCTTCCCTCCCCCTTCCCCTCCTCTCCCTCCCCATGGGCCCTTCCCCCTCCCTTCCTCTCCCTCCGCCTCCCCGCAGGCCCCTCCCTCCCGTCGTTCATCCCTTCCCCCCCTCCCCTCCCCCCCTCCCCTTGCTGCCCCCCCGCCCCCTTTTCCTCCCCCGTCCCGCTGCCTTCCCCTCCCCCTTGCCCCGCCCCCTTCCCTCCGCCCGCCCCGCCCCCTTTCCCTCCCCCTTGCCCCCCCCTTCCCTCCGCCTGCCCGCTGCCTTCCCCTCCCCCTTGCCCCGCCCCCTTCCCTCCGCCCGCCTCGCCCCCTTCCCTTCCCCCTTGCCCCCTCGGCCCCGCCCCCTCCCCCGTGCCCGCCCCCTTCCCCTGCCCCTTCCCATCCCCTCCGAGCCGACGGGGAGGGGGGGGGAAGGGGCAGGGGAAGGGGGCGGGCGCAGGGGAGGGGGCGGGGCGGGCGCGGGGGCAAGGGGGAAGGGAAGGGGGCGGGCGCAAGGAGGGGAAGGGGGTGGGGCGCGCGGGGAAGGGGGCGGGGCAGGCGCCGGGGAGGGGGGTTCGACGGGGAGGGGGAGGGGAAGGGGGCGGGAAGGGGAAGGGGGAGGGGAAGGGGGTGGGGCGGGCGGGGGGGGCAAGGGGGAGGGGAAGGGGAGAGGAGGGGAAGGGGGGGAGGGGGACGGGTGCGCAACAGGTGATGCCCCCCCTCCCCCTCCCCGCCCGCGCCCCCTCCCCGTCCCCCTCCCCCTTGCCCCTCGCCCGCCCCACCCCCTTCCCCTCCCCCGCACCCGCCCCCTTCCCCCCGTCCCCGTCGGCTTCGACGGGGACGGGGGGGAAGGGGGAGGGGAAGGGGGCGGGCGCGGGGGAGGGGGCTCGACGGGTAGGGGGGAGAAAGGGGAGGGGAAGGGGGCAGTCGGTGGGGGAGGGGAAGGGGGCGGGGCGGGAGGGGAAGGGGAGGGGGCGGGCGCAGGGGAGGGGGGCTCGACGGGGAGGGGGGGAAGAGCAGACGGGAAGGGGGAGGGGAAGGGGGCAGGGCAGGGGGGCAAGGGGGAGGGGAAGGGGGAGGGGGCGAGGGGAGGGGACGGGGGCGGGGAGGGGGAGGGGGAGGGGGGGCGATGCCCTCGGGGGCGGGGAGGGGGAGGGGGGGCGATGCCCCCCTCACCTGTTGCGTGCGCAACAGGTGGGGGAAGGGGGAGGGGAAGGGTGCGGGGGAGGGGGCTCGACGGGAAGGGGGAAAAGGGGAGGGGAGGGGAAGGGGGTGGGGTAGGGGGACCCGGGGGGAGGGGAAGGGGGGGGGGAGATGGGAGCGACAGGGGGCAGGGAGGGGAGGGGAGGGGGATCCCCGCCTGTTGCGCACGCAACAGGTGGGGGACCGGGGAGGGGAGGGTAGGTGCGTGCGCAACAGGTGGGGGACCCCACCTGTTACGCACGCAACAGGGGCCCCCTCCCCACCGTCGCCCCGTCCCCTCCTGCTCCCCCTTCCCCGCGCCTTCCCCCTCCCTCGTCCCTTTACCTCCCTGCGCCCTGTCCCCTCAAAATTAAAAAAGTTAAAATAAATAAAACTAAAAAAAAAATAAAAATTTTAATTAAATTTTAAATATAAAAATAAACTAATTAATTAAAATAAAATAATTAAAAAAGAAAAAAAATTATTTTATTTTAAAAATTAAAAATAAATCAAACTTAAAATAATATTTAATTAAAAATTTATTTAATATTTTGAGTTTGAAAATCATTGTAATTCTCATTTTTTATTTTTGATTGTTTTTCAGAAAACTATGGCTTCCATGGCTTCCAGTTTTGGTTCCAAGTGTCTTTCAAATACCTTGAACATGCTTGGTATTTTATGGAGCGCAAATCAAAGTATTTTTTGGTGATCACTGCAGAGAATATATCAAGCGCGAAATATTCTACAGAGGCAGTAAGAAATGGTGGCATGGTCTCAAACATCAACATTAAAGAAAACAATTTGATAGAAGTTGTGTGCAAAGGAAAGAATGACGAGGTGGTTTACAAGTTACGAGTTACTCCGAAGCACTTCTTGAAGCCGTTACCAGATTCAATTGAGGGATCCCAAGAATTACTTAGTGCCTTAGAAGCATTGAAGAAAATGTGGGATGCATTTCCAAGTGGTGGTGTTGTACCTTTAGCAGCAGTAAGTATGCCATCTATAACATATAACCCTCAAGTACCATCAATAGTGGTAACTCCGGTAACTCCGGTAACTCCGGCAAGTGTAACTACAGTATCTCCAACTGTACCTACACCATCGACTGCTGCAACTACAGGAACAAGAAGGAGTGATCGTGGAGCAGATTCAAGTTCTATAGCTATTCCCAGAAAGAGAGCAAAAATAACTCCTACTCCACATGCAGATCGTTCGAGTGCAGGCTATTTAAAACCAGGCAAAAAATTGGATAGCGATGAAGAGGAGGATCCGTAAGAAGAAGATACATGTCTCAAAGACTTTTCTATAAGTGTGGCAGACTTACATCCTCCAGAGGATGAGGGATACATTTGGGGATTTTCACAATTCAGCGTGGCCACAATGCTTATTGATCGAGCTTCATTGTTCACAAATCAAAGAAAGCTCGATAAGATATTTGCACGCAAATTGTATGAAGATACGAGGAAAACAAGAACTCCAGTTGCCACTAATATCACTCTTCATCCTATGGTGTTTAAGAGACTTCAAGAAGATGATCCTACATTGCCTGATGTCACATTTCAAAAGCGCATGGACTTTCTTGATGCTTTTGAGAACTTTAGAAGGAGTGACTTTGTTCGTGGAGAGGCTTTGTACCAAAGCCAATATGGGAGTGACATCGAGAAGAGATACATGTTGGCAAAGAATAGATTCTTGGAAAGATGCATGTTTGAGCCCATTGATGGGCAACACTTTTGTGAAGCTTGCAGGATCGCCCTTGATGAGGGAAGAAAAGGAAACTTGCCACAGATTGAGTGGATGGAAAAGTTTCAATGGGTCATTTGTCATATATGCATATTTAACGATGACTCGAAGTACATTCTAGAATCAGAAAGGCTGAATTCTGCTCCATTTAGGTTGAAAAAAAGCTCTTCTCTTTCTGAGATCTTGATAAAGGCAAGGGAGTTATGGATGGGCTGTGGAAAGCCACAAACAGTTAAGGGCAGGAGGGCCTACATCTGAGTACATGGCAAAGAGGACTCGGTTCTATAGATGCTTGAAAGGTGTTGTAAGCAATACGCAAGGCATACCAGTTAATAAGGTTGAGGCAAAGGATTTGAACACCACCGTTGCAAGATACAGGGATGTTACTTGCATTGTCTTCCACGAGGACTCAGTGTTTCAGAGCATCGTGGATGTTTGCCAAGCATATGAAACAGGGAAGATATCCTTTGAGGCATCAGAGCACATTGCAACTCAGAGGAAAGAAATAAAGAAACCGATGTCTATTGTTTGGTGGAGAGCTTTAAGGTTTGTTCCAGATGCAATAACAGAAGAAGTATGCAAGAAGATCCTAAGTGGTGACTGCTTCTTTGGAAAGAAGAGCAAGCATAGCAACTTAGATGAAGTGGTCACCCGAATGATTCAAAGTGAGGCTGCTCTCTCGGCACTATTATTTTTATTAAAATCTGATGATGAGTTAGCTAGCAAGTCAATTGATGTGGATAAGAAGAAAGCACTTCGCCTAGGTCAACTCCTTGATAAGACATGGGCTAGAAAGTGGTTGGCTTCAATGGATGGAGATGCCACACCAACAAAGGATCTAAGAGCTAAAATGCCAAAGGTTGTTGAGACAGAATATATGGACATCAAGAAAAAGGCCTTGCAGTCCACTACCCAAGGTAGAGCAATTGGTGGTTTAGATGATGGTTCTCCATTTAGCTTCTCTTATGATATCCTGCTATCAGAGAATGATACAAAATTTGCACACATCAATGGCATTGATACAGAGCATTTCATAACAATGAGCGGTCATGCTTGGGAGAAGCCATGCGTATTTTTCATAGATGAATTGCAAGACCTTGCAGTGTCACGGATAGTTAAACTTGTGCGGTTTATCGTAGAAGGTCCTATGGCAGATAAGAAAAGATCAACGTTGGTCCTGTTCATGACAGAATCACAAAGGGATGCCTTATATGCGAGTTTGACATCTGCATTTGGGTATTTACTTTCAAAAGTATACCATGGTATAGTTCTACGTAATCATATGACTGTCTTGGAAGGCACTGCCATTCAAGTCTTGTAGCCTTTCTTGATGTGCTTCTTATCGAGGGGTGGTGGCAATCTAATCCAAATTCCTTTAAGGACTCTCGAGCTTCATTACTTTGAGGACAATAAGGTTAAGCTTGATGCAGCAATGGTGGATTACAGAAAGCCGATGGATCCTGATGTGATACTAGAGATGGCAAAGAATTTATTGAATGATGGGTGGGAAGTAGCATTGTATCGAATGGGTTTTGCTGCAGAGAAATTGCTACACCAAGGTAGAAATGTAAATGTCATTGATACCCCCCATCAAATTGAGTTCTTTGACACATATTACAGTTGCACTACCTTCTTTGAAGAGGAAAATGTCAAAGAAGAGGGTAGTGAGTCTCAGGGTAATGATTCTAGCTCAGGTGATGATGAGGATGAAAGCTCTGCATCCGATGACTTACGGCAAGAAGAAATCTGCACAAAGAATAAGGGTGATCAATTGTCAACTAGAGTCAAGGAGGTTTCACTCATCATACGGGAAGGCTCGCGGCAGCAAGAAGTTACAATAGTACAGCACGTCACAGGAAAAGGTAAGGCTAAAGAGGTGGAAGCACTTCCCTTAAAATTAAAAGTGAGGAAGGCAACCTTGATCTTGGATGAAGGACAGGCAAGTGGATCGATTTTGGATGAAGGACAGGCAAGTGGATCAAGCAAGGAAGCCTTACTCAAAGAAGGTATGGATGAGGCAAAGCATGACCAGGAGGAGTTACCAGGAGGCATAGATGGTTCTTCAACCATGACCTTACAAACTCCAGAGCAGCCTACTAGTCAGGAACCTAGTAGCCAGGTCCCTACTTACCAAGAACTTGGTCATGAGACTCTAGAGCATCCTACTAGTCAGGTGCTTGGAACTGAAGAGCAAACTATTGAGGACCTTGCTATTAAGACTCCAGTCTTAGAGTAGCCTATTAGTCAGGACCCTGGTAGTCAAGGGCCTGGCATTGAGGACATTGGTACTGAGTAACATGATGGCTAACGGCTTTGTAATCACAAGTTTTGAACTTCTATGTAAAGCGAATATCTAATAAAAATTTTACTACTTTTTTGATTTCTTTGCTCTCATTATTGTGTATAAAGATTGTTTATGAGGGCCATTTTATACTTAAGGGTGTTTTTTAATACCAAGTGTGGTGTATATGTACACTACTTACACATAAAAGGATTTATCTACACTACCTTTCTAAGGGCTTTATGTACACTACCTTTCTAAAAGAAATGGTCATAAAGGTGTGTGCACACCACTTATACATAAAGGTGTTTATTTACACCACCTTTCTAAGAGAATTGGTCATCTATTATTGGTCATCTATTGATGTTCTTAGATGATAGTAGCTCAATTCACAAGAAGTTATGAAGATGTTTATGTAGACCACTTTGTAAGAGATTTTTGTGAAGTTATGAAGATGTTTATGTAGACCACCTTTGTAAGAGATTTGGTTATGCATTGATGTTCTTAGTACTTAATCATTAAATCTTTTGTTTTGAGTTGGCAAATCTAGTTCAAAAAACAACATTACTAGTATATTCAAAATTTTTGGACTGTTTTTTAGTCCATTTCTCAAATTGGACTTTACACAAGTCCAAAAATTTTGAATAGTGTGTTAACAAAACGCATGACATGGGAAACCAATGGGGTCTTACTTTTGATGTTTGTATGTATGTATGTATGTATATATATGCATGTACATACATACATACATATATATATATATATATATATATATGTATGTATGTATGTATGTATGTATGTATGTATGTATGTATGTATGTATGTATATGTTGATGCATATATGTATATATTGATGTATATATTGATGCATACAATTTTGATATATGGAGAAAATGGACATGAAAATCATCTAAATTAATGGCTCTTGCCGTTTGATTTGATATATGACATGACCCCATTTGGATTTGTAAGTCCAAAGATACGGGGTCCTACTTTTTTAGGCCGTAAAAGTAGCACACCAATGGGGTTCTACTTTTGAGGCCTAAATGCATGAAATGGGCAGCGCGTTAACGCGCTGCCTATTTCAGGCATTTAGGCTCTAAAAGTTAATGCGCTGCCTATTTCAGGCATTCAGGCCCTAAAAGTAGGACCCCGTATCTTTGGACTTGCATATCCGAATGGGGTCATTTCATATATCAAATCGAATGGCAAGATCCAATATAGATGGTTTTCATGTCCATTTCTCCATCAACTAAAACTAAATTCATCAAATAATGTTGTTTATCAATTTTTGGCATACCCCCCCCCCCCCCCCCCCCCCCCCCCAAAAAAAAATCAAGACCCCCATTGCAAAAAAAGGTAAGGAACACAAGTGCTTGTTCTTATGCTATGAGACAACAAAATGCATGAAATAGGCAACCAATGGGGTCCTAATTTTGCTATATGTATGTAAGTATGTATATATGTATGTATATACATACATATATATCTATATGTGTATATATATATATGTGTGTGTGTGTGTCACACATATGTATGTATGTATGTATGTATATATATATATATACATACATACATACATATGTATATATTGATGCATATCTTGATGTATATATTCATGCATACAGTTTTGATTGATGGAGAAAATAGGCATGAAAACCATCTAAATTGGCTCTTGCCATTCGATTTGATATAGGACATGATCCCATTGGGATTTGTAAGTCCAAAGATATAGGGTCCTACTTTTAGAGCCTGAATTCCTGAAATAGGTAGCTTGTTAATGTGCTGCCTATTTCATGCATTTAGGCCTCAAAAGTAGGACCTCATTTGGTCCTACATGGGGTCCTACTTTTGAGGCCTAAATGTATGAAATAGGCAATGCGTTGACACGCTGCCTATTTCAGGCATTCAAGCCCTAAAAGTAAGACCCCGTATCTTTGGAATTACAAATCCGAATGGGGTCATGTCATACATCAAATCGAATGGCAAGATCCAATTTAGATTTTTTCATGCTTATTTTATCTATTTAATGAAACTGTATGCATCAACTAATGTTGTTTATCAATTTTTGGCATACACCCCCCAAAATCAAGACCCCCATTGGAAAGAAAGGTAAGGAACATAAGTGCTTGTTCTTATGTTCGTGAGACATTAAAAAAGAGGCTTGGTATCCCAAAAATGGCAGCGCATCAATGCGCTATCATTTTTGGGTTGCCAGATCTCTTTTTTGTTGTCTCACGAGCATACATATGGAGGTTATTATACAATATAACTAAGAAGTAGTATTGAAGTAGTTCTACAATTTGGATGCATTAAGACCATTCATATAGCAAGGAAAAATATAATAATTGAATACATTTTTTTCATAAATAATCTTTGTGGGGTTCGGCTTTTCCTATAAATGTTCATGTTTTTCTTTTGCTTTTTGGTTTACCATTTTTCTCCAAAACTAAAGATTTTTCTTTTAGTCCTTTTTCAACCATAAACTTTCATGCAACAGCTTATAAAAGTTGCATTATAAAGGGATTAAAGATGTAATATTGATATGCCTATGAAATTTGGAGGTGATGTTTTTTTGGGATTAAAAAGCCCTAGATCTTCTAAAGGTGTAGTCACTTTTCTACTCGTTTGAAGAAAACATAAGAAGCAAGAACAAAAATTAAGGTGAGCTTATTAGAGAACTTTCTAATGTTCTGGCTTTGGAAGTGACTTGGGCACCCAATTTCTAAAAATGGCATAATAATTTGGCCAACATATGGTTGCTTTTGTGCCCATGCTGGCCCATTTTGTGCCCTTCTTTCCATGTGTATTGTTGGCACTTGGTGACTATTAGCATTCATTGCAAAAACATTAACTAATAATGATACTTTTAAACCCTTCAGAATAAATAAATCCCATGCATCTAATCGCCATCTAACCTTCATTGATGAAGAACTTAGAAGGAAACTTGAAAAACATCAAAGGGGAGAGAAAAAGCATGAATAGAATAGGAGCAACCTAAAAAGCATGAAAGGATTAGTTTGGGGTAAACTTAAAAAAGCAAAGTGATTTGCTATGTATATAAACTTGGAAAAGCAAAGAGAGAGGGAGAGAGAGAGAGAGAGGCATGTCATAACGCCTATGACCCATGCATGCATGCTGATGTGGCATGGATGGTGATGACATATCATGGACTGCGTCCAATCTATAAACACCGTTATGGTGTTTACAGACTTGCAACTAGGATCCAAGATTGCACGCCCATGTCCAGCCCAGGGCCAGATACATGCCTAGAGAGTGTCTTATAAAATCAGAGCATGGCTAGGGTTTTAGCTTTTTACGTGGGATGATAAGTTGACGGGGTGGTCATCGTCGTCTTCATCTTCGTCATCTTCAAGAGCTTCTGTTGTCTCTCTCTCAGAAGCTCACTCACGCCATAGCCATGGCCTCCTCCTCTCTTGACTCCCGCAGCATCATCGTCCCGTCCCTTGATCCTTCCCCCCCTCTCTCTCCCCACCATGATCGACATCCCTTTTCCCTCCCCCTCATCTCCTCCTGGCTTCCTACAGCTGCCAATTCCGGCCTCCTCCACAAGGTGATCCCTCCCTCCCGACCTTTGCAGCTCTAATTCGGATACCTCCGCCTTTTCCCGTTTGATTCTTTTTCGCGCACTTCTTCTCAGCGTTTTCCAAACTTTGCAATACTTCCTTTATTGTATAATTCCGGTTTGCCTCCTTTTGCTTTCCGCGTTCCGTGGGAGGAATCGATGCTATTGCTGAAGAGCAAGATTGAAATAGTTGTAAGGATTAGAGAAGAGGTGGATGCCCTTGAGAAATTGATCAGGTTCAAACGCCCTGAATGACTGAATCAAACTTGACTCTTCCAAATCAGAGAGACCAAGATGACGCCTCACTTCTCTCCGCGATCGTGGCATAATGCAGCAATCTCGATCCACCCTACTTTTCTGTTTTCTCGATGCAAAAAATTCTCATTAAAGGAATCTTTATGTGCAGATTGGTGCAGAGCTCGTTTCGACGTTCATAATGGTCTTTACGGGCTGTGGAGCAGTTATGGTGGACGTGAGAAGTCATGGAGCTGTCACACATCTCGGCGTATCTACGGTGTTCGGATTAGTCGTCATGATAATGATCTACTCCGTTGGACATATTTCAGGAGCACATATGAATCCAGCTGTGACGCTTTCGTTCGCTACAGTGCGACACTTCCCTTGGAGCCATGTAAATCGCTGCTCTCTTTTTCGTGAGTCATATGTTGAGATTGTAGATTTTGGTGAGGCACGTCGCTTGCCTCCTCTAGTATGAAGTTCTTAAGAAAAGCGTACCTGGAAGCTCAATTCTTTAACGTAACCATTCACGGAAACCTTCGAGAGGTGTGGTATCCCTAAGCTGAAGGCAACGACAACGCTTGTCGATCTACTGTATCAGAGTCAGATCGATTATTATGGTTCCCGATCTTCGTCCGTGCTGATATATTATCGTTCATTCCTTCACCATGATCCCGCTGAATCGTGATTCAGTTTTCCCTCATTATACCTCCGGTCCTGAGTACAATTCCAAATCGGGTTTTGTTTATACTTTTGTATATGTAATGGGATGTCTATTTTTTAACTAAAAAGGACACCCATTTATAAATGTATACGAAGCCCAAATTAGCTTGACATTCTTTGTATTGCAGGTACCTGGCTATTGGGGCGCTCAGGTCGTAGCGGCAATCGTTGCAGGGTTTTCCCTCCGTTTGATTTTTAGCCCAGTTGCAAACGTAGGAGCCACACTTCCTGCTGGAAGTGATATGCAATCTTTTGTCCTTGAAATCATCATCACTTATATTCTTATGTTTGTCGTCTCTGCGGTTGCGACGGACTCGCGTGCTGTAAGTTCTACCTTGCCAAATTCATGGGACATTGTCCATTCTTCTCAATCTTTCTTGACCGCTCCCATCGTGAATCTTACATACCACATGTCTGTTGTAGATTGGAGAATTTTCTGGGTTGGTGGTCGGCGCCACGGTCTGCCTTAATGCAATCTTTGCCGGGTAAGTTCCAATCTCTTTCGTGTCTTTGAACTCTGTGGATTCATACTCGGAATCACTAGCTCTTAGATCCCGGGCGGGAGATATAACCTAACTCGTTCTGCCGCGGATTCAGGCCAATCTCTGGAGCATCTATGAATCCAGCAAGGTCGATCGGACCAGCGGTGGCAGCCAACAACTTCAAGAGCCTATGGCTGTACGTAGTCGCCCCGATTCTGGGTGCTCTTGCAGGAGCATGGTCCTACAATCTCATTCGTCTACCAGAAAATAAGACAGCAATAAGCCAAAGCAAATGCTTTAGGCTTTGATCCAGTACCATGTCACTCAAACAAGTGACCAAATTCTTGTAAACATAAACGTCGACCCTGCTTTGCTTCAATTTTTCTTTCTAATGCCATCAGTAGTCTGTTCCTGCTTTTATCTTGATTTCATTCCTTTGCGAGTGCAAGCTTCTTGTATCGTATCTTGCTTTGCCTTTTGAAATATCCAGCCCATTTTGAAAAGGTTATAACATCTTCATAACAACTGTTCGTGTATCGTCACTCTGAGTAAATAGGTTTTTCATCGGTTTTCAATCTCTTCCAACTGTGTGTTGCGAACTTCTTTACTTTTTTTAATCATCTGTGCTGAGTGCTATGGAAAAGAAAATTTACTCGTGAAATCTCTTCCATGTAATCTGTTATTAACTTTTAGCGTAGAAGGCCTTTTCCTTTAGTTACCGAGATCATTCAATTTGTTGAGATTTTCACGTAGACAATCGATTTGTGATTTGTGGTGTCTCCTCTTTGTAGTTAATATAACCTTTGCAACTAGGGGTTAGGTCTCTCTTTGTCATGCGGTCGTCATAGAGAGTCTCTCTTAATGTTTGTCTAGACATACTTCAGGATACCTTTGCAACTAGGGGTTAGGTCTCTCTTTGTCATGCAGTCGTCATAGAGAGTCTCTCTTAATGTTTGTCTAGACATACTTCAGGATACCACGCACGTATTGTTAATGATGTATCTCTAAAGAGTGGAGAGTACTAAATAGTTTGTCGCCCTATGTTTATGGCAGACAGCCTAGGGAGAAGTTTCCCTTTTGTGAGCCAAGTGTCCTAATCAGAGTCGTTGATTTTACAAAAATCCAATGGTTGGGAAAAAGAATTTGATTTTTTGGGGTTCTAAGTCAAGCTTTTGGCTTTTCCTTCTCTTCCTTTGCCTCTATGATCTTGGCAATCTGGTAGAAGGGGCCATACTCGCAAGAAGAGGGGACAAGACGGGACAGGGAATGGGGTCAGTTGGCGGCGACAATACCAACGAATCTATAAAGAAGAAGAAGTAGCAGAAAAAGACGAAGAGGGCTCGCTTGCTCAAGGTTGTTGTTGTTTTTTGAAGTGGGTTGCAAGAATCTTGCTTAATCTGCTGTAAAGAAATGGAAGGAGATGCAAAAGAAGAGAAAGAAGAGGAGCAACACCTCGGGGGGGTCACTCATCATACGTAACCCTATCACGTGAGTTCAACAGAAGGATTTTTTTTATTTCTAAAATTTACAGAAATAAATATACATAAGGGACTATTTAAAATAGTATTGGAAAAAATTTACAGATTTGTATAGAAAAGGGGTACATTTTATTAATGAAAATTTTTACAGATAAGGGACTTTAAATATAGGCCTTAAACGCACGTGATATAGAGGGTTTATCTCGGGTTTATACATAGTGACCCCCCCGAGAGCAACACAGAAAGCAACATAAAAACACAAGGAACTTTTGACCAATCTCTATATAGTGAACTCTTAACAAACTAGGAAATTAATGGATTTTCACTACATAGAATTACTCATTTTATCCTCTTTATATAGAGAATTTTATTTCCCATATAGTTATCTAGGAAATGTGAGTTCTTATATAGAGAATGAAGTCGATTTTTCCTTTCTTATATAGGGAATTTGATAACCTATATAGTCCCGTCTAGGAAATTTGTGTTCCTATATGGAGAATGAGGTGAATTTCAAGTTTGCTATGTAGGGAATTGTGTTTCCTATATAGCCCACGTATATTGCTATCCAAGAAATGTGAGTTCCTATATGGAGAATGAAGTGGATTTCAAGTTTGTTGTGTAGAGAATTGCATTTCCTATATACCCCATGTATATTGCTATCTAGGGAATGTGAGTTCCTATAAGGAGAATGAAGTACTTTCTACAATACCTATATAGGAAATGAGTTCTTTATCTTGAAAATTAGCAAGAATTTATATTTTCCTTTGTATTAAATTTGATTATCTATATCAAATGAGCTGTTTATCTAGAAAATAAGAAAGAACATTGTATTCTTCATGTAAGAAATTGTTAAAATTTTTTAATTAAAAATGAGCATTAAAAAATAGGAATATGTTTAGCATCTCTATTTGTATATTCTTAAAATAAAAGGTGCCACATGGAGAGCAACGGATAGACTTCTCCTTGTCCCTCCACGGGCATGCAAATTTCCATCATCCACCAAGCCATCTATGTGCTGCGCATCCAATGGCATAAAAAATTATATGCTCTCGAGCTCTTGATAGATGCATTCACCTCATCCACCATTCTCTCTCTTTGTAAACGTCCATTCCTAGACTTCCCCCGACTTACATCTAAATCGAATAGTGTCTTCAACTTGAAATCCCATTTCCCTTTTCACCATTTTTGCTATTGGTCATTAGCACATTATCTAAATGTACTAAAGGCTAGAATGCAAATTCATGATAAACGTTGAAGTTGCATGAATCCTATTTAGAGTATGTAGAAGATGAATTGCAAGGGAGTATACATTGTCGCTGATCCATGGCCTTGAGCTCAATAGAAAGTACTAGGGACATCAACTTTGTATTGGATGGTGGAGAAGCCACAAGTAATGAAACGATGATCGTGCACTTCTTCCAAGAAAAATGGCTCAACCACACACATGTCCTAGGAAAAGAGACGTTGACAAAGTTGAATTGTTTGGTTTTATTCCATTCATCCTACAGGCACAATTTAAGCTATGGCTCATGCACAAATGTGGAGATTGTAAGGGACATTTTTCCAATATTTCAAAGCTATGTGTAGTAGATATAGGAACTCGCTGCATCCTCAGGTAAGCTGATTGGAGCAATGAAGGGAGGTTCAGAGGTAACTCAAGATGTAGCACTCAATATTTTGTCTTCTCAGGCAAGCTTGGGGTGCCGGTAGTAGGGGAATCTTAATCGATGAGGGATTGATAAAGTCTTCAACACCAAGGTCCCCTGAGAGACCAAGGAGTTTATCACTGCCCTTACTTGGGATGGGTGTGTAGTAGTGAGGAGAAGTGTGGCGAGCATGTGCTTGTTCATATCCAAACCGAAGGATAGTGGATATAAGCAATAAAGCATAAAACATTATCTAGGCCATTGATTTGGTTGCGAGTTTCTATCCTCGCCGTTTTGGATCTCATTGGCTCTTGAAGGGCACCCACACAAGAAGAGAGAAAGGTACCATGGATCTCACAACTTCGAGTGCCCCATGAAAAGAGAGAAAGGTACCATGAGCTCATTTGGTGGTTTAAGCAAATGTTATCGATATCCTTGGTGTCTGTTTTCCTTGCACTACCAATTTACCTTCATATACAACAGATCCTGAAGGTGGTCTTGTATTGAAATCTGCAAGGTACTTTGAAGGTCTCAAATTGCAGGTTTTGTTTTATGCTTACAAGTTACTTCCACATTTTTGCATTAGAAGAGATGTGAAGAATGTATATGTGGTTTCCTAGAGAAAATTAGGTGATGTACTCAAATCTGCAAGGTACTTTAAAGGATCTCGAATTGCTGCAGTGTTGTTTTGAAGCTTGCAAGGTACTTCCAAATTTTTGCATCACAAGAGATGTGAAGAATATATCTCTAGCTTCTAGGAGAGAATTAAGAAGCATAGTAGAAGCTCTAGTATCGCCAACATGCCCTCTCCCTTTTCCTTCACCATGCCCACTACCTCCATTTCCTCTACATCATCCTTGCCTCCTCCCTTGATCTCCATCACCTCAAGTGTAACCTCAAAGAAAATGATGTTGCTTCCACCTTGACTCAAGCCCTCTCCATGAGGGGGTAGTAAATAAAATGATGCACTAATTTTGCATGTACTTGAAAAGTTCCAATGTCCACCAAACACCAAATATGTGGCTAGGAAGGTAGAATATCCCAGATTTACATGTGCATCCTATTATGTGAACAAAAAATATGTAGCAATCATCAACAATGATAGTGGTATCCAATCATCCCCCAATCATTTTATTGGTAATAAACTTTGCATAGGTCTTGAGTAGTTTGATGGCGCTTTTTGCATTCGAGAGTACATCCTTGGAGATGGTGTATATGCACTTACAATGTGGTTCATTAGTATATATGATACTCCTAGCACAGACATGAAATGCAAGTTCAACTTCTATCTATCCTCCACCTAAATTGTTGTGGAGCATGCATTCGGCCGATTGACAGGCCAATGGCAGTACCTCAATAAGAAGTTCCTAGACTCGAAGCCCAAGCTGGAGCAACGAGTATAGTGGCATGTTTCATTTTGCACAATATGCTACCGACAACAGTTGGGGATGTGCCATAAGATAAAGATTGCTTTGACTGACCACATGATAAGGATGTATGCTAGAGATTAGTTGAAGCTATTGCTCATTCTTGCAAGGCTGCATCAACTTGGGCAAGCACACAACCAGTTGCTCTTGCTTGGTATGTTGTGGCACTACATCGAAACTTCTAATGCCACTTCGAGATACTTTGTCATGTTTTGGGAATGCAAAGGCTACACGAGCTTGGGCAAGCACACAACCAAATGCTCTTGCTTGGAATGTTGTGGCACTACATCGAAACTTGTAATTCCACTTTGAGATGTCATGTTTTAGGAATGCAAAGGGGATCATTATTATATATGCACTTGTGCAATTGAGGGGAGACTTTACATGTATGCATTGTGTAGTGGTTTTTCAAATGCAATTTGTACTCCTTGAAGGAGAACTTTACTTTAGTTTATGGTGGCCTATGAAGCATATGAGCACACATATTAATCCAATCAACCATTATGAACATGATAATAAGCCAACAAATAAATGCAAGTGACACATGATGCCATAAGCCAAGGTGACTCCATATGCTTCCATGAGGCAAGGAGCTTAATTGATCTTATCAAATGAAACATACTAAATAGAACTCATCAAATAAACTTTTCGAATAATCCCACTTTGGGGAAGTCAATGATCTTATCAAGTCATTCCAAATGACCTTATCGAATGATCCCCCATTAAGATGGGTGTATGCATGCAAGGAAGGAATGCATGCAACTCACCAAATGATTCCACTATGGTGGATGCATGGAATGATTCCACTATAGTGGATTCCACTTGCATGCAAGGATAAAATACATGCAAGTTAGCAAATGATTCCATATTTTGGTGGGTCTGTGCAAGGGAAATCTAGGTGTATGGATCAGTGACATGAAGGTAAGTTCTACATGAACTTATCAAAAGATCCCACTACGGTGGATGCATGCAAGGAAGATGGGATACATGAACTTATCAAAAGATCCCACATTTTGGTGGGTCTATGCAAGGGAAATTTGGGTGTATGGATCGGTGACATGAAGCTAAGTTCTGCATGGACTTATCAAATGATCCCACTATGGTGGATGCCAATAAGGAAGCTAGGATACATGAACTTATCCAATGATCCCACATTTTGGTGGGTCTACACACATCTACACATGGCAAGGCTGGGTGTATGGATCGGTGACATGAAGGTAAATATAGCAAGTGGATAATTTTTAAGAATGAGAATATAGAGGCAATAAATAAAACCCAAGAATATGTATGTTGTTGATGTGATGCATTCTAAAACACTCTTGTAGTTTCTGCAATGATGATGAATGATTATCCTACTTGGCATAGATGTAGCATATGAAGATGCAATGCCATGTTAGAAGATCTATGTAAAAATTTGGCTAAACATGCACCCCCCGCCCACCCATTTTGCCCCAACAAACACCATTTTCCCAATTGTATATTCAGGCTCAAAGCCTCTGCCAAATAGTCACCACATGCACTTGCAAACATCCCGCCATCTCCCTGAACTTGATCTAGCCTTGGATCACCCGGTACAACTCCATTCTTTGTGGCTGCTCTAACTCTTCTCTAGACTCTAAGGTCTTCCAATAAGCTAGGTTAGTTGTTTAAGAGAGGGGAAGAAAGCTAGTCTCTCCCCTTCACATGCTACATGACTAGGCTTTACCATACACTGACATGGGCACACACAAGTAAGCTCAGGGCACGTACGGATCTTGTAGGTTGTTTTAGTTCTCTTTGCACTTAATGGATGTCAGAAGTTCTTTAGTACTTGTTGAACTAGCACCCTTTAGTCATGCTACTTTGCCCTTGTTTGGGGTGCCTCTTATTTCCATCTCCTCTTATTTTCAGCTCAAATTTGTAATTTCAAATTGATGTTTCAAATAAAATTGTCAACTAAAAGTAAACGCACAATGTGCAAATGATATTCAAATGAAAGTCTCAATTGTCTAAGGTTTTCAAAGCAAAGTTTTGCCAATAATGGGTAAATAATTCCTTGAGCCATGAAATGAACAATGTGTGTGATGTAAAATGAAATGTTTTGGTGTAAAAATTAGTTATCTCATGTTAATCCAAATGATAAAATTTCATGTTGATATCCTCTAGTGCACAAAATTTCAATCAGGTATGCAAACTTTTATGTTGTGATGTCAACGATCAATGCATCTTCACTCCATTGATTTTTTGATACCCTAAAATTCCATGTACATTTGTAAATAAATATGACAAAATAGACCTCTAGGTTGCTTGCTATATTGTCCATCCAAGAGGCATTCATCTATAGACCTCTAGGTTGCTTGCTATATTGTCCATCCAAGAGGCATTCATCTAATTGAAATAAAGTTTGCTAATCTCCCATTGTTTTCCCTTACATTTTTGTATTTTGTTCATAGTACACATTATACATTTTTGTATTTTGTTCATAGTCTATGTATGCCTATCTATGCTTTATGTAAATGCTTTTTCTTGTAACTCAAGAGCACACTGAAGGATGTATATCTTTTGCATCTCTCATCTATAAAGCTTAAATTATACATTTTTGCATCTTTATGTTTCATATGAACTGGAAGTGGTTCTTGGTTAGCCACCTCGTTGTTTTAGTAATTGTAAGCGCAATTCTGTGGATGATGATGCATGGCAAAGTATTGATAGTCCTTGAAAACCATTTCATACCTCAGATTTCAAAGGACAGAAATGTCTCTAAAGGGCAAAATGCCACTTCATACCTCTGATTTTGAAAGACATAAGTGCCTATGGAGGGAAAATTTGGCTTGGCTAAGTGATATATTGGCAGAAAAAAAGTGATTCTAGTAATGCTCCCAAAGATTTTGGCAAGCTTGCATTCGAGCACACATTCAATAAGATCCTCACTATGGAGATATCTTTGAGTAACTCAAGCGTCATGTTGTCAAAATCATATTTAACATAGGCCATTCGACTTAGACAAGAATAGAAGTTAAGAAGCATGGAAGGTGCAAGCATGGAGCATGGAAGGTGCAAGGCCCAAAATTTTGAGAGGGGAGAGGGCCCAAAAATATGAGAGGGAAGAGGAAAGAGGGAAGCGGGAAAATAGGGGAAAAGAGATTTCCCCCAAACCTATCTCTGACTCCCAAATAATTCGTTCTACAATGGCAATCTTGTGGTACATGGTATCCTCCTACTCACCACTCACAACCGTAATAGCTAACCCCTACCTGCTCACGACTCGAGGTTCCCATATCCCTTACCTCTTCATTCCTTGTACCTTCCTGAGCCGCCTCATCTCGCATCAACTGCAAGGTCCTCGATCAAAGCTGGAGTGAATCTGCATGCAGTTTCGGAGTGATCATCGATCACTACTACAAGGTCCTCGATCATTCAAAGCAGTAATGCAATCTATAGCTGTCTCGGACTTCAAAAATATGTACTGTGCCTACCTCCACCTTCATTCTCTCCTTGAATCTGTGCACGCCCTCCTACATATGCTCAGTCTATTATACGGTACTGTCTCTCCTCGCTGCATCTGTGCACCTCTTGTGCCATATATATTTGCTACTGTACGACGTCGACTGCTCGAGATACACACTCGATTGGAGCTCGATTGGAGGCTTAATTTGAAGGTAACAAGTTATATATATCTAGACTAATTGCATTCGGCGTACGTCGGTCCCTGCTCAGTCGTTTTTCGTCCACTAAGGCTAGTATACCGCGTTGACGTACTTACTATATCTACTTCGATCACGGTGCCCCAACAGCTTTGATTTTCTGGCCAGCAGCTGCTACACTAGCTATAGCTTACACCGCGCCCAGGGGCCAGCTCCCGTTCGCCCTTGCAGCTGCAGCAGGCTGCAATAAAAGGGCGATATATCTGTACATGTGTATACTAGCTGCTGTGCACCATTCGAAGCAACTCGCAGCCGGGGCATATGTTCGTATACATTCTTAGGTCAACTCCCAACAGGTCGATTGCGACACACCTTGGGCAGCAATTTCCAGGTTAGTATATACTAATTTGATCCATTTATCAAGGAATGTTCCAGCATTAACCCCCATTTTAATTTCTATCCTAAAGTAATCCTATCTCTTGCCACAAATCCTGTCAAAGATGTTGCCATAAATTTGTATATGCCTACGCATGTTTTGCCTATGTGTATGCTTCTATATTTCTATAATATGCTTGTACATTTTTATTCTTCTATATTTATACAATTCTATATGCTTCTATATCTTTGCCTTATGTTTCTATATTTCTATAGGCTTCTATATCTTTATGTTTCTATTCAATGAATGCCATTGCGTGCCTTATTTTATGCTTGATGTTTATGCCTTATGCTTCTATGCTTTATGTTTCTATATGTGCTAGTCTATGCTTGCTTATGTCTCTACATGCTTTATGTGAATGCAAGTATATGCTTTATGTGAATGCCTATTAAGTTTATGCTTTATGTGAATGCCTATTTGCCTATGCTTCTTTAGTCTATGCTTCTATGACTATTTAATGAATGCTTTATGTGAATGTCTATGTCTATGCATCTATGTTTATGTATGCCTGTTTTATGCTTTATGCTTTATGGATCTACTCTTTAAATGTTTATGGATGCCTTCTTTATGCTTAATGCCTATGATTTAAGTTTATATATGTCTATGCATCTATGTTCATGTATGCCTGTGTCGATGCTTCTATATGTCTATATGCCAATGTGAATGCTTATATGCCTATGCTTGTCTGGAAATTATGCTTATGTGTAGGCATGCCTATGCTTCTATGCCTATCATGCTAAAGTAAACCTTTGCAATTACATGCATGCCTTTACTTTTCCTTAATTTAGTACCTATGTAAATGCCTATGCCTATTTGCCTATTTGCCTATGCCTATGTGAATGCCTATGCCTATTTGCCTATTTGCCTATGCATATTTGCTTTATGCCTATTCTTTAAGTTTATGTATGCCTATGTCTATGCTTCTATATGTCTATATGCTTATGTGAATGCCTACTTTATGCTTTATGCCTATTTGCCTATGCTTCTATATGTCTATATGCTTTATGTATATGCCTATTTGCCTATGCTTCTATTTGCTTTATGCTTTATGTGAATGCCATTGCCTATGCTTGCCTATGTTTCTATATGTGCTAGTCTACGCTTGCTTATGTCTCTACATGATTTATGTGAATGCAAGTATATGCTTTATGTGAATGCCTATTTGCCTATGCTTCTTTACTCTATGCTTCTATGCCTATTTAAGGAATGCTTTATGTGAATGTCTATGTCTATGCATCTATGTTTATGTATGCCTGTTTTATGCTTTATGCTTTATGGATCTACTCTTTAAATGTTTATGGATGCCTTCTTTATGCTTAATGCCTATGATTTAAGTTTATATATGTCTATGCATCTATGCTCATGTATGCCTGTGTCGATGCTTCTATATGTCTATATGCCAATGTGAATGCTTATATGCCTATGCTTGTCTGGAAATTATGCTTATGTGTAGGCATGCCTATGTTGAGAGTTGTGGTGCCATGAGCACATGTAGAGCAAAGGTATGAGCAAAGGACAAGCTGCCACATGGCATGGAGGAGATATCCCACATGTGAGCAAGCAAATGGATGTAAGTACCCTCACCTATAAAAGGGAGGTTCATTTGAAGGAATATCAATCAAGCACTTTGCACTATCTCAAGATTCTCTTTATGAGTCCAAGCTAATCTATCTTGGAACCTAATTGACTTGAGATACATGTCATGAGCACTCTCTTCATCATGTTTCCACATAGGTTCCATCCACCTTAGAGTGCTCCACAGATCCTGAGGCACACATGTTTTGTCATGGTATCAGAGCATAGGTTTAGCTCTCCTAGTTTAGCTCATTAGTAGTTCACTAGGATTGCTCCCATTCCCAGATTAGTTGTAGGCATGCCTTAGGAACTCATGTTTTTATCCTAGGATATTTTCAGTTTTAGAGTGAGGTTCTTTGCGGGAGAAAGGATTGAAGAGTGAGATTTATGATCATTATGTTTGAGTGAGTTTTGAGTGGGAGAGACTCTCTCTGTGTGCAATTGAGAGAGAAAGAGAGACTCTTCTATGGGCTTCCATGTGGAGCGTAGCTCCAACAAAGTTGCAAATGAAGCTTCTATCAATTCTGCTCGCGAGATGTGATCAAGCACTCCAAGCTCCAGAAACAACACTTTAGCGGCTGCTCGCACTGACCTTCTGCAATGCCATAGCGCCCAACGACTCCTTTTGCCAGCAGAACCTCACGGCTCTCTGCCAGCGCAACCCCAACCCCGATCTGCAGCAGCTAGCAACTCCAGCATCATTTGTGACACAAATAAAAGGTTCGGGCCTGTTCATCAAGGGAAGTTCAACAATGGAAAGCACGTTGCTGTCAACAGACTATCGCCAGCATCTCGTCAAGGAGCAATTGAGTTCCTAAATGAGCTGCTGTGGCTTCTTGTGCCATCCACAAGGTGAGGATAAGGCAAAAATGGCTCTATCTACGGGCGACGACCTCCAGCCAACTGCTCTCGGCTCCAACTCCCTTCATCGTCCTGCACATGAGCAAACAGGGCTCCAATGCTCAACCAACAGCAGCGCACGAGCCTGACAGTCCAAAGCTCCAAGCGTCGACTCCATAGCTTCTGCTTGGGACTCCTTCATTGGATAAATCGTCCTAGCAGCAGCGACACGGCCTACTTGTAGCTAGCCACCATCGATGACCAGCAAGTAGGTCCGCGAATCTCCAAGCCTCCAAGCCTCAAGCAGATAGCTGCCTCCTGCTCGCAACCTGCTCGCAACCCGCGACTCCAACAACGAGCACGTCTCTACGTCGCCACGCCCATGCCGCCATTGCCGTCACGTGCAGAGAAAGCTTCAAAGCTCTTCTCTCTTCTAAGAATGTAAACCTTAAGCCACGTGGCAACCCCGTTGACAGCCACGTGGCAGATAAGGTAGGATTTGTGAGGGGTTAAATTGAACCTTGGTTAAGCTAATGGTTAAGTGTAGCTGGACCATGGTAAAATTTGTGTAACCATGGGTAAATCTATTTGGGTCACAAGAATGCCACATCAGCTTGCACAGTCAGCAGTGCCTTCTAGGCACAGAGGCCCTTGTTAAGCACAGTATGGAATTCAGCATGTGAATCCCTGTGCCACATCATCAAAGGCTCTCTTCTTCATAGAATCTTTGACAAGCCATAACTTGCAATCCAGGAAGAATTTGAACATGCTCCAAAAAGGAAAAGTGATCGTCTTTTCAAGCTCTACGCGCCTGTCAGTTCAGAATCATTGTATGCAATTAGACACTGCCAATATTGAAAGAATTCAATTGGTAAGACCTTTGCAACCATTGGAAAAAGCAAAGCATGAATGCAAACATCGATGTAAAAAGCAAGCCAAAAGCACAAGTGCATGAGATGACCATAGCAAAAAGCATGGCATCCACACATAAAGCATCAAGGCACATGGAAGAACAAAGCATCATGCAGGTAGCTACACCAAACAAAGAAGCAAACGAGTCATCATCAAGCCATGAGCCAAAAGGTGACATCAATGGAATGTGTTGAGAAACCAAAACCTTGCCAACCTTGCCTATATTTTTGTAATCAAACCTGACCACCTGAGAGTAGCTATGAAAGCACCCAGGGGAGGTATTGACATGTAAACCACACTTTACCACCTTAAGTAGCAATGCATGCACTAAGGGGAGGTGATGGAATGTAACTCACATCTGACCACCTTGCAGTAGCCAAAGGATCATGGCACCAAGGGGAGATGTTGAGAGTTGTGGTGCCATGAGCACATGTAGAGCAAAGGTATGAGCAAAGGACAAGCTGCCACATGGCATGGAGGAGATATCCCACATGTGAGCAAGCAAATGGATGTAAGTACCCTCACCTATAAAAGGGAGGTTCATTTGAAGGAATATCAATCAAGCACTTTGCACTATCTCAAGATTCTCTTTATGAGTCCAAGCTAATCTATCTTGGAACCTAATTGACTTGAGATACATGTCATGAGCACTCTCTTCATCATGTTTCCACATAGGTTCCATCCACCTTAGAGTGCTCCACAGATCCTGAGGCACACATGTTTTGTCAGCCTATGCTTCTATGCCTTTACTTTTCCTTAATTTAGTACCTATGTGAATGCCTATGCCTATTTGCCTATTTGCCTATGCCTATGCCTATTTGCCTATGCATATTTGCTTTATGCCTATTCTTTAAGTTTATGTATGCCTATGTCTATGCTTATGTGAATGCCTACTTTATGCTTTATGCCTATTTGCCTATGCTTCTATATGTCTATATGCTTTATGTGAATGCCTATTTGCATATGCTTCTATTTGCTTTATGCTTTATGTGAAGGCCATTGTCTATGCTTGCCTATGTTTCTATACGTGCTAGTCTACGCTTGCTTATGTCTCTACATGCTTTATGTGAATGCCTATTAAGTTTATGCTTTATGTGAATGCTTATTTGCCTATGCTTCTTTAGTCTATGCTTCTATGCCTATTTAATGAATGCTTTATGTGAATGTCTATGTCTATGCATCTATGTTTATGTATGCCTATTTTATGCTTTATGCTTTATGGATCTACTCTTTAAATGTTTATGGATGCATTCTTTATGCTTAATGCCTATGATTTAAGTTTATATATGTCTATGCATCTATGTTCATGTATGCCTGTGTCGATGCTTCTATATGTCTATATGCCAATGTGAATGCTTATATGCCTATGCTTGTCTGGAAATTATGATTATGTGTAGGCATGCCTATGTTTCTATGCCTATCATGCTAAAGTAAACCTTTGCAATTACATGCGTGCCTTTACTTTTCCTTAATTTTAAAGTAATTTTAAAATAGGCATGTATGCTAAGATTAGAAGAGTAGATTGGAACAAATTTAGTTTTAAAATGTATATAAATATAAAGCTCGTGTTTAATTCTATGATTGTTACAATGCTCTTGTTTTTAAATGTATAATATAAAGCTCATGTTTAAAATCTTTATGCTTTTATTCATGCTTCTATGTGTTTTTATTTTAAGTGTGTTTATACATGTTTATAAATGCCATGTCTCTATGCTTGTGATGGACTTTGTTGAGCTTATGTAAGTGTTTCTTCTCTAGGGCGATTTCATGTGCCTTATTCCAGATGGCAAGAGATGATAGCCTATGGAGATGTAGATGCAATTATAGGTGTAGGCATTCGCCTCTTGGCTATCAAGATGTGAGCCGGAGGATGTATTATGTGCATTTGCAACAAGACTCCATTGGAAACTTACACGCATCAATTTTGAGGAATGTGAATGAGGAGAACTCTATTGACAATGATACTGTAGTGAATGAAGAACTCATTGAATCATCTAATCAATGGAGGCGGGTATGGTGTAGATGTGAAACTTATTGCCATGGTGGCCGCTTGGTCGCTCCATCAACTTATGCAAGGCATATGCAAGTTGATGAGCGATTTGAAACTATTGCAGAAAATCTTGGTTTGCATGCTCCACACTTTAGCTTTTCTGGACCTGAAGAAGAGGAGAATAATGAGCCTATGCATCAGATGGAAGGAAACGATGAATTTACTGATATGCATGAACAGGATAGGTTGGATGATGAAGAGGATAACATGGATGCTTTAGGGAGGATAGCCATTTATCTCTCGCTAATGAAATCATACAAAGATTGATTGAGTTGCAAGGTCTTTGGGATGGAAATCAAGCTACAGTGGAGTTTCAAGATAGTATGCTTAAAATTCTATTTGGAGATATGGGTGGTCCCTCGGTGGTCCTAGGTCTACAACACATGAAGGTGCAAAAAGATCGAGTCTGAGTAAACTATTGGTCCAACTTCCAGAAACATGGGATGGAAGTCTAAATGGAATAACTGTTCCCACATGTTGGGAGCAATTAACTACTATGTTGACAAGGCTTGGAATGGTTGAATCAAAGAGATATAGAATATGTCAAGGAAAAGAGGATTCCATACATGCTCCAATACTCTATTTACCAAGCAAAGAGGACGCTTATAGTAGCAACACTGTTGAATGCCACTGCAATAGAAATGTCACTGGAAAGAGAAAATTAATGCGCGATTGTTTAACATGTTGTGAGAAGTGTGAGAAATGTGAAGTGCCTAGAAAGGAAATGTTATGTTTTGACTACATTTCCATTGGTGAACAATTGAAATTACTTACTAAAAGTAGATCTTTATGCCACGAATTATTGGAAATGTGGCAAAATAAAGACAAATGGTTGGTATTGGACAATTCTAATGAAAATATTAGAATTGATGAGTTTTGGGATGGCAGTAAATGTAAAAGTGTTAAAGAGTTTTGGGATCCAGAATCGGAGTTTGAGTTGCCATTGGTATGTGAGAAGGGGTATTGCAAACAAGCTTATACAGCATGGCCATCTTCACTTAAATCGGAAGCACTTTTGGAGTGTTGGAAAGAACATGATAAAATTTACAAATTTGTTTGCAAGGCTTGTTAAGCTCTGATACAAGGTCCCCAAAGACTCTGTAAGGTAAATCTTCCTAATTTATACTATGTGTGGTCTCTAATTAATTTATGTTCAAGGATTACATGTAATGTTGTACTCTAAATGTGTCTTTGTTTACATATACAGGGAGATCCACGCAATTTTGCTCTCTTATTGCACTGGGATGGGTTCCAGACATCATGAACAACGCAGAAGAATTGTGGCGTCATCGAGATAAAGGTTCTCAATTGTGGAAAGAAGTCCATAATTGGAGCAATACCAGTCTTGTTCATTCCATTTAGTTGCAAAAAAATTATAGGAAGCTCAAGCAAACTCTTTCATGTTTTTATGAAACCTTTGATAGATGAATTAGAAAGTTTGTTCATAGATGGAATTGATATAGATTTCAATTATCCAATGCCTTTAATTTTTGGGCGTGATAGCTCTTTTTCCCAAACCTTCAAAGCACGTGCTATGCTTATGATGGTGACTGGTGATCATCCAGCTCAATGTAAGATTGGAGCTTTTAAAGATGGTGGCCAAGCTTTTTGTCGTAGAGACAAACCTATAGCTACTTTAGAATGTGAAGGATCAAGTCGATACCTTTATGACCAAAATAGATTCCAATTCAGATATGCTCCAGCCAAGAGGTCCACAAAAGATATGTTGAGAGACTTGCTTCTTGCAGAGCGAGCAAGCACTCAAATGCAACGTGAAGACATTCTCAAAGAGGCTGGTCTTTCAGGTAGATCATGTCTATGGAGATTATATGATCTTTATGGGTTCGATTTATCTCTTGATCTTGTGTACGATTGTATGCACATACTAGCATTGAATATGTTTTCAAAGTACATGAGCTCTTTAATGAGAGATATCGATAATAGAGTGAAGAAAGAAATCGATGAAGCAACTCATAGAATGACATTGGCCACACCTTATTCCATCCGATATGGTCGATGGCCAAGGTTTCCTAGCAAGTATTTTGAGAATTACAAGGCAAAGGAAACACAAAAGTTTGTACAATGGTGTCTTCCTTATGTCCTAAGTGAAGTCCAAGGTATTCCTAAGAAATTCTATGATTTGGGTCTCTTGATCATAGATATTGCTCATGCCTTTTATAACTATACTAGAAGTAATGGCTGGTCTCAAGAAGACATAAACACTCTGAGGGTATTGCTTGCTTCTTGGAGAGTAAGATCAGAAGAGTGGATTGGAAGAAACTCAGTTCCATTAGAGCATGTTGCAGGTTTCGGAGAATTTCTTGATAATATTTTGCGACATGGTAGCCACGATGAGTTTTGGTGCTACATATATGAGCGTATGGTCTCAACATATGCTAGCATCAAAACAAACAATAAGGACAATGATATTTCATATGCAAACTATCATCGAAGGAGATTTTTTACATGGTTCTTTCTACATATTCAAGAAGATGCTGATAGGTTGTTTCCTCATCAAAGGATGTTGAAAGAGTTTCATGGAGTTCTTTCAGTCCCAGATGGATATTTAGTGGATAAACATGGATGTTATGACTGTCCTCAATGGCATTCATTAGGATTGATACATGTATCATCCATTGAAAAAGCGGTAACATTTATGGAGTTTAGCTACATTGCATGCGAAAGACTATCCTTGCCAAAGAGTCATTGGCCAAAAGGGTATTGTAATAGCAAGAAAGAAGCCAAAAGTTAGATACGCAACAAGTGAGGAAAGAAGGTATGTAGAGCAAAATCTTCAATTCGGGATTGAGAGAGAAACATAATACAAGAAAATTATGTTCAAGGGTGAGGTTTATAAGATTGAAGATAAGGTTATCGTAAAGTCTGAAGAGGATGCAACATTAGTCTCTAGTGTGGGACACTGGAAAGCGTGTATAGCATCGTTTTTTTCCTTTCAGCATAATGGTGACATGCAACTATTCTTTGGAGCACACTACTATAGGCAACGCATTGTTGTTGAAAGAGGATATGAAAGATTAGATGTTGATGGCACCACTGGCATGAGTGTCCTACAAAATGCATATTTGCCATACACTTGGAATTGTATAAGGCCAATTAGTTCTTTATTGCATAAGTTTATTCCTCTACAGCATGGAGGTGGTATCATTGCATATGAGACAAAAGATTTAGGATTGATCTCGAACACGTTTAATCCATCCTGGTTGCATTGGATGTATTCCTCCTTGGCTAAAGGAGAATGATATTGTTTTATTGAAGTCTTATCTTGATACAATATGCTCACCAAATGATCTCAAGTATGCCGTTGTCAGAGATGTGGACCACACGCTAAATCAAGTTAAAGTAGCATGGCTAAAGCTGGTTCACCCTGAGGAAAAGAGATGGAAGGTCTCGATGGAAGACAACGAATGGAAGGATTGGTGGTTTTGTGTGTCTGTCAAAGAGACGTGGAAAGTTATCAAGACAAAGAACATGGTAGTTCAGGGCAAAGCCAAGATAGTTCCTATCATGTGGCAATCTTAGGCATGTAGCTAGGATACATGAAGTTAACATCATTCAAGGAATTCGAAAACGGATTTGGTACGTATTTGTATTTGATTTCCTTCTACATCTATTTCTATTTTGTGTGTTTTTATTTGATACTAACAATAACTATACTTTTTTATGCTTATGTTGTGCATGATCAAGATGGCTAGCAACAACATGGACATGGCGGCGCTACTAAAGAAAATGATGAGTGAAGATGCAAGTTTCCTTGGACTCATGGATTCCATGGTTAGTTCAATTAAAGGTATGTCATTTTTTGTTCGATTTATGTTATGCATTTTGAGAAAGAAGGGGTTGAACATGTATGTTATGCAGATTTTGTAAGCATGTATGTTATGCATTTGGAGAAAAAAGGTGGCTGAATTTATAGCATGTATGTTTTTGCCTTTGGATGTAAGGGAGGGGGTTGAATATATGGGATAAGGGGGCTGAATATATGGGAGAAGGGGGTTGAATTTATGGCATGTATGTTTATGCTTTTGGATGTAAGAGAGGAGGCTGAATTTATGCATTTGGATTTAAGGGAGGAGGCTGAATTTACGCATTTGGATTTAAGGGAGAAGACTGAATTTTTGGGTGAAGAGAACTGTTTTATGAATTTATGGGCTGTATTCATTGCATTTAGAGAAAGAAGGGGCTGATTTGTAAGCATGTATGTTATGCACTTGGAGAATCTAGGTGGTTGAATATATGGCATGTATGTTTTTTATATAGGAAAAATGCCTATGGGAGATGCATCAAAGGATGTGTCCTTCAAAGAGAACAAGGAGCGTCTCTCTTTGCAAGATAAATCTCAAGTTTCTGTTCCTCCGATCTCAGGGGCAAGTTTTACACCTACGTATGATGAGGTGTTTAAACCACCCAAAATGAATAGTAGGGATAAGAACAAGCTATATGGGAAAGAGCTCCTAGAAAAGTGCTTTAGAGACCAGCATTCTCTATTGTTAGAAAACTACTGTCGTGTACAAAGGTGGTTCGAGGGAATAGAGACTGTTATAGATCTACGGCATAAAAAGGAAGAACAACAGCATATTAAAGGCATCATCCATGAGCATCATCATGAGATAGTGCCTCTAAAGTTTAGTGGAGTTGAATATAGCTGGAGAGAGGAAGATATATACAGGTGGTGGATCTCCTCAAAGTAGTCTAGCAGGAAATACTCGAAAAAGAGGACCCTTGTAAATAATGTGAGTTGGCCTTTCAATTATGTGATATTTTATAAAACTGTATATTTGTAATATAGATATGATCTAGTCAATGTATTCTATTGTGTTTCAAAGGACGAAATGAGCAAAGTTCAGAGAAATATGGAGCTTGAAGCAACTAGTCCTTGTATTGACAAGTCTCCACATAATTCAATTTCAAAGAAGGTATGTTCAATACATTTAATGGTTCTCTCGCATGAATCAAAAATTTTGTATTTATTTGCATAATTTGTGCCACTTCTTACTTGGATTATTTAACTCTTTAGCAATCTATTGGAGATTCTATTTCTATTAGAGGGGAATGTCATGAACAAGGATATTCAACATCTCAGGTTGTTGATGCATTTGAAAGATATGTTTTTTCAAGAAAAATTAAGAATATCGTATACCAATTGAACTAAGTTCTCATTCCTTTGGATTTCAAAGTGATATATAAGAGTTTAATAAAATTTTGTATGTCTATTTGAAACTTTTTAGAGATATATGGAGCCTCAAGCAACTACTCCTTGTATTGACGAGTCTCCATGTAATCCAATTTCAGAGAAGGTATGTTTATATTAATACCTTGAATGGTTCTCTTCTTTTAGTAAAAAATTATACTTTTTCATGTAATTTATGTGACATCTTACTTGGATTATTTAATTCATTGGCAGTCTATTGGAAATTCAGTTTCTATTGGAGGAGAATTTTATGGACAAGGATGTCCAACATCTGAGGTTGTTGAAGCGTTTCCAATAAAATATATGTTTTTAATTTTATAAAGAATATAAAATGTTTTCTTTAATAAAATCATATGTTCTTTTGTGTAGATAGATAAGTTCATGGCGAAGAGATTCAAAGGGTTTGAGTATTTTCACTTTGATCAGGTGTGTAAGTTTCAATCATGAGTTTTCTTCTATTTTGAAAAAGTATTATTAACCATTCAGTTATTCACAATTCATCTATCTTGAATATTTTATATCAGGATTCTTATGGTGAAGCGAATGTTGATATGAATGAGATGACATTTTCTAAGATGCTTCATGGTGACATCACTACAAATGAAGATAAGGTATGAATTGCCTTTATCTTTTAGATATGCTTATGATTGAAGCTATTTTCTTTGATTCAATTGTGATCAGCATCTTCTTTTTACACAAGTTTTAATTTAATTTTGTCATATTTTTAGGATCCAATATCAAATGTGATTGATTCTACGAATGAAATGTCTAGAAAAAGTGAACGAAAGAGAAAGGTAAAAGTTTTCGTTTATGCAATACCCTTTAAAAGTAAAGCAAGTACTTTGTATGCTTGTATTCTTTACATAATTCTTTCCAATGGCATTAACACTACTTGTTGTTTATCATTCATATGTAACTGAAAAAATGAGAGATCACTTAAAACAGAAGACCGTGCAAAGAAGTGATAAATTCCAAGGAAAGAGATGCAAGGTATTCTTATATTTAGAATTTATTGTCTTTTGAAGTCTTTATACCTTGATTTTAATCTCAATTTTTTATTTAAATTAGAACTTAAAAGATATTCAAGGTACAGACATGGAGGTGACTACGATTTCAAGCGAGTATAAAAGAGTATGTAACAGCCTTTTACATTAGGCTTGATTATTTAAATCATTTGCCTCGAATTTGTTAATATATTGTCACTTGTTATGTTATTATGCCCTCAGGTGGATGACATTTCAGAAAAAAATATGGAGACGATACTTTTGAAATACATGGGAGTCCACACAATTCATGACATGTACTTTCCCTTAAAAAGTACTTATGTGAAGCTTAAAAAGATGGAGAGTAGCTTCAAACAGTACTCTACAGACATTAAGAAACCAGCCAGTAACATTATGATAAGGGACATTGTGCATTGGCTTATTGAAAGTCAAAAAGTTAGATTCATGGAAAAATGTGATGTGCTTAGTTTAGAAGATATAGAGATTTTGATATGACATTTAGCTTGATTCAAATAAGTCTTCAAAGATGTTATGTAGAGCTCTTCTAGCTCTCTTTGGTTGTCTTATATTTCTTATAGTAGAAGTTTTTTGCTTTTTCTTTTGAATATTGTAATAACGAATGGACTTTTTACCTTCTTAGTATTTGTAGAAATATCAAAGAGAACTCCATAATCTTTTTAATGGTTTTGTTGAATCTTAGTGTAGATCATGTGAGTTAAGGTAATTATAGTAACAATTGCTTATTGCTCTAGGTACTTTAAAAGTTCAAATTGCTACATATAAAAATGTGAAACATGAGTGCTTCATTTCTTAAATGATATAACTTACACAAAATCACTTATTTCACGTTCTCCCTATATAGGGAAATAGAAGATTCTCAATATTGTTTACTAGTTCATAACTAGGAAGTTTGCAAACTATGAAAAATGGGGCATTTCCTAGTTTGTCTTACAAAGAAAAAGAGGATTCTCTATATCATTTACTAGACTATAACTAGGAAGTGTGCAAACTAGGGAAAATGGAACATTTCCTAGTTAGACTATGTAGGAAATTACTAATGAATTTCACTATCTAGGAAAATTTTCCTATATGGTGAAATTCTCTAATGATTCCCTGCATTGACTTATACATAGGGAATTTTTTGATTGATTCCCTAGATAAGGTAACTCGGAAATGTTCCATTTTCTCTAGTTTGCACACTTACTAGGTATGTTCATTTCAAACTAGTAAATGATATAGAGAATCCTCTTCTTTCCTATATAGAGAACGTCTCAAAGTTCCTTGTGAAAGAAGGGGGTGGAGGAGGAGAAAGCGGAAATTCTCTCAATGTCAATCATCCCTAAAGGTAGCACCCTTCACATCCGAGAGGTCTGGGCCAACAACCTCGATGAAGAATTTACATTGATCCGAGATGTTGTTGATGACTTTCCTTACCTTCGCCTTGGACACAAAATTCCTAGTGTTGTTGTTCGCCATGTTGGGTAGGAGAGAAGTGATCAATAAAACCAAATCATTTCCAATAAAGAAGAGTTCCTTTCTGATGCCTTACAAAGAAAAGAGAAGAAATAGTAAAGCACTTAACGTCCTTGTTAGAGGTCTAGTAGTTGGGAACACCGCTATGGCAGATGTTGAAGTTTTAATTTAATTACTAAGATAAGGAAGCTTGGAGGATAGGAAAGGATGATGCACCAACAAGACCTATGATTGTGACGTTCCAGACACTAGCAGATTGGTATAACTTCATGAGCATGAGGGTGGCTCAAAAGTAAAGTAGAACATACTTGGATGATTATCTCATGCTCTTAGAGCAAGAGCAAGGGATGACCCAAGTTCTGGCTGCGAGGCAAGAAGGAAAATGGATTGTATATCGAGATGGTAAGGTTATTATTCGAGGAAGGGTAGAAAGAGGTGGAGGAGTACAAGTAGTTCATGATAGTGTTGGGCCTTTGAGATAAGAGACACATGGCAGATTGAATATGGTTGCATCGAACTGTAATCGCACTCTCTGGTCCAATCCAGGCAGCCTTTCAAAGACATATATAGATAGAGACATTATTCTCTACACTGAGACACATGAGAGCCCAGAGAGAGGGTTGCCCACAGTGATAGGTTATACTTGGGAGTTAGCTCATAGGAGAGAGCTAAGGAGAGATAGTGGGGTATGAGGCTTTGGAGGAGTGATTGTCTTCTTCAAAACACACCTGAGACCATTGGGATACGAGGCATCCAAACACACCTTTGGGGTACGAGGCTTTGGAGGAGTGATTGTCCCCTTCAAAACACACCTGAGACCATTGTATCTGTGGTATGAAAAGAGGAGCATGCATGTCATATGTGGATATGAAACCAGCTGTTAGATGCCCGACCGGCCTTCATTACAGTATGCTACTTCTCCCTAGACACATCATCATATGCTCATGAGGTCACTACAGAGGGGAACAACCCTTTGAGATTATACATGATACATCATAAAGCTCTCCCAGTAGGGAGACACCCTCCTTCTGGGGGACTTCAATGCAAGGACAACAAATAGACAAGTGGACCTACTAGACTTGCATGATACAATAGAAATACCCACATGGTCTTGAAGCTAGATATAGTAGAGCTTGAGATCCTGAGACATTCTGCAGATGCCCTAAATAATGTGACAACACATGTGCAATTTTTACTTGAGTTGGGAGAAGTCCATGATCTCATCATCTACAATGACCTTTAGAGATGGCCATCATCTAGAGGGTTCACTTGTTTCCCACATGGAAGTGGGAACAGCACAGTGGACTACCTGTTGAACCCTTTATGTTTCGCTTCGTGGTGGATACATGATTTCACAATGCCCCCTCCTCCCTTGGAGCTAACCACTCATATCTGGCATTTCATATCTCAGTTACCATGCTAGTCACACAAAGAGAGCTCATGCCATGCCTACTCGTACCCAGATCAACTTTGATCAGGCTCTCGATCCAGTATACGTGAGTCACTTAGCCAAAGAGCTTTCTCCCCTTCTGGAAGATGATATAGACCTTGCCCACGCCTCAAACACCCTTGCTTCAGTATTACAAGAGGACGACGCCACCAGATCCTTCCCCATGACGCAATCCACATGGGCCTCAAAACCCTTGGTTTGACGACCATTGAAGAGAAGCATGAGCATCCTCACACGAGAGCGAGCCTTGGGTCAGCTGAGGCCATCTAGGGCTCACCAAATCTTTTGATGGCGGCTGACATTGTGCAAGAGATGGGCCCTGCTCACATACAAGATGGATGAGATCATCAGATCATTTCAAGGCAGGAACCAGACCACTAGATGGGGACTTCTTTCAAAAGGAGGGAAAGAGAGGGAGAGAGAGAGAGAGAGAGAGAGAGAGAGAGAGAGAGAGAGATGCATGTTTATATTTCAAGACATTTCTATCATGAAATTTAGGACAAATAACAATCTTTGGCTTCATTTGGAGTTCTACATCCCAAAATTATTGTGGCTTTTTGGCACATCTAACTAGAATATTTCATGTAAGCTTGCTAGACCTCAAGAGAGAGAAATCATCCATTTGTCTTGCCCCCTCCCAACGTGATTGGATGATTATGAATGTGGTAACCTACCTATTGAATAGGTGTGGGATTGCATGTCGCCTTTTTCCACATCCCTCGAGCTCTTGCAAGTAAGCATCTATTTGCACACCATGATCATTTGCAACATTACGCTCTATTGGCAAATGTCAGTATTTCACACACTGGTGCAGACACCAGTGTTACTTACACAAGCACATATACGCACTTTTTTTGCTAGACTCTAATCTAGCATACTTTGTAAACCTCAATATATCTTTTCTACATAAGTGTGGCTCCATGGGCTACAAATTGTAATATATGAAACATAATCATATCTAGATTTTCTACCTGATAACACATAAAAAAGAAGGATTGCAAACCTATGTATACTATCATCTATCCACACATGTTTCTCATAATTTTGTGAGTTGCTACGAGCCGGCCATTGCAAGCTCCACAACTGGCTAGACTTCGAGCGAGATGCAAATGGCTAGCATAAGCAAGCCCATAATCGGCTCAAAGTCAAGTATTTGCTTTACAATCTTGAGTCCTACCTTATAGAATACTACTAGTATATAATATAACATTTATATCTACTTGCAAAATGTTATAGGTTGGCCTAAGCAAACCCCCAACTGGCACAAGGACTAATATTCTTCATCAATGAGTGAGTTGTTATAGGTCAGCTTATGCAAACCTCCATCCCATTGATTTTTTCTTAAATAAAGTTGTAGCTATATATTTATAAATAAAAGAATATGCTAAAAAAGACATGTAGAATTTTTCATGCAACTAAGATTACATTTCTAAGTCTTTCCAAAGTGAAGTATTCCATGCATTAACTAAGAAATTTACATCCTAGGTCTTTCGAAAGACACCAAAAATATTTCATGCGAATAAAATTAAAATCCTAAGTCTGTCCAAAGGACTTTTTCTTACAAACTAAAATTAAAATCCTAAGTTTGTCTTAAAATCCTAAGTCTTTCCAAAGGCACTTCAATTTTTCTTACAAACTAAAATTAAAATCCTAAGTCTTTCCAAAGGCAGCTAAAATATTTCATGCATGATGCAACTAAAATCTAAATTGTATGTCTTTCCAAAAGACACCTAAGTCTTTCCTAAGTAAAGTATTTCATGCAAATGACAAACAATAATTCTATATTTCTCGATATAGTAGTCTTGTAGATACTTTGAAGATACAAGTATTTTTCTCAATACAAAAACACAAATTCACTACAAGGCACGGGTTGTTTTCCGACGGAAATACCAACCTTTTTTACCCAAAACAAAAAAAATTAACGGGCATAAAAGTCGCTATTTACGTCGTTATTAATGTCGAAAAAGAAATGTCGCTATATAAGCATCGCTATATAGCGACTCTGGTAAAGGTCGCTATATAGCGATAGTGGGATAAAGCGTCACTATACAGCGACACAGAACTTAAAAAAACATTAGTGGGGCTAAACAAGGCCACAACAAGCCCTCTTTTGCCCCACTAATATTCTCTCTTTTTGCATTACAAAAGAATGTTTACAAGCACATACGTGAGATAAAACTCTCAAACCTTGTTTGTTACAAAATTTCCCTTGTAAAAGGAGTGATACAAAATCGCTCAAATGAGTCGAGAGACAAAAGCATATACATGCCGAAGTATATACAATCTTGTTTGTTACAAAATTTTCCTTTCGAAAAGGGTGATACAAAATTTCTCAAACGAGCCGACATACAAAAGAATATACATGCCGAAGTACATACATTAAACTACTACTAACACTACTACTACTACTGCTCATTTGAATCATCATCGTCATCATCGTGGTCACGCTAGCCTGATCCTTGGCCCTCATCGAAGCCGTGTAAGCCAAATTCCTCAAGAGTTGCCTCCTCATTATCACCGCTCACCTCCGCTGATGGGACGTTCGAGCTTGCATCCTTAGAGTGAAACCATATTAATGGGAAATTAGATTGAAATTTAAAGAATAAAACAATTTAAAAAAAGATATTACAAGTAGAAGTAGACTTATACCGTGTGAGTAGCCACCTCACCCAATCGACTGTCACTCCTAGTGCCTCCATCTCAATAACCCATGGCTTCGCTCCTATGCAGAATGTGCATTTTGTCTCTTTGTTTGTGGGAACGCGACCCATCGTAGCTTGATGTGGGCCCAATTTACGAGAGTTAGATAAAGTGCATGCAATATGTAATAAAACAAAATAGAACAATAGATTAAATGAGAAGAAGTAGACTTACCACTCATGCCTCGAACACCAACCATTCGCCTGCACCAAAGCGTGAAGCACCTATGGTGTCTAGTCGTCTCCTCGCAGCCCTCCTCTAACTGTCAAACTTTTGGGATTGGTCCCTGTACTCCTTCTTCAAAAACTTCTAGTCACCTTTGTCTGCCCAGTTGGGTTTAGCCTTACCCTTTGCGATGGAAGTTCGTAAGGTTGACCTAAGATACTTCAAGTTAGCACACATGCGCTCTCGCATGTAATCCACATTGAGCTCTCAATTTGGGGGGTTAGGGTATTGTCTTTTCAATCCCTCGATGATTGCCTTCTTCTTTTCATCATCCTAGTACCACCAATCAGTAGCTATGTCGCTCTTAAAGTGGTATCTCATCAATGGCCTCATGGTGGCCAATACTTCTGAGCCCTTTCAATTTTTAATTATCTCTCCACTCCTAGTGACTTCATAGTACAGGTCCTCAGGCAGGAAAGTACTCATAGGAGTGGCAGTAGCAGAGCTAGAGCGAGGGGTGGTACTGCGAGTGCTTACGGAGTGAGAAGTAGCAGAGGAAGTGGGAGAGGGCAAGGGACCTGATTCGTATTGGGTCTCATGACCAAGTGGAGACCTATAGGGATGTGAGTGTGTTGACTTGTCTACATCTCCTGAGTCACCACAATAGCCTTGGATCTTCCTACTCTTTCTTCCCTTACGATGGGTATGCCCAAGTGATGACCCCTCAGTCAAAGGGGCTAGAGGGGATGGATGTCGAGTAGGTCTAGTGATCGGTGTAGGAGAGGGAATAGCTGAGGTCCTCTGGGATAGCTGAGAGAAGAATCTCACTGCCTCAGGATCGCTCATCTATGTGACAAACTCATCCGGACTTCTGGCATAGCCATGGGCTGCTAGCAAAGGAGTTCCCCGAGGGGTAGTCATAGTGCTAGGCCTGCGAGGAGTCAGGCCAAGGGTAGTCATAGGGGTAGGACCCTTAGGAGTCATCCGATTGGAATCAAAGTCCTTTGGAGAGTATAGGTCATGATGTCTCCTCCTACGAGGGTTTTCGTACTCATTGGACACGCGACATGATCCCATGTCTAATTTGGGAGGATTGGACAAACTCAGACACAAACACGAAAACAAAAACAAACACAAGAGCGGGTAAGAAGCGGAAAGACAATTAATTAGTAAGAAGCGGAAAGACAATTATGAAATTCAAACTCAAATTCAATTTAATAAAACTATGAAAAGACAATTATTTACTTAAGATAGTTATGAAAAGCCAATTTTGAAAGGACAAATATTTATGAAAGACAAGTGGAATCCAAGAAGGTTTTCATATATTAAAAATATTGCAAAAAATACTATTGTTAAACAAGAGTTCTCATATACAAAAAGAGAGCACAAAATCTGTCTCCAAAAAAGACATTCTCCAAAAATGCCAAAATAGTGGAGGAGGTCCACTGCTCTACATTACTGTCCGAGGTACTTTCCTCCTCTGAGCCGCTAGGCGGGTCACTCGGGACCTCATCTTCCACTTCTTCTAATATGAGGTCATACTCTTTAGGGATTACATACTTGCAGTCCATGAAGGCTTCTACACAACCCATTATGTCCTTTATACATTCATCTTTGGTGCTCCAGCGGTCGTGATGGTCTCTCCAAAACCTACGGAGATCTCATAGGTTGTGTCGTGCATTCCTCAGTTGCCCCTGCTCCATGCGCCTTCAGTGAGGATCCCACCCAAGTGAACGCACTTGGACGTTATACTTCACCTAGTTTGTATTGTGCGCAATCTTCTCCGCTACATGTAATAGAGAGAAGAGATGTCTCGAATCACTCAAACATGGGGAATCGGGTTGGGGTTTTGGGAAGATAGCCGTGGGTGAGGCCATGGTTGTTCCATTTAGAATTCGTTTGAAAAAAAAAAGAACCAAATATGGCTAAGGAGCAAAAGAAAATTTAGGAAAAGGTTCTTGAGAAAAAGATAGCCTGACATTAAGCAAGCATTTATAGACTCCTGCATTCTTTCAATTAGAGTGATAGAATTATGTATATGCTTACTCAATGTCTGGCTGTTGAAGCTTCACGTGGGCGGAAAAGAGAGGAAGAAAGAGAGGAAAAGAGAGGAAAAGAGAGGAAAAAAGAGAGGAAAAGAGAGGGGAAAAGAGAGGAAAAGAGAGGAAAAAAGAGGAGAAAAAGAGAGGGAAAAAGAGAGGAAAAAAGAAAGGAAAAGAGAGGGAAAAAGAGAGAAGAGGAAAAGAGAGGGAAAAATAAGAGAAGGAAGAGATTAAAAGAAAGGAAGAGAGAAGAAAAAAGAGAGAAAAGAGGATGAAAGAGGGGGAAAGAGAGAAAAGAGAATGAAAGAGAGGGGAAAAGAGGATGAAAGAGTGGAAAAAAGAAGAGAAGGAAGGGATTGAAAGAGAGGAAGAGAGAAGAAAAAAGAGAGGGAAAATAAGAAAAGAGTGGAAAAAGAGAGAAAGCATATGCTCATGCATAAGCATAAGTATACGCAAATGCATATGCTTATGAAAAGAGAGAAACGAGGATGAAATAGGGGGAAAAGAGAGGGAAAAAGAAGAGGAAGGAAGAGGGGAAAAGAGAAGGAAAAAAGAGAGGGGAAAAGAAGAAAAGAGACGAAAAAAGAAAGGGGAAAAAGAGAAAAAGAGAGAAAGCATATGCTTATGCTTATGCATGAGCATATGCTTATGAATAAGCATAAGCATATGAGCATATGAGCATAAGCATATGTAAATGCATATGCTTATGAAAAGAGAGAAAAGAGGACAAAAGAGAGGGAAAAAGAAGAGAAGGAAGTGATTGAAAGAGAGGAAGAGAGAAGAAAAAAGATAGGGGAAAAGAAGAAAAGAGTAGAAAAAGAGAGAAAGCATATGAGCATAACCATATGCAAATGCATATGCTTATGAAAAGAGAGAAAAGAGGATGAAAGAGAGGGGAAAAGATAGGGAGAGGGGAAAAGATAGGGAAAAAGAAGAGAAGGAAGAGATTGAAAGAGAGGAAAAGAGAAGGAAAAAAGAGAGGGGAAAAGAAGAAAAGAGAGGAAAAAAGAGAGGGGAAAAAGAGAAAAAGAGAGAAAGCATATGCTTATGCTTATGCATGAGCATATGAGCATATGCTCATGCATAAGCATAAGCATCTACTTTAGCATATGCTTATGAAAAGACAAAAATGAGGATGAAAGAGAGGGGAAAAGAGAGGGAAAAAGAAGAGGAAGGAAGAGAGGAAAAGAGAAGGAAAAAAGAGAGGGGAAAAGAAGAAAAGAGAGGAAAAAAGAGAGGGGAAAATTTAAAAAAGAGAGAAAGCATATGCTTATGGTTATGCATAAGCATAAGCATATGAGCATAAGCATACTCAAATGCATATGCTTATGAAAAGAGAGAAAGCATATGCTTATGCTTATGCATGAGCATGTGAGCATATGCTCATGCATATGCAGAAGCATCTACTTTAGCATATGCTTATGAAAAAGAGAGAAAACATTCAAAGTGTTTGACTCAAAGACAGAGTTACTCAAACCATGACCAAGCTATCCCAACTTTTTGACGATGCAAAATAAGGAGAGCTTGAACCTCATCATTAAAGTTTACTCCTACAGAACTTAGTTGGCGTGTATTCATATTTAACTGATTCAAATGATTAGCTACTATAGACCCATCTTCTAACACCTTCAGATTGAATAAAGGCTTCATAGTTAGAAGCTGACGGTTTTTCATACAATGTATCCAATGTGCTCATCAAGTCCTTTGTTGTCTTCTGATTAAGGACAATGAAAGCCACTAACGTTGCTAAATATAGTCGTATTGTTCCTAGTGCCTTTTTGTCAAGAACCTCCCAGTTTTTAGTTAGCATACTTGCAAGCTTCTTTGCTATCCCACTTAATAGCAAGAAAAGGTCCTTCTGGTATAATAATCCTCAATATGCATCTTCTAATGTTGGTAGTTCTTGCCATTGAACTTCTTGATTTTAAAGTTTCCTTCTTTCATCATTGCTTCGACTCAAACCAAGAATCTCATTCCAAATGACTCAACTGACGTTGCTCAAAAAAATGCTCAGATACAAGTTGTTAGGAGCAATGCGATAATGGGAGCAACAATGCGAGAAGAAAATTGCATGAAATACACTATACACAAAGTGTATAGAATGGAAGAGAAAGAGAGACACTGATATACACAGTTCAACCAGTGTGGGCTACGTCCACGGAGAAATAGCAAGTCCTGCGTTTTTCTTATCCACCAGTGAGAAGATACAAGATACAAGAAGTATATTTACTACTCTCATGCTATGTGCGCCACACCTTTTATTACAATTTTGACCACACAACACATGCGCCAATTTTCATATATTTTTGGATTCGAGGGCACTGCTCGTGAACCCTTGCCAAGGAAGACCTAAATAGCTATCACCGGCACCCCATGGAACCCCCAACGATAATAGTAGGGAGGTGTTGCCCCCGCCCTTTCTTAGAGTGGGTATAAACATGCCTAGATTGCTGTCCCATTTAATTATGCTTATATCCTATTGGGTAATTTTTCATCTAGGTTGTAGGAGAATTGGACGAAAATCTATAGCCATGCTCAGTCAAATATATGGTTGCTAGATGTGCTAATTTTTTTTTAGATTTGTATGTTGATGTGGGATATGCCTTTTTGAGATGGTGGTATTAGGTGCATGCTGAAAATATGGATACTCTTTAGAAGTTGTGTCAATAAGCTCATGAGCATTTGGAAAAGGAGGTGGCTATGGCTAATAGTCAAGTCAATCTAGGGGCGCAAACATGGAACCTACTCGCAGATGTTTTTAAGATACTACCAGAAGTTGATAGAATGGATGTACCACAAGCCCAATATGCTTTTAAGAAACTAGTGCAGCATAAGGATGTCAGCCAAAAGAGGCAGGGTCCATTGATTTGCAAAGTTTTTTCTCCACAGGGTGTTTTCAATGCGGGCGAGAGATCTTCTTCACTGTTTGAAAGAGACATTGAGATGCCCACCAGATATAACATTACAAAAAATATTGTCACACAAGAAGCAATATGACCAAGGAGATCAATCCAATAGCAATAGAAGGAATTTTTGCAGAAGAGAAAACCCTCGTGGTGGTGGACATCAAAGTCACAATTCATTATGCCAATGAACCTGACACAATGGATCTTGTGAGTGAGGATATCCAAAATACTGGTACAATGTATCTTGACATCAATTGTGATTTCAAGGTCAAATGCAATTATCAAATTGACCATGCAGATCAAGGTCCATGGTATATTGTTAGTTATTGATAGTGGTGCATCATGTCACATGACAAACCATGAGAAATGGTTTATATAGATGGTTTATATATTGTTAGTTATTGATAGTGGTGCACCATGTCACATGACAAACCATGAGAAATGGTTTATATAGATGAAACTATTAGAATGACCCAAGAATGTTATCCAAACTTCAAATAACACACCAACTCCAATTCAAGGAAAGGCATAGTCCCGAAGAATAATTTTACTGGTACAATTAGTCATTTGTGGTGTGCTCTCTAACTATGCCCTCTCAACATTGATGACTTGTTAACTCAATATGTAATAGATGGAACTCTGAGTTCCATAGTAGCATGATGCAATTTAGCAAAGTGTCTTCTCCTCTCCCTCTTCTTGTTTGTTTGTGGTATTATATTCAAAAGGATTGGTAAAAGATGTACTTTATGTACTAAAACTCAGCAATAACTTTTTGTCAATTGGACAAATGATGGAGATGAATGCATAAATCTAGAGGATATCAGCTAGTTGGAAAAGTAATCAAAGAAGGGCACCTATTCAGAATTTTAGCTTTAGTTCTAGATTTGCATACCATGTTAGCTCAACGTCAACCCCACTGATGCCACTTTCTACAATATAGTACAAGAGATATGGTCATGTCAACTTCAGAAGTTTAACGCAATTGAGAAATCAAAATATGGCAACTGGCATTCCAAAACTTCAGTTTCTTAAAAATGTTTGCAAAGCATGTTGCTTCGATTAGCAATCAAGAGCCAACTTTGGGAGAGGCAACTTGATACATACAAACGTATGGGATTATGCATATACTTGTAGAACTAATGGTTCACTTTACTTCTTGACTTTCATCGATGACTATAGCAAATACCATTAGGTCTATTTTTTGAAGGAGAAACCTGAAGTCTTTTCCAGATTTCAAGAATTCAAAGCCATAAATAGGCCAAAATATCAAAATTCTCTGATGAGACAAAGGAGGTGAATACACATCTTCAACATTCATGAACTTTGGCAAAAGTAACGGCATTCAAAGACAATTCACATGTGTAGATAAAACCTCAGCAAAATCCAATAGTTGAAAGGAAGAACAAGACTTTAGCAAACAGTGCTAGAGCAATCCTCAATGAGAAGCTTTTGAATGAGTATTGGATAGATGAAATTCACACTGCAAGCTACTTTCTTAGTCATCTTTTGACCCAATAGATTTAGGGTATGACACCTTATAAGACATTCATTGGATATAAGCAATGGATTGGGCATAAGACACCTTATAAGGCATTCATTGGATATAAGCCATGAATTGGGCATATTTGCATATTTGCTTGCATAGCATATGCCCACGTACATGACCTCATCATAAAAATTTGGATGTTAAGTCATGTAAATGCATCATGGTTGGCTACAGTGAAGAGAGCAAAGCATACAAGTTGTATGATCCCATCAACCGCGCACAAGACTACTTTTTGGTTAGTTCCCTATCCAATATAAGCTGCGTTACACCACGCCAAGAAGACAGGGTTGTCGAAAAATCAAAATGGAAGACACCAAATAGACTGGAGATACACACACTGGAGAATTAAAATTTTTAAAAACAAGCAATAGGTTTCACAGATGTCCCAATCCTTGATTTTCACACAAAGGGACCAGTTTTGCCAAAGTGTAAGCATCTCATTAAAGAAAAAGATTGTACAATGAAGAGAATGTATGGCAAAGAGTTAAGTACATATGTTGAATATCAAGAACAATATGATGGAAACTATGAATCTATACAATGAGCTAAAAAGAAGTTGAAGAGCAAGTACAGTACCTAGGATCAATTGAACATTAGGTACACAAGCAATGTACAATATCATACAATGATACATGGTAAAGAGTGCATGGTCAAGATGTACATATATCATCTATAGAAATTGCACTGCTCTAAATACAATAACTTGAAAACCATCAACCGATTCAACTCCCATTCAAATGGCTTTCTAGGACACCTTTGATGGCGTGATCAGTATCCCATTTATTTCTGGTGGTAAAATGTCTCTCTCTTTCTTGTGATTAGATCTCTCATATCTAAGGAAGACTACACTAGAAATCCATTAACCTAGTGTCGATCATAGAAAACAACCCTTCCCCTTCTCAACACAAGTTATAAGATCTTAGCCAAGGTCTGAAGTCATGCGCTTAGCCCACTAGGGTTTGCCCAAGATCACCACATCCATGATAGTATTTTCACTTTTTGAGAAGCCACAGACAATGTATAACAAGATTCATAAAAGTAATTAGAGCATGACTCAAACAAAATGCATAACTTTGATGACCATAATTAGTCAAACATAAATGCATAACTTTGAATTTGTAGTGACCTTATGCAAGGAGTCAAACAAAAATGCATAACTTGTAGTTGGAGCATGAGTCTAACAAAAATGCATAACTTTGAACTTGTAATGACCATAACGAGTAATGTGTAACTATGAACTTGTAATGCATAACTTCATAATGATATTTGGGCACATCTTCTAGTTTGATCCTTACTTGATGATATCTAAATCAAAGACTAATGTTATAAAACTAATTTTCTTCTTAAAGCAAATCAAAGATCTCATCCATGAAAGAAGGGGAGACTTATTTTTAAGTGTGATAAGCTCTATAATTCTCATAGTGCCATATTTTTTCAACTAAATGAAGTCTAGCACAAAATACTAAGCTTTATTTGATTCAATCTTAGATACAGTTTAAGTTGTTTTTCAACTTCTTCCTCTTCTGCTTTACTTAAGTTGTATGAAGCTATTTTTAATACAAAGTGTTGTGCCTAGTAACAAATTGATCCTATCATCTATCTCGCTACTCAAGGGTAATGATAAGGCAAGTCATCAAGAAACACATATCAAACTTAAAGTAAATCTCTTTCGCTACAAATATTCTCTATGGATTATATCCTATCCCATAATTCATCTCATGTTGAGATATCATCAACCACAATAAGTCAATGTAGGGAGGGGGGAACACTTGGTCAACAATATCTCATGACAGGAATCTTCAAGCAAAGGAAACTTAGAGCAAACACTAGTGCAAAATCCCCATTGATCAGTTCACACATGAATGTTTCTTAAAAAGAAACATTATAGAAGTGTAAACATAAAATTTTTAGGAACTTGCATGTACTGAAAAGGTCTCTAATCTGACTAAACTTCCAGGAACTTACATATATTGGAATGGTCTCTAATCTGACTAAACTAAAAAGAAAAATAAAAGGTTAAACATACACCTTCAAGAAACATCCATGTCATGTAGCAACTCCCAAATATTGAAAAAAGCCTTCAAGTAGATTGAGTTTCTTTTATCAAGGACCCACAAAATATGTTATGATAGGTGATTATCTCAACCAGTGTTAATTGTTCGCAATACAAGCAATCGTTATTTAGAGAGTGTAGTGCAAGAAAATGTTCTAGGCTCTGTTTTGAAGGTGCAATGGAATTGGGTGATGCACATCACTTTCACTGCCGACATTAGAAAAACCAAATCGTATTATGCAATGGGAGTGAAAGGAAAAACAACACGTAGAAAATGAGCACCAACCCCAAACTCCTTTTTTGCATACATGCCCAAGGAAGTTAGGATTTAATAAGAGTCATGCAATCATTGTGGAGCTCTATCAACATCCAAGGAATTACATCATAAACATCCAAGGGCTACCACAACAATGTTTTGAGTATAACTACACAAGACTACAGCCAGCCTCTATGTAGCACAAGAGGAAAGGCAATGTTTTTGTGGTATGTGCATTTAACGGACTCTAACAGTACAAAGATCACAGTATGCAACCCAAATGCTCTTAGGATATCCTAAGACAAAAGAAGCACTATCCAAAACCTTAATACTAAAATAGGCATTGTAGGTCTTACATTGATGTAAGACCTGTCATCATCTTTCAACTATATGATGAATTGCTCTAATATGCTCTTGGCCAAATTACATATCTGCTCTTGAAAGAGAGAAGATTCTAGTAAAGGGGTACACTCGTTCTATAATCAAAGCTTAATGGAGGAACCTACAGTCGTGATGTCTTTGGCCATAGAACCAGACCACAAAATCAATTGTATAGAGGTATCAATAAGATTCCCTAAGAGGCCGAAGAAGATTGCAATAGCCATCAATGTATGAAAATAAGACTTATCAATGTTGGGTGCTCAAGCATCAATGTTCAGAATGAAAAAGAGACTGTTGGTGAATGATGTACTTGTGTTAAGAAAAAATGAGCTATCATCCATTTGGTCATATTCCTTTGTAAAGATACATATTTTTTAATTGATGCATAGATAGATATGTCTTCTAATGACGTCAAAATTTTTCTAGAGCACCCAAATTTGATATAGGTTTTCAATTATGTTTCCAAAAAATCCAAGTCGAGTATTCCTACATTGTTATTCCAATTGTTATTCCATTGTATGATGTTTGTTTGAAAGTTCTTCAACCAACAGTCACATCCATATCCAAGGATAGACCTCCTAAACTTAGAACCTTAAATCATTTAAGTTGGGGAATAAAACTTCACAACGAGGAGAGATCATGGACCCATTTTGTAAATGATGCTTAGGTAGTGATGAGGCACAAATTTTAGGATGGACCCATTCTATAAATGATCCCTTGGTAGTGGTCAGGTGAAAAGGCCATAAATTGTCTATGGGTAGCGTTGGACACACAATTGTGATGGGAAACATTTAAGTCATTCCTAACCTTCTCCACAAAGGCCATTAAATCTCTAAATACTTAACCAATGCTTAGACCACACAAACAATACGCAGGTTGTCTTATTGCTAATCCATGATGCTTGAAACCCTTCAGTAAGAGTTACATAATTATTTGTTCACTTATTCTAAAAGTACCTCAGCAAAATATATAAGAAATACTACTTTGTGTGACATCGTGAGGACATTTACATGATATGGTGTGTGGAGGAGTTGAAAGACTAAGCATTCCTACTATCTTTCCACTTTTGCAAATATATAACAGAAGATCTTTTCATTCCATTTTGTTGATCGTCACTCCCAACTGATGTTTTGTTTTATCGGCAAAAGCTTGACTTCAATCTTTCCTCATGTTTTGAAGTAGAGATCTTGTAGAACTAACTTGTTACTTTAAAGGCTAATTCAAGTGAAGTCCCAGGCATTGCCCTTGACCTTGAGTGCATCCATGTATTGTATGTGGGTGTTGTTGCACGGGACATTCATAACATTTACATCGAGTTTTAACATTTTTATTGTATTTTGATTAAAAGCTTGCACTCTTAGATAGCTAATTGTGAAATAACATCATATTGATGTGCCTCAAGTACAATTTCAATGGGAGGAAAATGGAAAACAACTTTTGGTTTAGAATTAAAAATATATATAAGGAGGGCCAAAATATGTAATCTCATGTCTATGAGACAATTGCAATGGTATGTTGTGGCATGACCCTTTTCCAAGTCCAAGAAATGCCACACCATTAGAAACATGGTTATATAACTTTGCTCTCGAGGTGCCAAATAATCTCTTATGTGTGATTTGTAATGGAATTTTCAGCAAAATTGTGAATACAATCCCATTTCAATGCCCATCGAAGATTGATATTGGAATAATGGCCCTTAACCTAAACTAGAATATTGGAATAATGTGATTTAAAGTCAATTAACAAACGTTGTACTAAGAGCAATATTGGATCACACCTGTGAATACCTCTTGAGTAGGTGCAAGGCTATAAACAAGGTTGTACACTCATATTTACCAAGGACAAAAGAAGCAAGTAGGAGTTTGTTTGTGTAGATATCTTTCATGCATTATCTTTTGCTATCAAATCCCAAAGTTGAATATACAAAAGGCACGTTCAAAACACATGATTAACAATGAGTACCTTCCATGACTTCATATTTGAAGGAAATCATATTTGATTAAAAAAGGATGTGAGCTACCAAGGGCGTACCAAGGGAGAGCTCAACTAAAAGGGGACACTGTGTGTTTCATAGTAATGGTGAACAAGAATGGATCTTGCAAGGCATCGTCTTCTTATTGGTAATTGATATCAAGCAAAGTTCATGTCTTTTCCATAGAGTCGTCAAAGAATGTTGCTCTTCCAACTATTTAGGATGTTCTCATCCAATGTAGGATGTGCCCTTGCAAAATTGTCATTATTGCTTACAAAAGTAAGTCAAGTGCAACTCACAAATCAGACATTAGGAAAAAAGGGAGCTCATTTTGGGGCCCTGTAAGAAATTCACTATTTTCTCTTTTCTCTCTCTACAAAAGCAAGAAAATATGGATACTTGCGTGAGAAATGTCAGTGTGAAAAGGAATAAATATATTCTTCACATGCTTTACATTAATGTTCATATAAGAGCAACACTTTTCTGTGCAGAATTTGGTGATTCTGACACCGCAGACGCGTCCGGAACGGCCCAAAACCCCAAAAACGGCACTGGAAACGCTGGAATCGGACATCCGGAGGCCCGGAAACGGCCAAAAAAGGCCGAAAAGTGGGATTTGCAGCAAAACGCGATCTGGCACCTTTTGAGATCGCGTTTTGCTACAAATCCCACTTTTCAGCCTTTTTTGGCCGTTTTCGGGCCTCCGGATGTCCGATTCCAGCGTTTCCAGTGCCGTTTTTGGGGTTTTGGGCCGTTCCGGACGCGTCTGCGATGTCAGAATCACCAAATTCTGCACAGAAAATAAATTTTTAAAAGATTCAAATTAGATCACCTCATTAATGTGACATGCTTCTACGAACATATAGTACTATTTCTTTTTCTTATTTTCATCTTCTTTTGTTGAATTTTCAACGTTACGTTGGCCCACTCCTGATTGGTTGAGAGCCTATTTTCTCTCTCTTCTAAAAGGCCCCAAAATGAGCTCCCTTTTTTCCTAATGTCAAATGAGGTAAATGCGAAAGTTTCATGGCATACTTTTGAAAAGAAAATCCCTTAAATGGATCTTGTCAAATCATCTTAGTAGCTTCTTCTCTGATGGAGGTTCCTTTGTTGGAGTTGCCTTGGGAGCTAGTTCTAGAATGGCATGCTCCTCCTCCTCCTCCTCCTCGGGGTCTTTAGTCGGCTCCATCTCTTGGATGGTGACCTTGGGTGGGAGTAATGACGGAAGTTCAAGAATCTCTTCTGCAGGCTATGGCTCTGACTCCTAAAAGATCACATCCCTACTGATAAGGATCTTCTTCTTTTCTGGGTCAAAAAGGCGATAGGCCTTCTTCACTGTATCCCATAAAGATACATCTTCGGCTATGGGAATCAAGCTGCTCATCTTTATGCAAATCATTAGAACCGAAAACCCGTAAATGAGATATCGTGGGCTTCTTACCATAGTAAGCTTCATATGGAGTCTTGTCATCAACAGTCTTGGTCTTGGTTCCGTTGACGATGTGAACGGCAGTGTTTACGGCTTCACCCCAGTAAGCTTTCGAGAGATTCCTCCCCCGCAACATGGTAAAACCTATCTCTGTGATGGTCTTGTGCTTCCTCTCAGCAACTCCGTTCTGCTGAGATGTGCAAGCTGTAGTGAGTTGTCTCTTGATCTCGTGCTTCTTGCAAAATCCATTGAACTCGGTAGAAGTGAACTCTTCCCCTCTGTTGGTGGGGAAGGCTTTGATTACCTCCCCGCTCTCCTTCTCTACCTGGGCCTTCCAGTCTTTGAATTTCTCATAAGCCTAAGACTTCTTGGCCAAGTAGAATACCCACGTCATGCAACTGAAATCATCCACAAATAAAAGAGGATACCCCGAACCTACGAATGAATTTGTCGACATTGGGCCATAAATGTAGGCATGAACCAACTCGAGCGGCTTCTTGGACCATGATAAGGCCTCCTGTTGGAACTTGTCCCCGTGTTGCTTGCCCTCCAAGCAAGCCCTGCAAACACGATCATTGCTTGCAATCAGTAGAAGTCTATCCACCATCTTTGTCTTCTGCATCTCAACGAGAGTGCCACAGTTGACGTGACTAAACCGCTCATGCCACAATTTGGATCTGCCATAGTCCTCGTGCACCAACAGAGCATTGAGCCAATATAGCCCATGCTCCTCGACTCCTTGAGCCACCACCTTTCCGTTTGCCTTGGATGTGAAAGTGACTTTGCCGTTGTCGAATAAGACTGACATATTGTGCTTGTCCATCTTACTGACAGACAAAAGGTTCTTGCACAAGGTCGGTACATACAGTACATCAAAAATCAGCTCCTCGTTTCCTGCAGTCGTGATGAATGGAATACTACCAAGACCCTTCATAGGGCATGTCTGGTTATCCCCCACAGTGACCTTGGAATCGGGATGCGTACCTTCCATGGTTTTGAACCACTCCTTGTTGGACATGTGCTTTGAAGCTCCACTGTCCACGTATCAACCTTCCTTTCCTTCACTGACTGCATAAGCAGAGCAGTACTCAGTGAATGAAGAGAGCGCCGGTCGTGATGTTTGCCGATTCGATCTTCGGCTCCTCTTTGGACTTAAAACTCCTTTTGCTTGAGGTCCACCTTCTTCTTGCGGCACTCTTTAGCAGCATGACCAAGCTTCTCACAGTAGAAGCACTTCATCTACCTCTTTTTCTCTGCATCCTCAGTCTTGCTATTGTTCTTGGAGTCTTTGAACTTACCCTTGCCGGGCTTGTCCCTTGCCACGAGAGCCTTCTTGTCTGATTGAGTAAATAGCTTTTCCCGAGCCTCTTCCTGCAATAGTAAAGGGCCAAGCTCCTCAAAGGTGAGAGGCTTGGTCCTTTGTCCTGCAGTGACCGTAGTCACGAAACTCTTGAAACTGCGAGGTAGCTTGTGTAATGTCAGCAATGCTAGATGACGTGAGTATACATTCTGACCAACTACCGCGAGCTGGTCCCTTACCACCTTGACTTTTGTCAGATGGTCATGAGCATAGTCCGTCTCATTCATGTTCAGATTGTACAGTTGATGTTGAAGAAGCAGAATACGAGATGTGCTATCTGTTTCATACTAATCCTTCAGAATAGCCCACGCCTCTACAGACGTCTGGGCCATCTGGATGTGCGGAAGAACAGAGTCCGCCGTGGTCCCGATGATTAATGCTAGGGAGTGGGCATCTCTATCTTCCCAATACTCAAGCTCCTCTCCATCTACTGGAATGAGAAATTTTCCCTTGTTGTGTAGCATATCTTCCGGCTTTGCCTCGACCCCCCTTGTCAACTTCCACAACTTCCAAGCTACTAAATGGCTCCAGATTTTCACCTTCCAGATCGGGTTGTTCGACCCATCTAGTTTCCCTCACTCTCCGAAGTTCGAAATGGTGAATGAGAGAAATCTGGAGGAGGAAGGAAGAGAAGGGGCTGAAGAGGCAACAGTAGAATCCTTGTCCTCCATCCTTGCTGTAATAGCGAACATCAAACTGAAAAATGAATTTGTAGTAGAGAACTTGACCATGCAGCAAACCTGAGTGTTGATTGGAGTCGCCTTCTTGCTGAGGTACTCCGTTCTAGAGCTGAAAACCTTGCTCTGATACCATGTCGGAAGTAGAAGATGGAATCACTCACACCTCACACTCCCGATCTACCTCAAACAACACTCAAAGAGACGGAGAGAGAGAGAGCAAAAACTCAGATATATTCCTCCACAATAGTGGGCTGACAAAAGCTCAAGAGATAAGCGTACACAACAGCCAACAGATGCTGTCCAAGATCCTGAGTCTACTCCTCTCCCTGCGCGCTTGCTTGTGCAAGGCTTGTCTGTGCAGGTGATAATAAATGAGGGGGGGAGTGGTGGCCTTTTATAGGCCCATTGCTGAGCTGTGAAAACCGACCAGCAGGGGGTCGGCCCCCCGCTGCAGCATTGACTTTTGGGGCTCCACCACCGACCAGGCTGGTCGGCCTTTTGGAGGCTGAACTGGCCGGCTTGGGCCAGGCCTATATATATAGGCCCATGTGCCCAGCACATGGGCTGCTGACACAGTCCGCAGACCCCGCCTATTGCTGCTCCATGAGACGTCTAGGATGCCACACCATTCTCTCTTGCTGCACGGGTTCCAGCCAGGTAGGTGCTCTTGCCTTTTTCTTCCCCTGCCCCCCTATAGTCTCCTACCCCCTTGTCCACTCAAATCGGGGGCTCACAGGTGGGGTAGTGACTTTCTAACAGGCTGATGTGTCATACCTCAGCCTGGCTCATGCCACAGATAGTGCTGATTTCTAGGATCTTAATCCATCTTCAAAATATCATCTCTTCGGCCAGACAAAGACGGTCATACCCTCTATTTAGGTGGTGTAACATGCGGGGACTAGCTGTGCGGAAATTACATGAACATACAAGGAAGAACTCAAGCATGAAAGACACCAGAGATTACCTAACTATAGTGCACTGCTTTATTTAAAACTCGCCTAACCGCGACATGCGGGAGATGGAGCTATGCTGTGGAAATAGGACACCCAACCTCGCCCATAGGATGGCTGAAAGGGGCTGCTGGAGGCTGGGAGCTGGCTGATGAAATGAGGGGCAAGCCCCCCTTTATATAGGGGCTGGAAAGGCCTGTTTTGGCCGACCCAACCAGCCTGAACCGGCCGACCAGCCAGTCAGCTGGTTGGCTGGACTGAGCTGTGTCCTCAGCCCTAGGAGCCAACCTGGAGGTGGTTGAGGTTGCCTATAAAAGGCGCCCCCCCACCCTACTTTCCATGCGTGCTGCTAACCTTTGGAGGCCCCGAAATCTGCCGAATCTGCTGTGTAGGGAGCTGCAATTGGCTGACAAGGCAGCCAGTTGTCACTGCCACCTGGGCTTGGTCCTAATGCATGTGACATTCCCCTCTTCTGAACTTGTGTTGCTAGGTGGATACCTCACAACGCTTGCCCTGGCGACCCGAACTGCTCCGCCATGGCTTGTGACTTTGGGAAATGAGAATGGACCCCCATAGCTCGTGCCTGTCGTCCCTGGACTAGGATTCACAACGGGGTCATGGCGTACAACAAATGGGTCAGACTATGTGCACAATGCTCCCTATTGTAGGGGTGCATATGACAGGTGGCGAGTGGTCAGCTCTACATTCGGAATGGCTTGCTGTTTTGAAATGGGAAGGTTTGCATTCCTAATGATGCGTATGAATGTCATGACACTCCAACTGCAAGTCATGTCGGAAATCAGCAAACTTTTGATTTATTAAAACTAATGCTTTATTGGCCTAAGATGAAGGCCAAGATCACTGACTATGTGATAGGACTTAAGCTTTACATGACTAGGGTCACTAGTACTACTTTCTATTTTTAGCAGGTCTATATAAAATTTGCATATTTGTCTCTTGTTTATCACTGCAATCTCAGTATGGCCAGATTTAGCACTAATTCCAAAAATAATAAGTTTTTATGAAAACTTTTTTCAGGACATTTTCTTGACCAAAATATTCTCTAGGTTAAGGTTCTTAATATATTTTCTATATATCATTTATTCATTCTCAACAAAATTTGTTTCTGTTTAGAGGGATGACACTCAATCCGAGTTGACTTCAACTTCAATTCAAGCAAAATGTACTCTTTCAATAATACACTGAGCCCTTTTTAAAACTTGATCTAAGAACACGAAATAGATCAACTTGGGAGGCATATACAAGAGATTTTGAAAAACACTCCCAATGAAGAAGAAGGGTATGGCTGCTTGGGAATTTTGGGAACACCTGTCCCAGCTTAAGGTGTAGATGTTCTATTAGCAAAACTGAGATGGGGTTCCTCTACCACAGGAGCTGTTAAAACTTGTGAACTTTACATTGTAAGGATTATGGGTTTCAGAAAGCGCAACGGTCAATTTGCTGCTGGGTGGCATATGGATCAAGCTTCTCTCCCATCCTAGACTCAAAGCAGAGACATTACTCAAATTGTGGGATCGTGGTGTTTTTTCCTGACTAACAAGTATGGCATACTTGGCAAAGTCACCTCCTCGTTACCTCTTTTTGGATATTGCCCAAAATTGGGACCCACTGATGTTGCTTTTGTGGTTTTACATGTTGAGGACAGGGCTTTCCAATTCTCACATTGTGTTATAGGTTTGAGACTTGCTTTTGCTCTCCCACCACGTTTGCATTGTTGAGAACATAATGCATGCTATTAGATTTAACCACACTTGCGTCTTCTTTTACCTAAGTCCCTTGGCTTATTTATTAGGGCTGGATTGCTACATCTTGGATTTTTTTCCCTGAAAGATTATTTATTTCTGGAAAAGTTAAAATAAAAGAAAGCCAATAAATACTTTTTGTTACATATCTGTAACACAACTCCTGGTGAAATTAAGCTTAGAATAAATACCGAACAAGATGCTGTGAGAATGGAGAGCTTGAAACGTTTGGAAACGTAATCCCATTGATTGGTGGGAGCTGTTCTGAAAACAAAGCCTTGGAAACTAGTGGAAGGGACTTATGGTGGATCCTTTTTTCCCTATTGGAAGTTCCAGCATTCACTTGAAGCCTGCACACAAATTTTGCATCAAGGGACACCTAAACATATGACAATTTCAATAAAATCACTCTTTTACTAGATTAACTGACCTTTTTTCTTGTGATCTCATAGAACAGACATCTCCATCACCACCGTTCACCTTGGCGAGCATTGAAACAACACTTTTCATGCCTGGACGTTGGGAAGGGTCATTTTCTGTACATGACAACGCTATCTCAATAAGACCCAAGACCTGATTTGAATCTGTAGTTGTCCGCAGGATGCCTGTGTCAATGAACTGTTTCACCTTGTGTGGAAACAAATTTCTCATTCTAACTGGTAAGGTTCTGTCTAAGGATAAGACTCCAGCAGCTGATCTTTTGCGTGTGATGAGCTCCAGGACTGTCAGGCCATAGCTGTACACTTCTGCCTTCTCGCTTACTTGGTCTTCAGAGTCACATTCTACCACAAGTAATCAAACTAATTTAGAAGCCTCAGTCTGCATCACGAAAGGGTAATTGTAATAAATAATGAAGTTCAACCTGCTTTTCGAAGACAATATTAATCTTCTGCACAACATAATTAAAAGCATCTAATGAGAAACAGCCAACCGAAAATCATCTCAGTGGATAGAGGCAGATCACCTTACCTGGTGCTAAATAATTGGTATAATCCCCTGGAGTCAGTTGATGAGCAGTTTTCTTGGTCAAAACCCCACCAGCCACCTTTTCCTTCAAGTTTCTCGCAATCTGCAGACCTGCAATGCATGCTCTACAGTTTTCGTCAACAAGGATGTTGCTGGGGCATAGACGGCAATACACTCCCCGCTGCTTCTCTCTCCAATAATGTAAAAAAGCAAGGCCATGAGCAACATCTATGGCGATTCCCAGCCTTTCTTGCCAGCTCAGGGGAGCAGTTCCTTTCTTTCCATACAAGTTGTCATAAAGACTACCCTTGGACATGTATTTGTAGACAATTGCAAGAAAACCAGGTTTAAAAGTCCAATCGAGTAATTGCATTACATTTGTTTGTTTCATTTTTCTTAAGAGTTTGCAATCTTGCAGAAAATAGGGCCGTGATTCCCAAAATATTTCAGGATTGAGAACTTTAATAGCCCAAGGTTCTTGTTTAGGCAGATGTCCCCAATACACCTTGCATCGGCTGCCAAAGCCAATAATATTTTTATTGCTGAAGTTGTCTGTGGCTAAACAGAGATCATTTTTGGATAGTCTCGATCGCCCTCCACAACATCCTAGCACTGGGGAAAATGTAACATCGCACCATTCTACAGCTTCCTCAAAAAGTGAGGGCCGAAAAATTCGCAGCGACAAGCATGACAATAGGAGGATAAGAGCACCAGCTCCAAGGAAAGCACCAACAGCCAAAGGAATGTACTTGATTATATGCTGTTTAGTTTTCAGAAATTGAATTACTTCTTTCCCTATATCTGTCACTATGTTTGGAGTCGAAGCACACGTTATATTCAAGACAGGACCACAAAGGCCTTTTTCATCCTTTAAATACCCTGCTGCAATGAAACGGCGGAAAAGAGGAATATCAGGCAGTAGCCCCGACAACTCATTTTGTGATAAGTCAAAAATATCTATATACGTCAAGTTCTGAAGTGAGATTGGAAGAGTCCCTGTCAATTTATTGTAAGATCCATCAAAATTTGTAAGACTAGCCAGGGTGCCAAATGATTCTGGAATGGGCCCTTTGAAGTTGTTGTGTGACAAATCTAATACTGAAATTCTACTCAGATTGCCCATTTCTACAGGTATTTCACCACCTATTCCATTGTGTGATAAATTAAGGTATTGTATACTTACAAGGCCTTGAACAGAAACTGGCATGCTTCCAGAGAGGCGGTTTTCTGAAAGATCCAACACTCTCAGGGCATAACAACCTCCCCAGGAGTCAGGTAGTGAGCCTGATATCCTGTTTTTAGAGAAATCTACTTTCTGCAAGCGTTCCAAATTTCCAATTTCAGAAGGTATACTGCCTGTGAGCATGTTCTGTGACAAGTCAAGGAAAGAAACGAGCGACGTCAATTTGCCAATTCCTTGGGGGACTGATCCTTGAAGTTTGTTATTGGACATTGAAAGGCGCTCCAAAAATACTAAGTTTCCTATACTGTCAGGAATATTCTTTCCAATCTGATTGTTGCTCAGGTCTAGCATTTGCATATAAGTGGCAGCACTGATTGATGGGGTGATGAAACCAGTAAACTCATTGTCATTCAACAAAAGACGAGTGAGATATTGCATCTGTCCTATGGCCTGAGGTAGACCGCCTGTCAATTTATTGTGTGCTAGATCGAGGACCCTTAGCATAGTAAGTTCACCAAACTCGGTGGGAACATCACCGTGAAGAGCATTATCTGTCAGTTTCAAGGTCTCCAATTTACGGCATTTATAGACGTCTTTTGATATGATCCCTGTTGAAGCAACCTGTCCGTATCAGATGCTTTTAAAGTACTAACCCGAATGCTTAGAAAATTCTTTTGGCTGGATGCAAATAATCTTAAGAGGTGGTGTGAAGGACTTCTAAGAAATGAAGCCAAATCTTTCGTCCAGAACTTCAGTGAAGAAAAACAACAATGTCATCCTCAATTTACGTTTTAGGCTTCTCGAAGTGATAAATTAGAAGCATCATCAAAACATCACTCCTGATTCGAATCTGTATAAAGCATATCGTCAAGGCAAGGTACCTCTCAAATTGTTATTGCTCATATCAACATATCTAAGGGCCTCGCCGTCACAAGCTGCGCCGGGAAAATCCCCTTCGAATTGGTTATCATACAGAATCAGTGATTTCAAGTACACCAGCTTCTCAAATGTCGGGAGAACTCCAGTAAACCCATTGTCGCTGAGGTCCAATGTCTCGAGGACAATGGCATCCGCAATGTAGTCCATCAAATGTCCTTCGAATCGGTTTCCTGTCAAGTTCAATGTCCTTAAGAACCGGAGCTTTCCCAAATCCTTCCACAAAGTGCCCAAGATGTTTCGATTTGGAAGGGAGACACCCCTTACAACCGGAATCCCCTTGAGCACAGTAACGTCACATTTGACTCCATCCCAATCACATGGGCGAGCAGGAGAATTCAGTTTCCACGAGTTCAGAGCTCCTGTGGGATCTTCGGTGATGGTTTGCTTAAAATTATACAGAAAGAAGGCGTCCTCTGTGACGGGAGATGCAGGCGTTGCTACGCAAACAAGGAGAAAGGCGAGCCTTACAAACATATGCATTGCAAGAAAGTCGAGGGTGATGAGCAGGACAACCGACGAACTGCATGCGAGCAAATCATCAAGGTTGGCAACGGTAAATGCCTACGATTCCGATCGCCATAGCCATGGCCAATACAAGAAGAAGAATAAGAAATAGAAGAAGAAGAAGAAGAAGAAGAAGGAGGTGGTACACGTTCATGAGACATCGAGAATCTTGGGATCGATTCCGGGAGATTCTCCATCTCAACAACAAGAGTCACTCCCTTAACCACCAAGTCTCCTCATGATAACGAGGAGTCCACTCACCTCTCTCAAGGTGCTAAAATGTCATTAATTTCAATGCATAGAATATCAAATAAAGGCACCCAGTGGGTTGCTTCCAAGATAGTAAAGGTTACCCATCCATGGAAAATCTCCAAATTCAAAAAATGCGCTTTTCACTTATGCATGCAATTCGTGTTTCAATTAATGGGATTTTTTAATGACATGAATTTTTACTCTAGGCATCAAGGAGAAGGTGAAAACACACACACACATCGGAGTGAGAGAGAGAGAGAGAGAGAGAGAGAGAGAGAGAGAGTGTGTGTGTGTGTGTGAGAGAGAGAGAGAGAGGGATGTTTGTTATGCGTGAGGGAAAGGGTTGAAATTAGACTACTAACAACACCAAATTTATTAAGTGTGTAGTTTCCATCCGCTGGCCAGTTTGTGCTTCTTTCGCGGATCACGAGCCACACACCTTGAGGGGGGAGATTGTACCTAGTGATTGCCTCTTGTCTTTTCATGAGTTTCCATGCATATTCAATTTTTGGTACTATTGTATGTGTTAGAATTGTTATTCTCATTTCAGTGGTATTAGAGCTCTTGCTACACTCCACGAGGATCTAGAATTGAGAGGTACTCCTCCAAAGAAGTGTTGGGAAGAGAGCTGAAGGAGCTGTCGACTCCGATTTCAAAAAGGGAGCTCCAATCGTACTTGGGAGAGTGGTAATTGTGAGTCAAATTTTTGGGGTCCTTATCTCCTTGATTAAAGTTCTCTTTCTCTTGAAAAGAAAACAGAGACTTTCTTCTCTGTTTATTACGAATTGCCGTGCGATGAGTTGTTTTTCCCTCTCACACCTTCCTATTCTACTTCTAACTCTTTGCTCCATTGCATAAGCCCTCCAAGCTTCCCTCCAAGCCTCTCCAAACTATTGAAAACGGCCATTGGAAAAAAAAAATTGCTCCAAGTAACTCTTCCTGCCATGAACGGCTGCACGAGAAGAAGAAGATCCAGCCACAAAAAATTTGGCAACGAATTTGTCTCCGGAGCCGACTATAGGGTTTTCAAACCCTCTGAATGTGTTCCCCCAATCCGTTTGAGCTATGGTGGAGCAGTTGAGCGGGTTCAAATGCGCTTATCATGGGTGAAAAGCTCACAGATCTTGGAGGAAGATGGCCCAAGTGCAGTTTTTTCATTGATAAGAGAAGGAGAGCTTATCTGATAAGTCATCAAGCCCTCAACAACTTATCAAACCTCTAGTCCTCTTCTACCCCTCTGATTTATGCACTATTTCCCTCATAACTCAAGCAAATGGATAGCTTTCTTCAAGATGATTTTTGGAGGCTCTTCTACTTCAACAACTTCATATTTGGCAACATTCAGAAGCCGTAAAGCTCTTGTCACTAAGCATCAAGAAGGTTCTCTCACATATTGATAGCATCGTAAAGTTGGTATTGTGGATCTTGGCAAAGACAAGTGGCAACGCTCTCAACTTGGGTGGCGATCGCACAAGAGATAAAGTATAATGATTGAGTAAATTTCATTTTATTCAGTGTAAGAGAGTTTATTTGCTTTCACAAAATGGCACAACATCTCCCACCATCTCCAACGATTCAAGAGCAAATTAATGCACTTCACCTTCAACTTTTGCAAGAGAGATATCAGCGAGAGAAATTAGAAAAAGAGCTTGAGAGATCTAAGAACAAGAAAAGGAAGAGACATGCAAGAGATGAGAGTACTTCAGGATCCAATTCTGAGGGAGTGATTCATAGAGCTATTAAATCTGCATTGAGAGAAAAGAAGGAAAATAAAATTAGTGGAAAATCTTTTACTTTTAAAAAATATGATGGGATTCTAGATGCAAATTTTGTTTTAGCATGCATTAGTCAGCATGATGATTATTTCTAGGGTGAAAGGTTTTCGAAAAAAGGAAAAATTAAATGTGCTGTTACCCATCTTATTGACAATGCAACACTATGGTGGAATGTGGTAAAAAATAGTAAAAGACAACCAACTACTTGGAAGGAATTGAAGAAAGACTTTCTTCCGATACAATTCAAGTCAAAAGTCCGTCGACAATGGGATAGCTTGCATCAATTAGAAAAAGAGACTGTTACTTTGTATGTTGAGAGATTTTGGCAATCTCTCATTGAGCTTCAAACCATAGATAGGATTTCTGAGAAAGAACAAAAGAGGAATTTTGTATCTGGTCGTAGGGCTAAAGTAAAAGCCGAGATTAATATGTTTCATCCTCATTCCTTAAGTTCGGCTATATCACTTGCTACAAATTGTGAAAGAAAGAACAGGATACCCAAGGATGGAGAAAAGAATAAACCTTTTGTTCCTTTTCAAAAGAGGGACAAGAAGTTTAAGTTCAAACCATATTCTCGATTTACGCCATCGACTATATCTTCAAAGGATCGCGACAAATCAAAAGAAGAAAAGAAGACCGACTTGAAGAAGGGAACTTGTTTCAACTGTCACAAAGAGGGACATTATGCAAATAAATGTCCAGAAAAGAAGAAGGCATCAACCACAAAGATTAACGTGATTGACAAAGTTAAGCAAGTGGGTAACACTTCTGACTCATGTAAATCAGGTAAGTTTTCTCCTTATTCATTGTTAAAAATGGAGGGAAAAATAAATGAGAAAGAAATTGTTATTCTACATGATGATGAAAGTACACACGATTTCATTTTTGAACAATTAGTAAAAGCAATGAATCCTAAAGTTTCACCATCATAGTATAAGGTTAAAGCTGCTTTTACTAGAACTAGATATAATTGTTTTAATGAAGTGAAAGATTTAGAACTCACGATTGATGCATACAAAGAAAAGAGAAATTTCTTAGTGACTCCTTTAAGTGGAAATTTTATAATTTTGGGAATGACATGGCACCATCAATTTAATCCTGATGTTGACTATAACACTCACCAAATGTGGATCACACATAAGGATAGAAGAATTTGTTTAAAGGGACAAATAAAGAATGAAATGAATCCCTTGTTGTATCACACACAAGCTAAAAGGGCTTTTAGGAAAGGTGAAAAATCATTTTTGGTTTTGGTTAATTTGATTACGGTGGCACAAATGAAATTGAATGACTATGTAGTGGTATTCTTTGATGACATATTGATTTTTAGCAAGAATACTGAAGATCACAAGGAACATCTAAAATTGACTTTTTCTCTTTTAAAAGAAAATCAATTGTACATCAATCTTGAGAAGAGTCTATTCTTCCAAGATCGCATTGAATATTTGGGACATATCGTTTCAAGTCAAGGTATTCAAGTAGACCCAAAGAAAGTGGAATGTATTGAAACATGGCCAAAGCTTAAAGATATACATAAGCTAAGATCATTTTTAGGCTTATGTAGTTACTATAGGAAATCTGTTAGGAACGTTGCTTTATTAGCAAATCCACTAACGTATACCTCCTAAAGAAAACTACAAAGTTCATTTGGACTTCAAGCCATGATAAATCATTTCAAGCTTTAAAGGAAGCTTTAGTTAAATCCCGAGTACTTCAGTTACCAGACTTCTCACAGCCTTTCTTTGTTGTCATATAACTGATGCAAGTGAAATTGGGATTGGAGCTATGCTTATGCAAGACAATCATCCTATATCATTTGGAAGTAGAAAGCTTAAGCCATCAAAATTCAATTATAGTACCTATGATAAAGATTTGATAGCAGTGGTACATACCCTAAGGATTTGGAAGCATTATTTAATGGGCTTAGAATTCTTGATCAAGACCGATCAACAAAGCATTAAGCATATTTTGATGCAACCATTAATTTCAGATAGACATATCAAATGGGCTTCTTTTATTCAAAGTTTTCAGCCAATGATTCAATATCATCCTAGTAAAGAAAATACGGTTGCAGATGCATTAAGTCAAAGACCACAAATCAACAACATTTTAGTAATTGAAATACAACCATTCGAGGCAATGAAAAATTCTTATCAAGATGACTCAGACTTGTCTGATATATGGACTAAACTTCAACAAAACAATTGGAGTCCTATATCTAGCTATTCAGTTAATGATGGATATCTCTTTTATGAGAAAAGACTTTGCATCACCAAACCATTTAGATTACAAGTAATGGAGGAAATGCATCAACCTCCTTATGTGGGACATTGAGGGGTGATTGCAACTTATCAAAGTATTTTTAAAGAATTTCATTGGCCTTTGATGAAGGAAGATTTCCCCAAGTACCCCTTCATCTTCTTCTTCTACTTTCTCCTTTCTTCGACCCTCAGATCCCTTCCATCCAATTCACCTTCTCTTTTAGTTCATCATCCTCTTCACTCTGAAATGGCAACTTTGTTTGAGATGGTAGAGAACAAGACTAGAATTCCAGTGTTGCCCATGTTCCTGATTGGCTGGCAGTTGGATGGGCTCAATTATGGTATTTGGCGGGTGCTGATGGAATCTGTGTTACAATCATACGACATGATAAGTTTTGTCTTGATAGGTGTTGTCGAGGTGTTGCTGCCTGACCAGCTCCCTCGTAGAGGGCCTTGGCATCCTAACTCAACAGGAGGCCATGACTTTGTCCCAGCTATGGGGCCCTGTAAATGCAAGGGTAAGATCATTTATATTTCTTAACTGTATTCCTTAGGTGATTAATCACATGAAACACATTACAATGGCCAAACGTATTTGGGAGCATTTGGCATCCATGTATGACTGAACCTCTCATATGAAGAGGGTTTTAGTGGAGGTCCAGATTAGGTTGTTGGATCCCAAGAAATCTTCATTGATGCAGGAACACATCAACAAGTTACAGGAACTTTAGCAAGAGATCCTCCAAGCAGGGAAGCATATTTCATCAGTGGACATGGCTATAACTCTCCTCTCCCAATTATCCTCCAATTATCCTTTAGTTGGAGCATCACATGATGGATTCCTCAAGTTGTTCCAATGATACAGCCAAATCCCTGGTGTCTCTGCTCCATCGAGGAGCTAAGAGGGAGTGTTGGAGGTCATCTTCTGATGTCCCCTTAGAGACATAGGCCCTTGCTTGTGGGTGTGCCCACCCAGTGAGAGGCTAGGGTAGATGTGTGAGGGACTATGTTGTGGGTGTGCCCACACCCCGTGAGGATAGATAGTTGCCTCGTGTTGGCCCGTGCTCATGCCATAATACCTAGCCATGGAGGCACCCTTTTTTGCAAGCTGCTCACATGCTTGGGTAGAGGGAGTTGGCTCCTAGATTTGCAAAAGAGCTGACTGCCATCCCAGTATATAGATTAGAGGGGGTTGGCCATAGGACCCTTAAATGTCGGCCCTGGTGTGGGGAGCAGTAGGGATGGTACCAACCCCTCTTATAGGGTTGTGGGCAGCCCTAGAGGTGGCTTGGCCTACCTTCCTAGTCAGCCCCTCATGAGCTGCTGGTTGGTGCCCCCACATGATGGCCGACTAAGGGGGGGACTGGGCTATATATGTGCCTCCCCTCTTGCCTCATTTATCATCTTGTGGAGCAACATATCAGCTCATTTGAGGGCCTGGTAGAGGAGTAGAGCCAGCCCAGACTTGCACCTATGGAGCAGTTCATCCACTCCCTTGTGCTCCCTTCCACTTGGTTGTTGAGCTCTGTGTTCTGAGCTCTTGAGCAGCTCGGTGTTTTCGTGGTTTCCCCCACATGTAGTGAGGTTTTCTCTAGAGATCACTTGTAGTTCTTTTGTGACTTCCTCTCTCCTTTCCCTCCTTCTCAGTGTGTGTGTGTTTGTTGATGATATGCATCACCAATCATGAAACCCTCCATGAGAGGAGATCCATAGTAAAGCAAATTGATTTGATATCTAGAAAGCTCTCCTTGAGGCACTTTTCTTCTTCGTGGTCCATGATCAAACAATTGCTCAGTCAATGAATTACTGATTGTAACTCAATATTATCACATCAATAGACATTTGTGGAATATGTGACACTACACCAATCCATGTGAAGCAGCATAAATCTATGGTCCTAAATCCTGCCCACATTTCAGACCATGTGGCAACACTAGGCAATGTTAGTCTCATTGATGCCGCATTGATGTCTATGAGAAATCGGGTATCGAAGTACCATCCACACCATGCCACAATTGCTCGCAAATACACAACGATCTACATACATGGTTCAATTGCTATCAGATTACACACGTCGATTGTTAAAGCTAAACCACCTACATACGCGATTGCTAAGTGTAGTGGACATCTTATTTTTAGTAATGTCCATAATGAATGCAATTGCAAAAGGCATGCTCGACCAGAGATCATTGTTCGACAATCCATTGATTTCATGGATCAAACCAGCAATAGATTCAACTTCAACAAGAGATTTGGTAGCAAGTGAGCTGTTATATATTTTTGCATACAATATAAAAAATAACCCAATACTACAGAAATACAAAACAATGGCTGAGTGACCAAATCTCAGGATAGGCATGTGCATCTTGCCTCTCGAATCTATAGCAAGTATCTTACAAATACATGAAGAACCAATGCCATTTGAGCTGATGTCAATAGCAGGAATCAAAGCTAAAACTATCATTAACTATCAAAGAGAGTGGCATCATTCCAAGTGAACGAGCTTCCTACAACCAACAGTGGTTGCCTTGACATGATGATAGAGCTTGCAGTGTTCCCTTTTTTATTTCCATTTGGTCATTGTAACTACGAAGGGTCCATTCAATTTGCTAGCTACATCAAATTGAGAATAAGAACATTTTTCTCAATCTACACATTGTACAAGCAGTACATGCTTATCTTGTACCAATTAAAGCAAGCAATCACGATCAAAAATAGCAGCAACACCACGTGTTTGCAGCGAGACATTGATCAGTTCAAGAGAAGCAATCGAAACACTACTGATGACGATGCAATAAAGCATATCTTATGTTATAGAGTGCCATCATAGCATCGTCAACAATTAAAGGATCTAATAGAAATGGTTGATGCTTGGGGTCTTCTAGACTTCTTCTTAACATTTACTGTAGATGAGGTGTCAGATACACGATGGCAAGAGATCAACACTATAGAGAGCATTGCGACACACTACAATGCACAATACTCATGGAAAGATTGTCCGATTGCATGCACAACTCTATTTCACACACGATTCCATGTATTCATGCATAAATACTTACTATCACCAAATGATCTTCTAAGCTACATCAAGCATCACTTTGTTCCATACAAAATACAAAATAGGGGATCCCTCCATGCACATCTCATACTATGGGTTCTTGAAGACGATTGTCCACCACAGATCACAAATGAGATTGCTGAGTACATTCCTAGACAAGATGACACATAGCCTGACACATAGCCTCAAACTACAATGCTATGCGATCTACTATCATCAAAGAAGTTGCATATTTTTTGAAGAAGCTACTACACAAGACCAAGACATCACTCGCATAAGTATGGATTTCCTTTCCAGGTACAGTTGACCCCTAAACCGGTCTTGGATCCCCATACACAAAGATGGCTTTACTTTCATCCTGCATTTGAGCATTGAAACATTCTTCCTTACCATCCAGTACTACTACTTTTGTGGGGAGACCACATGAACATACAACATGTGACGAACTCCGCAATATCACACTACCTTCTCAAATTTGGAAGGAAAGCAGAGCCAATGGGAAAATTGAACATTCACCCAAAAGATGCAACACGATTGGGATTGCAAAATCTTAACACATTGAAATTGAAATTCATAGTAGCAAGCTTCCTATCAAAACTTGTATCACCAACACAAGCTATGCTTAATTGCTTGCAGATCCCAGTAATCACAAGGAGCGAGTCTGTTCACTATGTCAACTCCTCTCCTCCTATACTACGTCAACGAATAATCTCAAGAAACCACGATGTCATTATGCATCTAGTTGACCTCTATTGTGGAAGGCTAGCATGCCTTGATGATACCACACTCTACAACTATCACATAACATACGTGACACATGGTCTGAAACAAAACATGCGTAACAACATCGAAATTGATGTTTTTGATAATCATGTAGTAAAGAACAATAGGGTCATTACATTCAATGAATACCACCTTGGTCATCAGCCTGAAGGGTTCTTCTACAATGTGCTTCAGTAGAAAACGAGCTTGAGAACTAAGGCCGAGCTCATATTGGAAAACAATACTACAGAATCGTGCTTTGTGGAATGTCAAACACATGGCCTTGTGTTGAATAATGAGGACCTTGAAATGTACATCACAAAGTATACAACAAAATCTACTGACAACCGATCATACAAACCAACTAATCAATATGATTTTATGTAAGGTCACATTCATCCGAGACAATCCTCTAGAGACACCAACTATTAACCAACGAGCTATTGTGAATCAGACAAGACTGAAGGGGACTGAAGATGCTACAAATCTTGCATGAGTTCAAGATGATTGCTAACGCAGCACTTACAGTTGAACAAGATTCAATCTTTGCACAACTTGCAACATCGGAGATAAGATTACACAACATCACTGGAACTCTAGGGAGCGGAAAGACCTTTCTCATAAAATACTACATGTAGCATTTAATCTCACAAAACAAGATGATTCTATTGTCCGCATCGACTGGAGCACGTGCGATTTGTAGCATTGCCACAATAGTGCACTACTAATTCAAGATGCATGTTCACAGTAATCAATACCCATTATCCATCCATGAGACAGATGAGCGGCACAATGCTATCAAGAAAGCTGATGCAATTATCATTGATGAGATGTCCATGTTAATAAGAATGACTTTCGATCTGGTGGTCTAGGAGATAGTAGTCACCAAGGACTCATTGCTGGACCCATTTAAGCAAAAAGTGATACTATTCGGCAACCTGGTCTATAAGCATCAAGCAGAATTATGTACTCCATGCCATCTGACATCATTGTCACACTGGGCACATGGAAAGATATATCATATGAATTTCTCTATGTGTCATGCACAGGATCTGTCATTCTTGGTCTTCCTCCAATCCATTAGACAAAGAAAGCCTACGAAGCTAGAGATCACCGAATGCCTTGGCCAATGCATTATCAATGAAGAAGAGGCTCTTCGATATATTGATAGAAAAACCACCATTATATGTACACATAGAGTGGACATGCGCACATACAACGACCACTTGATAGAAAAATTTCATCCAGTTGTTCATATCCCTCTTCACACAAATGCTACTAATGAACCACCACCATAGGAATGGGTGAATAAAGTTTCAATGAGATCAAAAAAATCAGCATCGGAGCAAGGGCGGGCGGAGCAAGGGCGATGATCACATAAAATATTGATCTTACTATCAGTGCTACGAATGGAGCAACATGCAAGATTCATGAAATTAGTACATCTATCACAGGCACGATAATCGGAACTACTGTAGTCATTGACACAACTAAAGCAACAATTAAATATGCCATTCCAAACATCAATGAAAGGCTATAAATGGCAAGTGGTACCACAAATAAACATTTTCTTAAACACTTGCATACACAATCATAGGTCACAAATCATAGGGCGCAACGATCTCAAACAAAGTGTTACTTATTTTCTGTGAGCCGTTCGCACCAGGCCGTGGATATGCGATGCTATCTCGTGTAACTGAGAGATCTAAGCTGTGAATCCTTGAATTCCCACATCTAGACTACTTCGCTCCAATGCCAGTAGATATTCCATGATAGGAATCTTTGTGACACAGTAGACGTACATATTTAGAGTGCAAAAAATGCTCGGGGGGGTCACTCATCATATGTAACCCTATCACGTGAGTTCAACAGAAGGATATTTTTTATTCCTAAATTTTACAGAAATAAATATACATAAGGGACTATTTAAAATAGTTTTGGAAAAAAATTACAGATTTGTATAGAAAAGGGGTACATTTTATTAATGAAAAAATTACAGATAAGGGATTTTAAAAATAGGCCTTGAACGAACGTGATATAGAGGGTTTATACATAGTGACCCCCTTGAGAAAAAATGTACAAATCTCTCCACTTCTATGCTGCTCTCTAATAAGCTGACCTTAATTTGTTAACAATCATTTCTTGTGCAAGATTCAAATGGATACAACACACAAAATTCCTACACTTTGTTCTTTTCTGTAACTGATGATTAAATATTTCTTGCAATTGTTCAATATGTACAAAAAGAATAACAAACAAGAATGCCTATACCAACCCCTAGGAGGACTCAGTACGTAACAACAAGCCAAATATGTTTAGCCAATGTCACAGGCCACATCCCTTCTTTGTATAGTACTGGGTTCAGTAATTACAAGGAGCTTCGTGAGTATATGGACAGTTGCCACGACCAACAAGTAGCCAAACAAGATTCAAAAGGCATCAGATATGCAAACGATTTGTCACATTTAACAGTTTAAAGAGAAATCACATAGCTTCATTGCACCCTATCTTAGTACTTTCATAAAAATACACATCTTATGATCATGACAGGCCTTTTGAAAGAGATTCTTTTCAAACTCGAAATTGACTTCGATGAGTCCAAAGAACCACTTGATAACATCGAAGCTTAGAAACTACTAGATGAAAAAATGAAGGGCATATCAATATATGCTTGCGAGTTACTACGATTTGGATACAATGTGTCTTTAGATTTATTGAAGGACACAACAAGACATCAAGGCAATGCAGTATTAGAACAATTCATGAAACAATACAAGCATACACGTAATGCACCACCCTGTCACAATTGAGAAGGTTTCAATAAGCCACTTTACAACCAGAGATTCGGCACAGATACAAATCCATTCATATGTTTGGAAGCAAACCATGCCAAGTAAATGAAAACGTTGCTTCTTTCATGCAGTACGTAGTTATTTAACTCCTCACTCATGCCTATGATCTACTATTTTCTTGGCAGACAAAATGCACCTCGAGAACAACACCGACAACAAAGAAAGTCAGCAAACGAAGGGCCAACGCAAAAAAATGAATCGAAGCACATAGTTTATAGCATAACATGCATTCCGACTAGTAGATAGTACTAACATAGGACACATGATGAACCTCTTGAGAAGGATCAACCAATAGAGGAAGAACACACCAACAAAGATGGCGATCGATTTTGCTACTCATCAGCCGTTCGATGATAATTTTGAAGTGAACATTTTGAATATTTAAAAAAATATAGACAAAGCTCGCATGTATTACATTAGAAAAAACACCCCCATAGGACCATTAGGATACAATGCTCTTGATGACTATTCTGCAAGGTCTCAAAAGTATTATTTTTAGAAAAGAAGAAAACTACTATAAATAAATGGATGTATCTTGTTTTGGACATCCACCATCAATTTTTTCTTTTTTTTTCAATCTAAAATGTAAAGCATGTTTATCTCTTCACATGACTAGTAATTTATGCTTGTTCTATACATTTATTACTGAAGAGATAAAGTATGTTTCTCTCTTCACGTGACTAGGAACGAATTCAATTTTTTGCATGTTCGCTACGTCCACTCTTATTCCACCCAGGCCAAGCATACTAGTAACAAACCAAGCCTCGTGTGATTTTCTTGCGAGCTTTTTGTTGCAAGCTTTTTTACAATTCCATAAATTCTATAAGTTTTTTTTTGCATTTGCTCCATACTTTGATAATAAATGCATTAGGGTTGAATATAGTGAGCGTAGCAAAGCTTGCACACTATGTGATCCAATCAATAGAAAGATATATAATCTCACGAGATGTAGTAGAGCATGTGGGGACAAAAGGTCGTAGAGCTTACATCCAATTCATGCATACTATGACTAGTTGTACATCATGTGGGGACAAAAGGTTTTAAACAATCAAAATTAAGTGGTGCTTGAGAACCATCATGGTCCACAATTGTGAAGAATCTTGTTGATATAGGACATTTTTCACCAATAGATATGAAATCACATGATGCTTGAAGAACTAGATTATAGTTGAAAGGAATTGAATGCTCCCAAATTCATGGGACTATTTGGTCCCTTGTTTACATTCTATCTTGGTTTGGTCTACATTTTAGCACTATTAGCCTAGAACCATGGGTCGCAAAGGAGGGAGAGCCAACAAAAGCACTACTCTTTCATTTTGCTTTTTGGAAGAGCTGATTCGCTAAATCTCACATAGTAAATTTGTGTGGGAATTGAATTTGTAAAATTTAAGCTATATGGCAAATGAGGGGCCCCTAGACAACATAGTGGCATTGTCTGGAATGTGATCTCATGCAATGCTATGATTGTAGTATACACAAAGTATGGTTATGAAGTTTTAATATAATGCACTGGAATGGAGTTGTTCAAGATAAAGTTACCTTCCTTAGCAAATTTTTGGATGTGCTAGCAATGATGTATTAGTAGAAATCTTAATTACCGATTCATTCTTAAAGCCTTCATCCTCCTTTGAAACATCCTTATGGTTGTATCTAACAACATGCAAAACTCCTTTAATGACCCAATTTGTCCTATGAGGCAGCATTCCAACATATGGTACTAGAAAATATTTTATGCACACAAACACAAATTCTGAAGGAAAGCTGACAAATTTGTTCCAAGTGAGAGAAAATAGTTGGAACTCGAATGACAAGGTCAATGTAAATAATACTAATGCCAAGTACACAAACAATCCCAAGGCTTGGACCACACTTCATATCACTACTACACACAGATCCTATTGCAACGTTTATGTACCGACGTTTAGCGCCCGCTTAGCGTTAATCGTCGGTATGAAAAGCGGGTTTCCTAAATCATCACTATATAGCGACTGTTGCTAAAAGTCGCTATATAGCGACCTTTATAAAAGTCACTATATAGCTACTTTTAAGTGTCGCTATATAGCGACACTGATATACAAAATATTATAGCGACGTTTTTACAGAGGTTTTCTTTTTTTTAATAGGCCTTAAAAGTTAGTTTTTTCCAATGACAAATTTTTTTAAATTTTCATACATGTTTGAGCTCATAGAGAATAAAAAAATGAGAGCATGTACATCAAGCCTTTGAAGCTCATAGATTCATGTCCAAGTTTGAGATGAGAAAAATGAAATAAGAGCATTCACATCAACTGTTTCATCTTGAGCCAAGTCTAAGGCGCCAAACAAGTCTATCTCCAACTCTATACCGAGTTGATCTCCTATATCATCATCGTACTCTAGCATCGTACGTTCACCTAAAAGTATTTGATCATCTTCTTCAATAAAGCTTAAGTGTGGTGATTCTTGATGATTGTTGTCTTCTTCCTCAATATCGTGATCTCCATCCTCCTCCCGTGCGATGTCATTATGCGCATCTTCCTCTTGGCTCATATGGTGATCTACATCTTCTTCGCTAGATTCATCAATTGGATCCGGCATTGGTAGTGGCATCTCCATATCCAGTTCTCGATCTTCAAAAATTTGCTTACTTCGTGGTGCAACTTGGATCACGTACCACCATCTTGGATCAGAACGATCCGGATGAAAAACCACCTATATTGAAGATGGGTGCCAAATGTCGTCAATTATATATATGAAATTATGCTCAAGTACATGTATCAATGGACTTTAAAAACGAAAGCTTCGACTAATTAAATCATTAGTATGCACCTGCTCACAGTGCTCGGGAAGAACAAAAGTATCACTTTCATCGGTCCAATGTTTGGTGGAGTCTATTGCAAAGAGACCGCTACTATCTTTTCTCACTATTGCATGGGGACCGTTGTAAGTAGTTCTAAACCATTTTACATCAAGAATGAAAATAGTAAATCGTCTGAAATCAATTTCATAGATGTCACGTATGGTTCCACAATAATCCAACTGTGAGGAGAGAAGATTGGTATCTGAAGCACTTGCTCGGCTATCTTGTGTGAAGTTAGCCATGACTCCACAATCATACGTGACTCTCTTTGAATCGATGCATTCCACGCGAAAATGTCATCCATATGACCATAATGCACTGTACTTTTTGTACTGTAAAAGAGCATCATTAAAACAATGAAGATGCATCTATTTTATAGCATATATTGCCACAAATAATTACTTAATTACGTCAAGAGGTAAGAAACTTACATGCACCATACATCTAGATGATAACTCTCGCTCGCACTCGTTTATTGTCTCTCCATCACGTTCGGCTTTACGTAGAGCCAGTTGTAGCCAATCAAGTGACATGTGAGTAGGGAGAAGAGCCAGATCCCGTGGATATGGTTGTGATCACCTGTACATTACTCTGAATCTCGTCCTTGCATTTATTCTTTCTGCTTTGGCCACTTCATATCTCTCAATCCACTTCTGCATCTCAGGGCTATTGAGGATACAAAACTTATTGAATTTCTCTATTTGCTCTTCGCTCATCTTTCTTTCAATCCCTTTTCCTTGGGGAACCTCGCCAACGATGCAATCATCATCCTTGTTGTGCCAAGCTTGCGGCATATCAGGATCCGTGGATGCAAGAAACTCTGTGATATATACTAATGACTCTTGCACAAGCCATCCCTCTGCCATGCTTGCTTCCGGTCTTGCTCTTTGTCTTACAAACCCCTTTAAAGTTTTCATAAACCGCTCGAGAAAAAACATCCATCGACTATGAACGGTACCTGCTATAGCCACCTCATCAACTATGTGCACAAGCAAGTGGACTTAAGTTGTCATAATGCTCGAGGGAAAGTGCTTCTCAAGCAAGCATACGGCTTCGATGGATTCCACCCTAGCCTTCTCGATGCTCGATATAGAGATCTCTTTTTGAGATATCCACCTATTTCACATGTCCATGCATATGTAAGATATTTGAGATATCCACCTATTTCACATGTCCATGAAGAAAATACATAATGCGATTTGATAGTAAGCATACCTCACAATACCACAGATCTTGAATATAGCATTTCTAACATCTTCTTGTAAGCACCCTTTTATTGTAATTGGGAGGATGAACTATCAAAGCAACAATGAAGTCATGTCAACAATATAACATAATAATAATTACGCTAACGCATCACGATTATCGGTATACTAATTCTACTTAGAATACCTGTAAGACCTTGTGCCAATCATGGGATTTGAGGCCACTAAGCTTATTGTCCTTTGAAAATGCTCCTTTCAAGCAACGCATGTACCCTATCGGTGTTTGAAAAGAGGCAATGTCTGCCTTGACCGCTGCCTCCTCCCTCGTAGAGAGGATCCACGTTGCTTTCAGGAGGAAAACTTTTCCCGAAGCATGCACTTGGGGCCACAAACGAGACATCCTATTCATAGCATGCAAGTCTTCTCGCACTCCTCTCGAGTCCTTGGAACCAACCAAGTGTGCCCAAATAGTAGCCTCCACAATCTTGAAGATATGCATGGGATCCAAGAGATGATTGATTTGTAACTGACCCCAATAAGGAAGCTCATGAAAGATTGATAGCCTCTTCATACCAGGAGGAGGTTCCTCTCCATTCTCCCTCCAAGCTTGAATCTAGTCACTTGCCTTCAAATATGATGGTGGTGGATCAAGCTGACCTCCACGTGCGAGATGGTCGAGCAAAAGGTATCGAGCATGACCTTCATAAACATTTTTCCTCATATGTTTGGAGTAGCGTGCAAGCGATTTCAGAGCCGGTCCCACTTGTAACAAGTCCTGCACGCGTGCATGAATGTGTTAGTAAAGACATGCATGCAAAAGAGAGTAAAAAAAGCATAATCCCTCATTGTACATGTAAAGACACAACCACGTACCTGCGCACTCTCAATATCCTGGGTAGTGATGCATGGTCCACATCAAGATACCCCTGACCAAAATATCACTGGTATGTCTAGGAGCTTTGGAAATATCAAAGACCTGCACTCCTCTCCATAATATCTGTAACTCCTCTATCAAAGGTGCCATGTACACGTCCATGTTTTTTGCCTTGTACTTTCCTGGCACAAGTAGTGCAAGCATGAGGTGTCCCTTTTTTATTGTTAGCCATGGTGGGATACTGTAATTCACCACGACTATGGGCCATGTTAACCAAGATATCGAGCGTAACCCGAAAGGATTCATGCCGTCCATGGCTAGCCCAAGATGTAAGTTGCGTGGCTCCCTCACAAAGTCCGGCCACTGATTATCTATGTGCTTCCAAGCTGCACAATCTACAGGAATCCTCAATGTGTGATCAGTGGACCGATGAGATGCATGCCATGTCATCAACTCTGCTATGGATTTGCATCGGAACATGTGTTGTATTCTTGCAATGATGGGAAAGTGTCTCAAGACCTTTACCGGTATCCGCTCACCCTGCAAGTCATCTCTATATCATTGTTCCCCACACTTTGGACAACTAGCGAAATCTCCATGCTCACGACGAAAGAGAATAAAATCATTACGGCAAGCATGGATGGTATCATAATCCATACCCACCATTGTTAGCATCTTTTTCGCTTCATCTCTTGATACGGGCATGGTATTTGGTGCAGGCAACATCTTCTGGAGCAACCTATGACAAAGACACTATCCAAATGATGATTCTCAAAACAAACAATATCCAAATAATGAGTCAAATTAATGCAAGGGCTAACCTCATTAAGGCCGAGACACTTGTATCCGACCACCCATACTGTACTTATAGATTCAAGATTGAGAGACAAGCACGTAGTTTAGACATCCTAGCACCCTCGTACAATTGTGTTGATTGCAACTCTCGCATTTTGACCTCAGACTCTGACATCACGTGTACATGGGATGTAGTGCCCCTAAAAATGGAATCCATCATGTCGACCATACCCTCGTCGTCATCCGGGAGACTATAGTCTTGCTGAAAGTGAGAAGGTATATGTGTACCCTCGTCACCCTCCTCATCCTGTTTTAAGATTTCATGTAAATATAAGATCTTCTATTTCTGGTATACAATAAGATTGCGAACTTAAATAGCTTTGACTTACCGATGGTCCATCAACATGTGCAACACCAACGGGGGGTACTAGTTCCGGCTCCTCCCCATACATCTGCAAGTGGCGCATGATAATACGATGTTGATGTCGTACTTCTCGCTTGCAATGAGTGCAATGATAGTATAACCTCTCCGTAAGCCACTTCGTGCTCCCAGGCGTTGGCGCATCATCGGACGATCGTCCCTTCCATCTACACTTATAAAATCACAAGATAAGCATGAAGAAGAGATATGAACAGTTATAAAATAGCATGTTTGAGCTTCTTTTAATGCTACAACCAAAAAGTGACTGTAAGCGTCGCTATATAGCGACTTTTTTGCTTTGTTCCGTCGCTATATAGCGACGTTTTTAATTAAAAACGTCGCTATATAGCGACGAATAAGCGTCGCTATATAGCGACGTTGTGGGTTAAAACCCGAAACTCTAATCGCGCGGCGTTTTCTTCATCCTATTCCCTAATCTCTCAAGTAAGCAAGCCAATATCTCCTCCCACCTATTTTTGACGACCTCCCACCTATTTCAAGCAACCTCCCACTCTATTTTCCACTCCTCACCCTTCTCCTACCTCTTGTACTCCCTCTCTATCCTTTTCCCTCTTTGGTTTCTTGAAAGGAAGTTCTTCAAGAGGTGAGTTTGTTTCAACAATGTAGGTTGTTTGTTTGTTAGCTTTAGTTTTGTGAGTGTTTCTTCTTGTATTGCTAAACCTGTAAACTAGTTTTCATGCTTGTTTTGAAAGGATTGAAACAAAAAATGAGATTTCAAGAAAGGAAGAAAACTCACCTCTTTTTTCTGTATTTCTCTTCCTTCTCTTTCTCCTTGTCTCCTCAATCTCCTCCTTTCCTTGTCTCCTCAATCTCCTCCCTTCAAGAAGTTGCTTATGCTTATGCTTCTCTCTTTCCCCCTTCTCTATTTCCCCCTTCTCTCATTCTCTATTTCTGCATAAGCTTATGCTTATGCATGAGCTTATGCGGAAATAGAGAATGAGAGAAGAATAAGCTCATGCTTATGCTTCTCTCATTCTCTATTTTCGCATAAGCTCATTCTCTATTTCCGCATAAGCTCATGCTTATGCTTCTCTCATTCTCTATTTCTGCATAAGCTCATGCTTATGCTTCTCTCTTTCCCCCTTCTCTATTTCCCCCTTCTCTCATTCTCTATTTCCGCATAAGCTTTCCCTCCCGCTTCTCTCTTTCCCCCTTCTCTATTTCCCCCTTCTCTATTTCTGCATAAGCTCATGCTTATGCTTCTCTCTTTCCCCCTTCTCTATTTCACCCTTCTCTCATTCTCTATTTCCACATAAGCTTATGCTTATGCTTCTCTCTTTCCCCCTTCTCTATTTCCCCCTTCTCTCATTCTCTATTTCTGCATAAGCTCATTCTCTATTTCCGCATAAGCTCATGCTTATGCTTCTCTCTTTCCCCCTTCTCTATTTCCCCCTTCTCTCATTCTCTATTTCCGCATAAGCTCATTCTCTATTTCCGCATAAGCTCATGCTTATGCTTCTCTCATTCTCTATTTCCGCATAAGCTCATTCTTTATTTCCACATAATCTCATGCTTATGCTTCTCTCTTTCCCTCTTCTCTCTTTCCCCCTTCTCTCATTCTCTATTTCCGCATAAGCTAATTCTCTAGCTTCTCTCTTTCCCCCTTCTCTATTTTCCCCTTCTCTCATTCTCTATTTCCGCATAAGCCCATGCTTATGCTTCTCTCTTTCCCCCTTCTCTATTTCCCCCTTCTCTCATTCTCTATTTCTGCATAAGCTCATTCTCTATTTCCGCATAAGCTCATGCTTATGCTTCTCTCTTTCCCCCTTCTCTATTTCCCCCTTCTCTCATTCTCTATTTCCGCATAAGCTCATTCTCTATTTCCGCATAAGCTCATGCTTATGCTTCTCTCATTCTCTATTTCCGCATAAGCTCATTCTCTATTTCCACATAATCTCATGCTTATGCTTCTCTCTTTCCCTCTTCTCTCTTTCCCCCTTCTCTCATTCTCTATTTCCGCATAAGCTAATTCTCTAGCTTCTCTCTTTCCCCCTTCTCTATTTTCCCCTTCTCTCATTCTCTATTTCCACATAAGCATAAGCATGAGCTTATTCTCTCTAACTCTTATTCTTTCTTGTGTACATGTGTATGCTTGTGAATAGGAGTTGTTGATAAGATCAAAGTTGTATTCCTCTTGGTTGGTCATACTAACTATCAAATAGATAAAATGTTTAGTCCATCCTCTAGGAAGCTTGGAAGAAATGAGAGATTCACTTTGGTAAAGATGATGGATCTTGTGAAAGAATCTTATACTCCACAGCCTGGCATTTACTTATGAATTTAGGAGATTTAAGTGAGGGATTTTGTACCAAGAGATTAAATGAATTGATCTTTCAGCATCAATTTCTCATAAAGAACATCTCTATGGTAAAGCAATATATCTCTTCTCTAGATTGGGTACCTAGGTATGGCTTGCAATCTTTTCCTTTCATTCCAATCCATGAAACTCATGCTTCAGTGTAAGAACCTCTAGTGATTGATAGTGAGGTGAAGCAAGCACAAGATCAAGGACGGGGGATGTTGAGTACCAAAGGTGCATGTCTGAGAAGAGAAGTTTGATAGTAGAGCAAGGAAAAACATACTCTAAAAATGCAAATAGTGGAATATGGTGGAATACTTTCTTTGAAGAACAAGCTCTCATCCTTGATCAATTCAATGATATTAGGTGTTGATAAAGAGGATGCACTTATAGAGTGAGATAGTTCACATGCACTTTTGGCTATATAGGAATCTCTTAAAGCTCATCTTCTTTGGAATATCAATGTACCGAGAAAACTTTTCAATCCCTTTGATGGAGTTAGCAAACCATAAGAACTATGTATTGTGCTTTTCAAAAGTATTGACCAACTTTTCAATTCCTTTAGTGAACTTAGCAAACCATATCTATTGTGTTTTTCATAATTATGTGAATTTTGACACATTTAAAAATTGCTATGAAAAGTACTCTAAAATTTAGGCCATTTTTGCATACTTTTTTTCCATAATGACACTATGCAATAGTATTTTTTAATTATGATAAAAAAAGTATCAAAATTTTGAACTTTGAAAGGGAATATTCCATTTAATTCTTATCTGTGTGTAATGTAACCCACTTTATATGCAATAGTGCTTATGAAAGTAGACACACCACTACCTTGAGGTGACTTTCTCTCCATGCCAATGAAATATTTATTACTCTGGGTGCACAAGAAATTGTTTCTTTCTTGGTGGCTCATGCATATCTTGGTTGAGCAAGAAAAAACCCACTATGGCCACAATTCATTGAGGCTGAGTATAGGATAGCCTTCACAACTACAATTGAGATCAAATTCCTTCACCTTAAATCAACACATGTCTCATTATTGCTAATAAGGTTCACTATGTCTTAACCCAATGAGTACACTTTTTGTGTTGAGATGGTATGCTTCTTAGGTTACATGTCTTAGCAAACATTTTCTTTGTATTGTTGTATGTGATATCTTGGTGTTGGAGTGGGGCAAGAGGTATAGGTTATGAATGGAATTGATCTCTTGGAGCGCATTAGCACATGGCCTCCTCCATGGGAGCTTGGTATGTCCTAGTCTCTTGGAGAATCTTGGCACTTGGCCTTGTCCTCCTCTTAACCTTGTGAAGTTACACCCCATGCCATAGTCCTCAACTTCTTTGAACCTATGTTTGTAATTCTCGTGAAGTGTCTAGTAGTATTGAACAAGATCCTTAGTGCTAACTAAAGTTACTAATTAAGTGCTTCGTAGAAGTCAAAATCGCTCTAATGAGCACTAATTAAGTGTTTAGTACTATTGAGCAATGTTCTCAATGCCAAATTAATAGTACTAATTGGCTATTTAGTAGAAGTTATAATAGCTCTAGTTATATTCTTATGCATGTAACTTACCTATTAGAAATATTATTCAGTACTTTTAAACTAATACTTTAGTAATATGACTCCTCTTCTTTCATAAGTACTAAATCCATGACTTCATCATATTAATTATTACAATTATTTTCATATAGTTGCAGAGCTGCCAACATCTCAAATTATTTTGTCCCAAGGAGATTAACTCTCAAATTCATGCATTCAATGATTCAAACTAGGTTAGTGTAATGAAAATTTCTTCTTTCTTAGTAGCCCAAAGCATATCTTGGTCGAGCAAGGAAAAACCCACTATGGATACCTCTACATGTAAGGCTAAGTACAAATAGCATTTTTTGATATTACAAACAAATTCAACATGTTTTGAACATAAGCCAGAGTCTCAAGTAGGTTATGTGATATGGTTCATAAATTTCTTAGGGAGATACTTTGTAATATTTATTTTTTATGCATCATGAACATCTACGCCCTTTGCAACACTAAAAATGTTAAGGCTACACAAGAAATATATAGTTAACACCCATTGCCACTAAGTGATCCCATTGCAACTAGGAAGGCCCTTAGTAGCTATGAGTTCCTCTATTTTTATATTTATGGGTAATTTTATATTAGAATAATCTAAGCACCATAGATTGTTTACGTACCAAATGAGATACTCCATGAGCATGCATTTTGATTTAATGGGAGCCTGTGAACATTTTGCAGGGGCAAGAATGTCAACAAGTAGATATAGAGAAACTACGAGACAACTATAAATGAGGTGAAATTCCATCATCTTGACCATTGAAAAATAATTTTTAAATGGAAAACTACTATACACATAAAATATGATATAAAATTACAAGTTCACAAAATAAATCTACATGAAAAAGTAAATGAACATGAGAGAGTTGTAGTTTCTTATATTCCACCAATAAATCTAGTATTACATCAAGATAGGATGGAGCTAGCTAAGTACAAAAGGGGTCGCTTGAGACATGCTTACCCAAGCCTACATCTCACTCCACCACAGTGACTTTCTTAGTGTGGATAGCATACAACTTAGTGCCCTCAAGAAGTCATGTCATCATTTGCTTGAGTATCTCTTGTAGTTTCCCTAGTGTGTAGCTCTCAGTAATCACACATTTTGTTTGTATTGTTGTATGCGATCTCTTGGACCTCTTATTACAAGGGTGCAAGAGGTATAGATTCTAAATGGAATTTTGGTACTTCTTGATCTCTTCAAGAACATTTGCACTTGGCCTCCTCCATGGAAGTTTGGTACGTCCATTAAAAGGGTGCAAAAGGTATAGGTTCTAAATGGAATTTTGGTACTTTGTGATCTCTTGGAGAGCATTGGCACTTGGCCTTCTCCATGGAAGTTTGGTACTTCCTAATCTCTTGGAGAACCTTGGCACTTGTCCTTGTCTTCCTCTTCACCTCGGGATGTTACACCTCCATGCCATAGTCCTTGACTTTCTTTGAACTTGTGTTTGCAATTCTCGTGAAGTGTCTAGTACTATTGAGTAATATTGTCTTTGCAGATTAATAACACTAATTAACTGTTTAATAGAAGTTACAATCGCTCTATTTATACCCTTTTGCATGCAAAACTATTGGTAACACTATTCGATACTTTTAAGCTTATACTTTAGTACTATGCCTCTTCTTCTCATGCAAAGCCCCTTCCTCTTTTGTTGGGGTGTACTTGGAGATTCGTCTCAATGATGGGAAATTCACAAGTACTAAATTTGTGACTTAATAAATTTCTAATTATTAGAATTATTTTCAAATACTTGTAGTCCACCCAACATCTTGGATTATTTTACGCCAAGGGGATCGACTCTCAAATCCATGTATTCAATGATCCAAACTAGGCTGGTGACTATGATGATAGACAAAGTATAGACAACCACTAGTTCGATATTCTCAATGCTAATTAATAGTCTTAACAAAATATTGAGTAGAATTTACAATAGCTAGTTAGCACTATTTAGTGCACTAACTAAGTGTTAGTATGATTGAACAATATCCTCAGTGTACTATTTAATTCCTTAGTAGAAGTTACAATAGCTCTAGGCATACCCCTTACGTAAAATCTATTTAGTACTTTTAAGCTAATAATTTAATACTATGACTCTTCTTCTCACACAAAGCCTTCCTCTTTTGTAGGGTGTACTAGAAGTCTCATCTCAATGATAGAAAATTCACAAGTGCTAAATCTATGAGTTCATTATATTACAATCTTTTCGAGTAGTAAAATTGTCATGCTTATGCAATGTGCATTATACTCAAACACAATCATGCTCACATAATCTAGAAATACTCAAATGCAATAAAAGATGTTCAAGCAATAAATTTACATGCGTTGAAGTCTTAGGAGGAATGGCAAAGAATATCATAATATGCGGATTGGGAATCTATGAAGAAACAACAATGATTGAGTGTAGGTCATACATATTGTTATTTTATTAAATCACACAAGTTGGGATTTATAGTCTTTTTGCTAAAGAGATTTCAGGGAGTGGAGAGAATGGATAGAGAATCTAAGAACAAAAACACACACCTTTGTGCGCCTCTCAACTCTCTACATGTGTTTTTTTTAAAAAGTAACGCCTTCACACATGGATGGGACTCACATGGGTTTTGGATTTGTCATCATTCCTCCCATCCTAGATCCAACCATCTAGATAGGTTTAGGATGGGAATAGCCACTTTTTCTCCCATCCTAGACCAAGGCATGAAGGATCCCCTTTTTGGCTTGCCCTAGGGGGTTAGGGTTTAGTAAAGACATTGGTTTATGGGAAAGGGAAAACTAATTGGTATGCCCTAGGGGAAAGGGTTTAGTAAAGACATGGGTTTTTGGGAAAGGGAAAAAGTAGGGTTTTCCTTAAATTCCATTTTTTGATTTTGTGATTGGTGAGTGTTGATTTCAGCCCTTGTAGTTGTGGTTTTGTGCAATGGCTGCCCTATTTGTGAAAGGTCCAACTAATGGATGGAGGATGGTGATATGGACTAATTTTGTGTTTGTGTTGCTAATTTTGTCAATGAAATTGGGGATATTTATGGTGATAGTGGTAACATACCCTTCCCTTTGTGTATAAAATTCATGATCAATTTGTAGTATGAGTGTCCATGTGTGTGTTTTGTTTTCATTATAGAGGTATGTGTTCTTGCTGTGTGCTTGTGTCCCTATGTTGTTAGTGAATTGAATCCAAACTACTTTGAGTCCACAAAAATACTGTCCACCCCATTCACCAATCAGTCCGCAGTGTCTAGGTTTCTTGAGAAAATCTGGACTAGCATCCTAGGTGTAAGTCTAAGTTCTGAATGTAAGCCTCCCATGCACTTCGGATCTATTGATACTTGGATTAATCTACTACATGTCTTGTGTTTTCTATCAATTGCTTTGATGATGTGAGGTGGAGTACATAGTAAGTTAAAGAAGACTTTCTTATTGTGTTTGTCCTCTGAAGCATTCATATAAAAGAGATGCACAACCATATGTTTATGTTGTGGTAACAATGATATAGGCTGCTAATATTCTCTAGATCTGTGTTAGTTTGCTTTTCTCCATGTAATTTATTAAGCATTGCAAGGTATATTTTATTATTTTATCTCATTGGTTCCTTAAGCTCTAGTTCTTCGATTTGCGACTCGTGAAAAGTAGGTATAGCATGCAAAGCTCTATATAATGATTTTTTGGATCCTTGGCCTTGCCATAGTTGCTTAATCTTATTACTAATTTGCAGTGTCTTCCCTTTTTGCATGTGTTGCTTTAATATGTGTATTCACTCATGAATTTTGCTACGCATATGCCGTGGAGGGTGTTTTTACTCTTTATGTATTTGATAATAGTTTCATCAAAGAAAATGTCCTCGCTATTTGGCTCCATTTGTTCTAGTTGCCAGCGTCTCTTTACTAGCAATGTCCTGTCTTCATATAGGCTAGTGTTTATGTAAGAAAATTCTATGTGCAACTTGTAAAGGTCAGTGACAATGCAAGGCCTCTTGATGGACACATTGTACTTTGATTCATCGGACATTAAAACACACAGACTAGTATACATGGCCCTGTCACGTGTGCGCAATCCCACCAATCTCTACATCCTCAAGAAAATTGAACAAAAACATGTCAAAGTCGACTCCACAATACTCGAGCAAATGCAACTCTTAAAAACAAATTCTATGTGGCTACAAGGCCATCAAGAACAAGCAAAAAAACCCTTATTGATGCAATACAAGGAATGCTCTCATCGATAAATCTAAACACAAGTACTTACATCATATGAGACTTCCACATACAACCTAAATAATGAAATGATGAATTAAAATAGCTTACAAGATTTCATGACTTAGAATGCCATGACACAATTAATGAAAATAGCAACAACAATCCATGGCTCACCATAGACCACATTTGGACAAACACATTCAATAAAAATAACATAAGTGCATTAGGGGAATTTTTAGCTAAAAAAGGTTCTCTTGCATTAGGCCTTTACGAATTTGGCTTAAGATCTAATCCAATGAGAAGGATCAAGCGTAAAAAATATGGAGGATTTTTTCTCCCTCATTGGTGGAGAAAAATGGCCCCACCCAAAAATTACATGGTAAGAGGTAGATGTTTGTCAATGGAGCATATATGATCCATTGGGTCATATGTGATCCAATGACTATGGGGAGCTGCAGGTTTGCAACCGTCAGTAACAATTAGTATACTAATGGATCGTGCGATGATGACAACGGCTCAAAGGAGGTTTACTTGGAACCATTAGACCTTTGTAAGATCTAATGGCTAGCAAGAAGCAGTAATCGTTGGCCCTTGGATGAGCCTAAAGATCCCATTGTGAAAAATTGGCGCTGAGCACACACTGTTGGTCTGTTTTTGATTGTGTGGTCATGTGGGTGTAGGGGATTGTCTTTAAGTGTGTCTGCCAAGTGGATTAGAACCATTAGATCTCCATGAGATCTAATGGCTTTCAATCCCTGAGATTTAATGGTCTAAGGGATTACCTTTAAGTACGTATGCCAAGTAGATAAGAACCATTATGAGATCTAATGGCTTAAAAATAGCACTCATTGTGGGCCTTGGATGAGGGCATTCATGCAACAAGAGCATCAGCGTTGATCGTGAGCCATCGGATTCCTCCCGCCTATAAGATGATGCCACATGTCACCCGCCCACAAAAAGCCTTGGCATTTTGCACCCTTAGATGCATGGCAAGATCCTCTAGCTTAAATCAAGTGATGATCATGAGCCCTAGATGGAAAATGATCTAATGGCCCAAATTTAAGCGCTTGTATGATTTTTTCAAGTTAGTTTCGTTAAGAAGCTAAACTTTCATATTGGTGTCAAAAGTTTGTATGCCCTAATAAAAATAAATTTTTGAAACATTCACTAGGGTTTGAAACTTTTGTGCAAAAATATTTAAAGTTTACTTCAAAATTCAAAAGAAAATATATAAAAGTGTACTACATTTTATTAATATTTTGAAGCTAAATAAATGAGATTGATAAACTTTTGCCAATACTTTATATGAAAATTTAATATTCAAGCATAGCTTCGATAAAAACTTCCATATTTGTGAGCCATGTGATCCATTGGATCACATTTTTTAAACTATCCTCGATGCATTTGAATTGTCGAAGGGAGTGAATAGTGACAAATTGGATCGATGCCGTAAAATCCGATCATTTAATCAATCTTACCAAGGGATCTTCCCCAAAAATAAAGGAGATTACCCATTAACTAATCGTGACTGCCCATCCCCTAATTGTCTCCTTATGAGGCCCTTCTTGAGCCTAAAATTCCCCTAATGGGTCCTAACTTCATATATGGGCCATACCATTCCCTTTTGTACACAACAATTTAAATGAAACTGCCAAACACAAAATTTAGTTCATGTAATAATAAAGGATACTCGAAGGCGCAGGCTAAATGAATACAATTCATTTAGAGTTTGAAAGCACACAATGATGGCATGTGTCCTTACCTTCTAATCCATTTAAAACATGAAATGATGCCATGTGTCTTCTCCCATGTAGCCCATTCTTAGTTCGTTTGATTGTTGGCACATGTTAGGATGGAAACAAGTGAGTACAAGTACTCGTGAGCACTGCCTTCAATTGGTTTTGTCAAAGGAAAACAATTGTCAAGATGAATGAATGATTAATTTGCAACACCTGTGATGGAAGCCCATGTATAGGAAAGTTCGAATGATTTGCAAACTGAGAGAGAGAGAGAGAGAGAGAGAGAGAGCACCAAAATAGTAAAGGGCCAAATGGAGAAAAATGGTGTGGGACTTCTTCCCATTTCCATCCCTAGTTTAATTTGGTCCAAAGAGGCATAGAATTAACATAAATTACTTGATTCCTCTTCGTGGAGCGTGTGACATTTGTCTACGCATAAATTTAGAAGTATCTCGAGTGGGCTTTCTGTGCATGCGCCACGTCGAAGGCTCGATTGATGACAAATGGCGAAGTTTTGTACAATGAGCGAAGAAGCTTGCAGATAGACATGCAACCGTGGCAAGCTCATCCTAGATCTGCAAGCTAGTCGGCAGGATTTAGACGTTCCCATCGACTGCTCACATGACGTTTAGTAAACAGGCGAGAGGGGTGTGTATACGGTACATTCACGGGCTGATTGGACTCGATAGATTGCTCACATGATATTTAGCCCACAGGCGAGAGAGGTTTGTATATAGCGCGTTCGCGAGCTACAGAAGGTGCTGCTGGGACATGAAGCTTATCTTCGGTAGGTGTCGTCTCAAGAGGAAAGTGACCACTCAGTTTAGGAGACAGCGTTCGCCGTTTGGGCACATTCGCTCTCACTTAAAGCGGACAACTTCGAGGGCAGGAGAGCGTTGGCCATATTTTGGGAGCCATATTTTGGGGACGGCGGGGCGGGGGGGGAGCTAGCGTGTTGAGAGCATTCACAGAAGCGCATTACGAGGAAAAGGGGCAAGCAGCAGAGATAGGCGTAGTGTTGGTGTGTGTTGCAATCGTGTGCATTGAGACGTGGAAAGGAAAGATGCAGGAGCCGCAGCAGGTGGTGACGAGGTCTGGGATGGAGGATCAAGCGAGGCTGGGGCAGGCGTTTCGACGTGCAGCAGCAGCAGCAACAGCAGCACCAGCAACAGCAATGGCGAAGGTGGAGGAGGAGAGCGGACAAGGGGCGAGCGACGGGATGCAGCCGCAGGCCGTCTACGGCTACAGCATCGTTAGAGCCTTGGAGGACTTCGGCAAGAGAAAAGATTACGTGGCAGTGGAAATTCGACACTTGGCGCCCGAGCACCAGCACGAGTCGGCCGAGGTTGCCTTCTTTGCCGTCTTTGACGACCACGGCGGCGGTGGCGTTGGCCACCAGCTCAAGTCTTCCCTCTTGGACAACATCTTAGCCGAGGGCGGCGTCTGGTCGCCTGAGGATAATTCTCATCGTGCATTGTTTGTTGTTTCTCCAAGGTTGCTGACTTGGTAGCATAGATGGGGTAGACTTGATGATGGGACCCTTCCACTCTTAACAGCCTTCCACGAAATTACCCGGCCTTCACCACTGCCCGTGAATTACCCTGCCATCTCTCTGCCAACGATTTCGAATTCCCTGACACACCTACCACAGTAGCTCTACACTCTCAACCATCCACCAGAAATCTTTGTTGTTCATTTTTTTTTCGTTCGCTCCCACGGCGAAATCGATTCAGAAAGTCTATTGACACACCGAGATAAGTTGGAGTTGGCATCGATTCAGCTTCCTCAATCCGCTGATTGTTGATCCGCAAGTGCTCATTTAGGTACCCCGATATGACCAGGTCTCAAAATCATCGAAACTACATAACTTTGAAAAACGAGTTTGCATCGATTCAGCTTCCTCAATCCACCGATTCTTGATCCGCAAGTGCTCATTTAGGATATACGGTGAAAGAACCAGCCAAAAAAGGAAGGGATGAACCCGCAATTCTTGAGCTACAAGCGCCATCACCTATTGCAGCTAATATACTCTGCTCATTGACAACGGATGTCTATTGCCCACGAAAGGCACTTAGTCGACATATGCATGGCATCTATTGTCCAAAATGGAAATTGTAGGTTGCATTACCCATCATCCCTGTCTTCTATGCTGGATTACAAATATAACTTGCAACAACTAGCTCTACAGTTCCAAGTTCCTTTTCTCTCTTGAAGAATGAAAATGGGTGATTGTCTCGTTCACAAGGGTTACGCTATAAGTTATTGTCGTGATGGACAAGACCAACAAGAATGGAGACCTTGAGCTCTTTGATAGCTGCATAGGCATGTGGCAGACAAGGCCATACTCCTCCAAAGTTACGCTAGCCAAGGCTACTTACTCATTGCTTGCCTCGAAAGTCCACTAACAAATTTTTTGCCTGACAAAGTTGCCGGCAAGCCGCAACAGTGCATTCTTTTCTACGTAATTTGCCCAGAAGCGAGCTCATAGAGATCCTTGCGAAGCATTCGTTGTGACGGCGCCCATATTTCATCAATATACTAGAGGTCGATCACTGGCTCACGAACAGGCTTCTCGCTGTGGATCAACACAGGAGACTGTCTTGTGAATCGGGGTGGAGAAAAGAATCGGCTGGGTTTTGTTCGGCAAGTTGTGCCCCATGTTCTTGAACCCAATTCGCTTTTGGAGACGCAACGCAAACCCACACGTCCATGAGCCCGCTACAAATTTGAATCTTCCCCAGGGTGCATTAAATGTAACGGGTGGCTGGCAGGCAATCAAAACGAACGGGTAAAGGTAAATGAAGAGCTCCGTCGGGTCATCTCCCTTGGGTCCGGTCCCATGTGCAGGTCCAGGTCAGCTGCGGGGTGGGATCCTTCAGAAACGCCAAAGGCACCACGGTAAAGATTATCCTGAGTGCGTCTGGTCTGACCCCGCCGGCGCCACCCGAGATGCTTACCTCTTGACGGACCGCCAGCTTCTGCGGCGGCACAGCTGCCCACCCGGCGGCGGCGCCACCGCCGTCACCGCCATGCTACTCCATGGCGGTGCTCGCCTGCTGGTGGCCAACCTCGGTGACTCCCGCGCTGTGCTATCCAAAGACGGCCATGCCCTCCAGCTCTCCGTCGACCACACCCCCTCCCGCCCCCTCGAGCGTGCCAATGTGGAGATGCGCGGCGGGGTCGTCACCACTATGCCAGGTAATCTCTTACTCTCCACAAGATGTCTCGAACAAGAGGTACTTTAGTGATAGTGCTCATTGCTTGCATAAACTGACCTTTGGTGTCCGCCCCCCCCCCCCCCCCCCCCCCCCCCCCCGGAAAAGGGGGGACCCCCCCCCTGGAAAAGGGGGGAGGACACCTTTCCCCTTTATAAAATGATGAGTGGGCGGATAGCCCACAAGCCATTTTATGAGGGGAAAGGCATCCTCCCTCCTCTTTCCCAAGTGTCAAAGGCTTGGGGAGGGATCCACGTGTCACGTTTCAATTCCAAGGAGCTAATCCAAGCAGATCTTAGATTACGTTTCGTAAAAAAATTCATCCAATAGTTGAGATTGTCACCTGGTCTTGGATGGCCAGATCACACCCCCCCCCCAAAAAAAAGCTTGGGTAAACCAACCTTCGATGCAATTATCCTTTCCTTAGCTATCATGGCCAAATTATGCACAAGGCGGAAAAAGGCAGCCCAAAGCTTTATTTATCCTTTTTTAACAGATTGAATGTTATGCAGTTGGGTTGTTTAAAACAACAAATTGCATAGTTTCTCTCGTAAAAACATGTGTGTTCAAGTTCACCATCTTTGATTGGGTGGATCACCATTGGGGTGGTTCTAGATCTAGTTGATCTTCCAAAGGGTGGAGCTCGATGGTGAGGATGTGGCCCTTGAGTCGAAAGCTTTTTTTGAATCAATTGTTGAGGTCCTTACCCTTCATGTTGCTCCTCCTCACCGTGGCATTTGGAAGCATGGATTGTTTATATACTAGTTGTCATTTTGTCTCATACGTACGATAACTCTAGTTGATCTTCTAGAGGAGGGTGTTCGATGGTGAGGATGTGGCCCTTGAGTCCAAATCTTTTTTTGAATCAATTGTTGTTGTTCCTCCTTTACAGTGGCATTTGGAAGCATGGATTGGTTATATACTATTTGTCATTTCTTCTCGTACGTAGGCTAACTATTCATGTTTAATTTATCAAGCTAGAAATTTTGTTTTTCATAGCAATGCGAACAACCATCCCTTTTCAACCGGTTGCCATGAAATTACTAGAGTTTTTTAAATTTTTATTTTTTGAAAAACATGAGGACTAAAAGAGTTATGCACATCGTGCATGTTAGTTCCACCCATCCCTATGGCCACCTACTATAGCTCTCCACCCAAGTTACCCAGATTCTTTTCTTCAATTCTCATCCATTATCATCAGCAACATTTGCCTTTGAAGTAGCGGCAAAGTAAGTCATCCGTCTGTATCCAACTTCTAAGTGTAACCCGTGTCATAAAGTACTTGTGTCATAAAGTGCTTTAAGTTAAGTGTTTGAAGGCACTCAAAATTTTAAGTGACGAAGTCCTTATCAAGGACTAAAATTGATGAAGATATCTACGTCACAAGGTGTGCTTTTTCATTACAAATGCAGAAAATGTTTTTTCATTGAAAAAGGCAATCGAATGAGTCTTTTACAAAATAATTTATATTTATATATTTGTAAGGATTGTTATATATAGGATTTTCAACGAGTGACAAGCTAATGTGAGAGTGGTGTTAAATTTTTAGTGGTGCATTTTCTCAATAGAAATGCAGTCGGAAAATATACTTCCCTTGGGTTCAAAATCATGTTCATTGGGCCTTCTAAACAAATGTAAGAACTCCAATAAATCCGTTATGATAGGAAATCTAAGTTAGATTTTGCAGTTTTCTACTTAGAAAATATTGACTCTTGCGCTGCCCTCTTATGTTGTGCATTGTTAATACATACATGTATTCGCGAGGTTTTTGCTTCACTTCTCCGTTCCAGCTCTTGACGTTTTCGTTGGCAATCTACCTTGAACAATCTCGTTTCAGAATGGGCTTCAAGTCCCAGCAGCAGATTCCATTCCAACAATGTGAAAGTAAGAATTGGATCCGGACATATTTGCTCCTCCATCAAAATCACCTTATTGATTTTTCTGCTTGGCGTGTGCAGGAGACATTCCGCGGGTGGATGGTCTGCTGGGGGTGGCAAGGGCGTTCGGCGATGCGAGCTTGAAGGAGCACATGAGTGCCAAGCCGGATGTGGTCGATCTGCTGGTGGACATATCGTTCCAGTTTCTGATCTTAGGGAGCAATGGGTTATGGTCAGCGTTCTCAACGAATCAAGAGGTGGTGGACATGGCGAGGGGTATCGCAGATCCGTTGGTCGCAGCCAAATTCCTTACTAGCGAGGCTCGAGCGAGAGGCAGTGGCGATGAAATCTCCTGCATCGTCATCCGCTTCAGAGAGCTCTAGCTTTGTGTCACCACTCAACCTGTTTTTGAACTTCTCGCTTTTGGTCGTAAGACTTTATGAATTTTAAATTTTCTTCCACGTCTCTCACCGTGTCCACGTTAATTAAACTTCTCCTTGGTTTCTCTTTCATTCACCTATAGATAATCTCCTAATGGCTCTTCTAATGTATATCAACAATGCTCGATGACTTTGTCACAAATTCATTGCATTTAGGCTTGTGAGAATAACAACTTTCCCTGGTTTCTCTTTCATTCACCTATTGTATATCAATAATGTTCGATGACTTTGTCACAAATTCATTGCATTTAGGCTTGTGAGAATAACAACTTTCCCTTGGTTTCTCTTCATTCACCTATTGTATATCAACAATGTTCGACGACTTTATCACAAATTCATTGCATTTACGCTTGTGAGAATAACAACTTTTTGTCGTCACCATAAGTACAATTACTCTTTTAACATGTCACATGAAAACGTGGCATCCATGCCATAGAGACACTAATACCTGCATTGCATGGGGCATCATAGCGAAAGTTTGTAATGGCCTTTGTTCTTAAGGAAATTGTGTGTTTGACTTATTTGGTCACAACTGCTTCACCTTTTTGCCTTTAGAAAGTGCCCCTTGTTGCACGTCCCCTAATGCCCCTTGTTGCATGGAGAGAGAGAGAGAGAGAGAGAGAATTGTGATACAACAAATGAACCAGATTCGACTTCCTTTTTTTTCAACACAAACATGAACATGCTCATGCACATGTGCGAATAGAGACATCTTCTTATGCACACATGAATCGAGACACCCGCACTCGCACCGATAGATTTTCATTTGCACGCATGAATTGAGACACCTACAATCTCCCTACAATGTGTGTATATGTGCACTCCTCTCCTGCTTCGCTATCTTCTTATGGCACAATTTGTCACTCGTTTATCGACTCACCAAGTCCTCCATCTAAGGCACCATTTTACGTCTTTGGTCAGCTTTGTTACTTAGGTTTGCTCTGCCTTTTGGGACAGAATGCTCTAAATTTGGATCTATGGAGATGTAGATATTACATTTCAAAAATTCTCTCTATACTCATTTTGACTCTATACATGCATACATACATAGATACATACATACATACATATATATATATATATATATATGCGCGAGCGTGCACACATTTTTTTGGGGTGAAAACACACGCACGTGCACATTGTGTGCGCGCGTGCGCGCACGCGTGCACGTGAGCAAGCGAGTGAGCAAGTGTGAATGTGAGTGTGCGAGAGCGTGAGTGTGAGAGTGCGAGTGAGCGAGAGAGTGTGAGTGAGTTAGTGGAGTGAGTGAGTGAGTGAGTGAGAGAGCTCGCGCGCGCGCGTGTGTGTGTGTGTGTGTGAGAGAGAGAGAGAGAGTGTGTGTCACCAAAAAAAAAAAGTGTGTGTGTGTGTGTGAGAGAGAGAGAGAGAGAGAGAGAGCGAGAGTGAGAGAGAGAGAGAGAGAGAGAGAGAGAGAGGAGAGAGAGAGAGAGAGTGTGTGTGTGTGTGTGAGAGAGAGAGAGAGAGAGAGTGAGTGAGAGAGAGAGAGTGAGTGACTATTTTTAAAAAAAAAGCGTGCGTGCCATGCGTGCGCGTGCGCGTGCGCGTACGCATGCATGTGCATGTGCGTGAGAGAGAGAGAGAGAGAGAGAGAGAGAGAGAGAGAGAGAAGGGAGGGGGGGGCAGAGCAGCTCATCATTATTTGTGTACTCCTATTTATAGCATTCGAGACACGAGAGCCTCCATTGCACCATTTGTGGGCCTTGGAGCTTCTTCAAATACTTCTCAAGGCCATAATGCAATGCCTCATGCCCCCAGTAACCCTGTGCATCTATGAGCAATAATAACAGAGCATCCTCTTGAGCCATTCTGAATGCCCCATGGTGCCTCGAACCACACTCTAGCTATTAGTGACCTCATATATGCATGTTTCCAACCCTCGAGGCCATCAAAATGCTCCTCACGTTCGTTGCATCTCCCATGTATTTAAACAACCTCCAAGGCCGTTGGTCAACCCATCTTGACGTGTTTATTGCCCTCAAAATGCTCCTCGAGTTCTTGGTAGCTTCCAAGTATCTAGACACAAACTGCAAGGCCATTACCCATCACCTAGCAGTTCATCCAAGCAAACCCCTATGAGAGAGGAACGTCCTTAAGTAAAGAAGCATTAGTACAATTATTCTAGCCATGGAGGATATCTTCTAGCCACACCTGACAAAGTTCATGCGGATCTTTCTTGATGGCTTAATTGCATTTGGAGAATGGGTGAATCCCTTGGAATACCTGCAGTTGTGTTTCAAATGCTATCGAGACGTTTCCTTTAGTCTCAATCCAATGAAATGTGCATTTGCAGTCCATAGTGGCTCCTTGTTGGGACATGTCATCAGTGTGGAGGGCTTTGAGGTAGACCCTGACAAGGTGGCAGTGATCATGTAGGCGCACGGATCGACCATCCCAACGGAGTGCTTGTGATTCTGTTAACTGATTGGTTAACAATATGCCACCGCTGGTTAGTTATGTGATTTGATGGATAGTGGCAAGTTCATAGAGCTAGGATTGTGCCTTGGAGCTAGATGGGCCCAAGAGGATGGTAAAAGAATGAGAAGGGAGAGTAGTATAAAGAGACTAGGGTTGGCCCTCCCTTTAAAAGATATGTATAAAAGGCCAATTTGTTGACTTTGGTCTTCATTGTTGTATGCACAAGTTTGGAATGCAAGCTCCCTCTTCTCTTCCAAGAGTGTCTTTGGGTGTTCTCTTGTTACCTTTGTAGTGCCTTTGTATTTGCCTTTCCATCCCCCTTCACTCTCCTCTTCCCTTCTCCTTGTCCTTCCCTTCTCCCCTCTCTTCTCCCTTCTCCCCCTTCCCTCTTTCTCTCATGGAAACACATTGCAACAATCCGGGAGCCGCTTGAGTGACACATGCGGACGGCTTGTGCTTTGCATTGCTCTCACAACAAGGAGCAGCTTGGAGTGGAGGCTCCATCGGCATTCCTTCAAGATCCCCACAACACATGAGTCACCGTCGAGACCACATTTTTGGCGCCACTGTTGGGGAGTTCAGGGTATGCTTTTGCATTGCACTTGCCTTCTCTCGTCATCTACCCATTTCTAATTGTTTCAAGCTTAACTTGGAGCTTTGATAGTGGAGTTGGAGGAGAGGAAAGAGTGAAAAAGTTTGTGTTTAGACAGAAAAAAGAAGCTGTCATTTTCTGTTGGAAAGCTTTTTTGATCATGTGAAGCTTGTTTTTTATGTTTTTTAGTGTTTTGAGTTGGTAGGAAGATATTTTGAAAGATTTCTAAGGAGTGTAAGGTCTCAAAACTCATAAAAAACAACCAAGAATGATGAATCATGCTGAAAATCAAAGTGGTTTTGAGTGTTGACATTCACCTCTTCAAGAAATCTCTCATTTTGCAACCAAATGTTGTTTTTATTTCTTCATTGGGTAGGTAGATTAGGTAGTTTAGCATCCCCCCATCACAAAAAAACATGAACAGAAACTTCAAAATCATCAAGAATCATCAAAAACTAGTCGGCAAAACTGCGCGTTCGTATCCCCACGGGTTGTCGCTATCCCGTCGGTCAAACTTGCATTGACCCATCGCCTTAGCGTTATCCCACCGATCAAACTTGCATTGACCCATCGCCTTAAAGCTATCCCATCACTCAAACTTTCGTTGACCCATCACCTTAGTGTTATCCACTCCGTGACACATGTCAGTACCTAACCCGTCGCACTAGTTAAATACTATCAGTCAGCTATCCCGTCGATCAAACATGCATTGACCCGATGCTATAAGGCTATCCCACCAATCGTTGCCATAACCCTATCCCCATGGGTCATCGCCATAGTCCTATCCCACCGATGGAACAGGCGCTGACTCGTTGCCATAGCTCTATCCCGCCGACCATTGCTTTAACTCTATCCCGTCGACTTGCTATCCCCACGGGTCGTCGCCATAGCCCTATCCCCACGGGTCGTCGCCATAGCCCTATCCTACCAGTCATACATGTGTTGACTCGTTGCCATAGCTCTATCCCACCGGCGGTTGCTTTAACTCTCGCACCGACTTGCTATCCCCACAGGTCTCTCGCCATAGCCCTATCCCCACGGGTCGTCGCCATAGCCCTATCTCACCGACGGTCAAACAAGTGTTGACTCATTGCCCCGTCGGCCGTTGCTTTAACTCTATGCCTCCGACTTGCTATCCCCACGGGTCGTTGCCATAGCTCTATCGCAACGGCCATCAGGATAGCTCCTTGACCTCGCATCGAGGCGAACTCAACCTAGAATTGGGGCATCATCTACACAAACTAATCCATGCACTTGAGATCAGGAAGAATCCTAGGAGCTACTAACCTAGAACACAAAGATAGTGCCGCAAACAACATTCTATCTAGCTACGTGCCGAGTTTCACAACTATTCACTCAGGATCCTCAATAATTGGCGCCCACTCAGTGCACGGACCAAGTTCTCTAGCTCTGAAGATTCAATGAGCTTTGACGGGGAGATGGGTGAAAATCCCAACCTTAGATCCTTTGTAGCTCAAAACTCTAGTTCAGTACATCCTCAATCACCTACTCCTTCTACAACATCTCGAATACGGGACTCATTAGTAAACATGCTAGGAAGGTTTGGTCTGAGTGACCCACCTGCAGAAATGCTGAACCCATTTGCTGGACAGACTAGGGCAATGTCACAAGCTCAAATGTCGGCCCAACCACCGATGTCAAAAGCGATACTCAGGGAGCGACGTCTCACGATACCTAATGGCAATCAACCCCTGTCGTACCAATTCTTTGATGATAGATAATCCTATGGGGAAGGAGTTGGACCCACGTTCTCACAAGGGTCCCAATTGCTAGAGCAAAGGGTGCAAAGGAGTAACCGATCATGACTCATCCACAACCAAATGAGTGTAGCCTTCATTGTCTCCCAGTCGAGACACTTAGTTATGTCTGTATGTGTAGGGTAGTACTAAACAAGCCAATCAGACGTAGAAACAAACACAGACGACAAGGCAAGATCATTTTGTGAAAGCCCTTGGGATCTTCAAGTCTAATACAGAACATGGAAAAGGAACACAAGGAACGTTGCATGGTTAGGCCTCTCGAGCGCTTCATCACCTCATCCTCTCATCAACCATCCTTGTGTCACATGAAGGCACCATTGGGCAAGGCACACTATCATGTGGAGGATTTCGCCCAACTATGCAACAAACAATATGAATGAAGTAAAGATGTGCGATATGATATCTCACACGTCTCAACCAATGAGCTACTCATTGTACTACTTTGTCATATACATACTTGTGCAATCTCCATTCGCACCACGAGTCCCGAAGTCGTCTGGCATGTCCGTTCGATGGCCTAAGAACAATAAAGTTTTGGCATGTGTATCGGCACGAGCATTGCCAACAGTTCAACAACAAACCGTCAAATTTGGAATGCATTTCAACAATGAACCAAGGCATCCATTGTGCCTACCATTTTCTCCACGGCTCTAGTATCCAAGCTCAAAAAACTAGATGGGAAGGCTATGGCACACATTGCGAGTGGTTGACTAGTAGTACTTGCTACTCCACTATCCGCACCTCTATGTACTTAGGTACATGGTCCTCCTAACATACTTATCTTGTCTAATAAAAAGCGGGCCGCATCCTTTGATGTATAGAGCTTCACTTTTATCCTCCCATCATGCGGGTCTCAAAAAGATCTGTCCTTTTATCCAAGAGATAATTGTAGTCTCTCAGTAGTCGTGTTGTTGCACCCTTCATTTCTATTGTAAATCATTGTGCCACTCCTGCTAAGCTGCATGATCATTTGTTTGCTATGAATCCCACATCGTTTGAGCTATGCAGCAAGACGACAATACACTTAGGGGATAACATGAGGGAGAATCCCCAAAAGGATAAATCCTTAGCTTCCTGAGATATGTCCCAAATAGTGCAGGCTTCAACCTTAGAAGCAACTAAGGATGCAAGCACAATGCCCAAGGTGCTCAACATGGAAGAGTTGGCCACAGATCTATTAAACAAGTTGAGCCAACAATGGAAGATAGAAGCACCAAAAGATGCTCTTAGTAGTAACCCCCAACTATTTCCACAAAGAGATAACATATGCCTTGGGGTATGCACTGGGAATCATCCCACTAAGTAATGCCCCAAGCCAACACTCTATTATGCCCATTGTGTTCGTTGGGGAAATCATGGCACATCCCAATATCATTATCCTAGGGTTATTCCTCAACCCATGTATCAAAAAAGGTTGCATCTACCATTGCCTGCACCGCCCAATCCATCTAATCAGGCACAATTGGTAATACAAGGAGCCACATTAGCCAATCAAGGGCAATTTAGGGCTCAAAATATTCCATTACCCCTGCCAATATTGGGACCTCATGCACCACCACCACGAATTACTCCCCTGAATCAAGTATTGGTGGAAGAGCTACCTAGTGATTGGGGAGACCCCAAACCTACCTTTAGTGGAAACAACCATCCCCAAAATGTGACATTGTAAATCGGTCTAGCATTATAAGTCACTACATTAAACAAGGTGACCAATACATTCCGATCTACCGAACGGCACCGATTTCTCAAACAATGGGAGATAGGAACAACTTGACCAAGGCACAATCCATTCAATGCCATATGTGTCAAGGGCCACACCCAGCCAATGAGTGTCCATATAAGGGGCAATCTAATCAGCCAATCACATGTGCACCAGCGTCTAATACACCACCGCCATTGTGCACAGGGTGTGGTGTGGACCATCTTTTTAAGGATTGCTCAATGAGAAGGCCATCTAACTCCACAAGCCTTAACTTGTTAAGCATTGAGAGAGGCCACATGTCATCAGTATCCTTGAATGTAATCACGAGGTTGCAAGCTAAAGCCCTTAATAAAGAGCTTCGCAAACAAGCCAAAAGGGATAAAGCGAGCACATCACAGCCTAGAGAGGCAACTGAATCAACACAAGTAAGCACCAAAGGTGCAACAAAGATTGGGAAGGGAAAAAATAAGGTCATCATCCAAGATGGGTCAGATGAAGATACAGCCTCCCTAGCAACATTATCTTCCTTTGGTGATACTCTCTTAAATGGTACCAGCGGTGACGACAACCAACTGCATGAGGCAAATGAAGGAACAATAAGGATTGAGTAAGGACTTCAGCACATGCCCAAGCCACAACACCTAGGGGTCATGGTGAATATCCCAACCCATGCGTGGGGAAACAATGTCCAACCGAGGCACATAAATTGGTACACACGTGCCAAGAGGAATGTGAGCATAGTCTCAAGGCAAGCAAGAGTGCTGACACAATTCATCCAAGACATGAGATAAACACTCAAGCCTCAAAAGCCTTGCAAATACTTGAAAGGGTAGATGAAGAAGGTGTGTCATGCCCTTCAACAGAGGGATCCACCCTAATACAATGGATGTTTGAAGAAGACCCCACCTTGCAACAACTAAAGGAGGATGACAACATGTCCGTATATGGCTTAGAAGAGTTGAAATCAATGGGCAGGGAACCTATCACCGGTCCTCGAGACATCGCTAGATAGCCTCATTCCTGTCCACTGAGATTAAGATTCCCATCGCGACACTGTTACGAGGTAATCCTACTCTATGGAGAGACCTCTCGGATTGGATGAATGGGCAAATAGTGACACCCCAATCCACTAATCTTGAGAATATTGAATCTCCCAATCAAGCTCAAGACCTTCCAAGGGTGCCAGACAACAAACTGGGCCAATATTTTAAGCGTGATGACACAAATGTAGTGTTACCCATCTCCATTCATGATCAAAAAGCTATGGCAATCTTAGACGAAGGAGTAGGTGTTAGCATCATCACGAAACAATGCTGGGAAAAGTGGGGAAGTCCCAACCAAGAGAGTACTTCCTTGGTAGTTAAATTAGCTGATGGAGGCACGGCTCATCCCATAGGAGTACTCAAGGACATTAAAATCAAAACCTTTTGTCTCACATATCGAGTGAACAACTTAACTCCATTACACCTTTTTACACCATAAGAGCATTACTACCTAATCAAATTGAACTAGGAATTGACAATGCCATTGATCCTAAACAGATGGATATGACTCCATCTCAACTTTGGGTAGAGCTAACATCAGCAGGTGCAACATGTCGAATACAAGCTAGGGTAGATTGGCGAGCAAGCCACAACCTCATCTCTAAAAAGAATTTAGTTCTTTAAGAGCAATATAGAGTATTTAGTCCATAATATCATCAATGAACATGGAATCCAGGTTGATCCAGCCAAGTTATAGCTAGATAAAGGAATGGCATATCCCTACAAATGAACATGTACTAAGATCTTTTCTTGCCATTATGTAGCTATTATAGAAGTTCAACTTGAACTTCTCTAAGATTGCATCATCATTTATAGATCTTTTAGGAATCAATCTATGTATCATTGAGATGGCAGTCATTTGAGTGCCTTTGAGAATTTGAAGGCTGCTCTAATGTCTAGCCCTATGTTAGTCTTGCACGTCTTTGAGAAGCCTTTTTGTTTTGTATGTATAGACTCTAGTGGTACATCCAGTGGAGATGTACTAATGCAAGAGAGACATCCCATAGCCATTGAATGTTGGAAACTTCAAGGTGTTAAACTTAAGTATAGCACATATGAGAAGGAATTATTAGCCATAATTCATGGTTTGAATTTATGGAGACATTATCTTTATGGATCTAATGTCCCTCTAATATTAAGGTTAAACCAAAGTCATCAAAGTATTAATCATTTGTTTCCCAACCTATATTTTCACCTCGACAAATCAAGAATAGCAGTGTCGTAAGGAGAACATGATTGCTAATTGTAGACCTAGTGCGAAGTACATCTATGAGAGAAGAATCTAATAGTGCAATGAAGATTGCCTGAAAATGTGATAAAGAATTTGTGATTATATATGATGCATTAGTTCAAGGACAAGTTCATTTTTTAGAGGGATATGCAATTCATAATGGATAGCTCTTAGATAACATTTCATATGTGTACCATCCACCTTTAGATCCCTAGTCTTTGAAGAGATGCATACTAGCCCTATGTAGGTCATAGAGGTATTAAATGAACCTTTGATATTATTGAGAGATATTTCTACTGGTCAAGATTTAGAATGGATGTAACTACTTTAGTTCAATCGTGCATTAGGAAAAAAGGGAGCTCATTTTGGGGCCCTGTAAGAAATTCACTATTTTCTCTTTTCTCTCTCTACAAAAGCAAGAAAATATAGATACTTGCATGAGAAATGTCAGTGTGAAAAGGAATAAATATATTCTTTCATATGCTTTACATTCAATGTTCATATAAGAGCAATACTTTTTTGTGCAGAATTTGGTGATTCTGATACCGCAGACGCGTCCGGAACAGCCCAAAACCCCAAGAACGGCACTAGAAACGCTGGAATCGGACATCCGGAGGCCCGAAAACAGCCAAAAAAGGCTGAAAAACGCGATCTGCAGAAAAACGCGATTTGGGACTTTTGAAACATCCGGAAACGACCAAAAAAGGCCGAAAAACGCGATTTTCCCAAATCGCGTTTTTCTGCAAATCGCGTTTTTCGGCCTTTTTTGGTTGTTTCCGGGCCTCCGGATGTCCGATTCCAGCGTTTCCAGTGCCGTTCTTGGGGTTTTGGGCCGTTCCGAACGCGTTTGCGTTGTCAGAATCACCAAATTCTGCACAGAAAATAAATCTTTTAAAGATTCAAATTAGATCACCTCATTAATGTGAGATGCTTTCACGAACATATAGTACTATTTCTTTTTCTTATTTTCATCTTCTTTTATTGAATTTTCAACGTTATGTTGGCCCACTCCTGATTGGTTGAGAGCCTATTTTCTCTCTCTTCTAAAAGGCCCCAAAATGAGCTCCCTTTTTTCCTAATGTTTAGCTTGTCAGGAACTTCAGAGCAATCATGGTACGGCACCCAAACTACTTCAACCACTACCCATACCTAGTGAAAGATGGGAGCATATTACCATGGACTTTGTGTCAGGATTTCCAAGAAAAAGGACACAAAATGAGCAAAATCTTATCATTGTAGATAGGCTTAATAAGAAAGCCCCTTTCATTCCCTACTATAAGAAGAACATCACTGCCATGTAAACCTCTAAGTTATTCATTCTAGAAATCTATAGATTACATGGATTACCTAAATTTATCACATCAATTCTCTAATAGGTAGCACCCATAGACTAATTGACTAAGTAAAATAGCTAATCAAGCTATTATCCAGTTGTTACATAATTATTCCATGACAATGCTACCCAATGAGAACAATGTTTACCTCTATTAGAGTTTGCCTATAACAACTCAACCCATTCAACTACTTGTAAGGCACCGTTTGATATTATATATGGCCATTTCCTTCCATTCAGCTACCTGAAACACACCGTTTGATATTATATATGGCCATTTCCTTCCCCAACACCCATTGCACATCTAAAAGATAGGATTTTGGCAACTAACCAGTTTGTTAAAGATGTGTAGGGGGTACTCACATAAGTTAAATAAGTAATTTAGTGAGCTCAAGAACTCTATAAGAAGGTTGCAAATAAGAAGAAGAAAAATGTACAGTTCTTTTAAGGATTGACACAAGGCGTATAAAGACAATTCAAGGAAACACCAAGTTTGCAAAGCTATTAGTAAAGTATTATGGACCTTTTTAGGTTTTAGAGATTGATTTGACTTCATATCAAGCCCATTTAGATTGATGGTATATTCTTCATGCACATCATTTATTCACTTAAAATATGTGGATTTATTATGCCTTCCCACTTTCAAATCATGCTTCTCTTTGGTTGCAAATGTCTATAATTTATGATTTGCAAAACGATAGGTTACCAGATAGAAGGTTGCTTCTTATAAATAATAGTTATTTGTAGCATGAGGCATACACACAACTATGGTGCATGATGGTATTGCTCCTCTTTGGCACAATGTCACATCGATATTGATTATGCATGGATTTCTTTTGTTACCTATATGCAACTTGTAATTCGTGAGTATGGAAAAAATTATATGCATACTCTCAAGAAGGATAAAAGCATTTGTTAAAATTTGATAGAAATCAGTCACTTCAAGGACTTATCTCATGTTGAGGCTACTTGCCTATGTCAAGCTAAAGATTTTCCACAATGCAATGACTATAGGAATGTTGAGAAGTGGGAAACTAGGGCCAAGTAGAAAGCCTTCACTATAAGGGTTGCTCCTCCAAGGATTTTTAAAAGGCTTGCATCATAATTTACAAGATTAAAAAGTTGGATTGTAATCAAACTTATTCACAGGCACAACTTCATAAGGCATATGTTAGTCACTTTGCTAAGAAACTTGAAAAGGTTGATTCTAAATCACATGTTGTGACATTTGCATGGTAAGCGCTTCTCCAGTATGTCAGACCGATTTTGTATCCTCATCAGGCTATGAAACTTGAGGTTCCATTCAAGTATAGAGAATTGAAAGATGCTACTAGATCATGTGGGAAATGGAAAAGCTTGGGTTGGCATGGTCTTACAATGGAGTTAATTTTGTAATACTAGGATGCAATTTCTCTGGCACTTTTGCATATGGGTAATTCATGCTTGGGAAACTCAACAAATGCCAGCCAATTGGAAGAAAGGGTTGATCAAATTATTCCCCAAGAAACATTTGTGTGAGTATTTTGTAGATTGGAGGACTATTACACTCATGCTGGCCATCTATAAGTTTGTTTCTAAGATGATTGTGGCTTGTATCAAGGGGTTTTTGCATGAGGGTTTACACCCTGCTCAATATGGCTTCATTCCTTATAGACATTTTATAGATAATATTGCCAAAGCTTGTGTGGGGATTGAATATGCAAAGTACACTGAGTAAGATATTATTTTATTGAATTTAAGTGGATATTAAAAAAGATTTTGATATGGTACAATGGGATTTTGTCTCACAGACTACAAAATCTTTGGGATTTCGAGAAAAAATGCAGAGGGTCAGTTATTGGTTGTATCAAGACAGTAAAGCTACTCATATTTTGGTGGGTGAAATTATAGATCAATGGACTCTTTCTTGATCGATATAGAAGATTTCCCTCTTAGTTCTTTGTTTTATGCCATAGCTTCTCCCTAGCTACTCATCCAAAAACACACATTCCACTAATTTTGGACTGTGCAATGTCTAAAATCATTTTTGTAAGTACTTTTGAAATAGTACTCTCTAAAATCATTTGTACATATTTTGAAGTACTTTAAGATGTACTTTTTTAGAAGGCTGAATTTTCCTTCTGCCTAGCCATTTCATGCATATGCACATGATATTCTTCTGGCAAACCATGTAAAAAAAACCTATGCATTATATGTATTACTCTTCTAATAGAACTAGGAAACCTAAGGGATTAGAGGCAATGCTCATCAGATGGTGAGAGGTCTCACTCTACCAATATACGTCCCAATGAGGCGTATTATGCTTGATGATAGATATAGGGACCGTCACTATCGTGGGTTTATCCCTAGCAGATGTGGTGGGTCCCTATGCTATTAAAGCTCTTTTCCAATGTCAGGAACACCGGAAAAAAATTCTATGAACAGATCATTATAATTATTCCTCACATGTGCATAAGCATGTGTGTGGTGTGGTGGTTAGAGTGTATTAAAGTTCATAAGCAGGTTATGGGTTTAATCCCCAATGTCCATAGACTTTTGCACTTTTGTGCACTATGTTTTTTTGGTTGACTGAAGAGATGGGTCCATGCATCTTCAATAATTGGGATAGAATAAAGGTGATGCTCCTAGATTTATCCCCAAGTGGCATATTATAACATCCCAATGAGGCGAGTTTCCAGGAGGGCCATCAAAACTCGAAGTAAGCTCCAAGAATATGATCTCAGTAGTGGTCATGAGGGATGTGGCCGAGTCTAGCAAGACAAGTGTCTTCTCTCATCTCAACCATGATGGGCTCATGATGGGCTTGGATTCTCACTATAAACTCACAAGGCTGAGCTTCTCTCATGTCAACCGTAAGTGCTAGAGATTGGACAAAGCATAGAAGGTGAGATTAGACAAAGTATACGAGGTGCTCACAATACTTGTCTGCTAGCGGAGATATGAGAGAGTCCATGAAAGTTATGGGTGCTTTCAACTAGCGCTCTTTGACTCTATGACTACCAATGAACCAAACTATCTTCGAAATTCAAAAGTTGAAGGTGAAATGTGAGTGAAGTAACCAATGTGCTTGAGTAGGGAAAACTATATTTATGAAAGCTTATCCTTGGGAGGGTACTCGGTATGCTTATTGGTGAAAGAAGGAGCCATCCAGACACTGAAGCATAATATGGTCTTCCATAATCTTAGGGTCAAAGACTAGGACTCTAACTATGGGCACCCCATCAAACCTAATTGCCTCAGTGGTGGCTGAAGAGGGCATGCTAGGGAGGGGGGGATTTCTTTGACCGAACCAAAACTGGCTCCAATGGAATGAAGGATTAGATGGTAGACCTAAGGGAGGCCAGGAAACCGGATGGAGAGAAAGAAAATGGTTGTCCAGTGTCCTCCTCAACAAGGTCTAAGCCCCAAGGAGAATCATGAGGGGAAGATCCTCTTGGAGCTGTGCACTAAAGGGTTATCCTAAAGCACTATGGCCATAGACTCCACAGTATCAAAGACCACCTTGAAAAAACCTCATCTCAATAAGCAAACATTGGTGAGATGGGGTGTGAGGTCTCCAAGTAACGCTGCAAGCATCTAGTCCCCGGCTAGTAACCTAGAAGGACGGAATCCAAAGCTGCGGGCATGGAGAGAAGTAGAGCTTTCAAGCTCTACATCTTTTTTGAGCTGATGTGACTCTTTTTTAGAAAAATTACTTGTCTTGCGGCCGGTGGAAGCGACCGACAATTGACTGAATGGGAACCCACTCATCAAGCGAGATAGCAAAAAGACCAATTTGAACACGATTAAGCTCCATCTGACCAATAGAGGCTGCTATAGGAGAGGCTAGAGAGGGTAGAGGAGGAGAGGCTAGAGAGGGGAGGGGGAGAGGAGAGAGACTAGGGGGGGGAGAGGATGGAGGGAGAGAGTAGAGGTAGGGAGTGAGGAGGGAAGTAGCAGTAGAGGGGAGAGGGAAAGGAGGAGGAGGAGGGGGCTAGGGAGAGGGTGAGGGGGTGGGGTGGAGGAGGCAAGGAGAGGAAAAGAGGAGGGAAAGTGGGAGTAAAAGGGGAGATGAGGGAAAGGGAGAGGGGATGGGGGAGCGGGGAGGGAGAGGCAAGGGAGGGGAGGGGAGGGTTGAGAGGAGGTAGAGGCATGGGAGGGGGGAGGGAGAGGCTGGGGAGGGGGCGGCTTGAGAGAAGGGGAGGGGGAGGGGAGAGGCAGAGGTGGGGGAGGGGGACGGACTGAGAGAAGAGAGAGACGAAGGAGGGGGGGGCTTAGAGGAGAGAGAGGCAGGGGAAGGGGGTAGGTTGAGAGGAGAGAGAGAGGTAAGATAGGGGGAGTGGCTGAGGGGAGGGGTAGGAGGGAGGGGGCAACAAGGAGGTCACGGAGGAGTAGCAGCTCGCCAGGTGGATGTTGCTTAGAGATTGCTTATCATTTTTCACAAATCAATAGTCATATAATTATAAGGTTTCTTGTTTGAAAAAGTGTAACACGATTTGATGCGTTGAGGTTTTGATGATCATAGATATAGTTGAATGAAGGGTTTAAATTATAAAGTGGGTAAAGTGTGTAAAATATAATTTCTTTTGTTTTTAAACCTTTCTCTTGACATCCAAGTGTCATTGATTATCCCACATACGACAATTCTTTTACTCATAAGCAAAGTATTTCCATATGGAGCAAAGAGGTGGTAGTGTCATCAATGCAACCCATGATGTTGCCACTTGTGAAAGCTTGCTTTGAATATATGTGGCACTTTGGAAGTAGAACATGTAGTTTTTAAAAACTAGAATAGAATAATATACTCATCTACCTCACACCTTAGCCTAGTATAGAATAATATACTCATCTACCTCACACCTTGGCCTATATAGTTCAATTCATATGAGGGAAAAGAGAGGAAAGTATTGACCTATAAATTCAAGGAAATTCATTGAGGGGACATTTAGTGCTTCCATCTCAAGAGAGTCTCCCTTTGAAAGTATCTATATAATGGCTTTTTACATAGTTATTAACATTCTATAGTCATTAAAGTGTTCCTCCTAGCATGTATAGTTCCTCATGAATTAATCCATGAAAATAGTATTCTCAAGCAAAGAATCATTGCCGTATACCCAAAATCATATATATGAATTTATAATAAACAAATATGCATCACAAAGTGCATCTTATCAAAAATTCATGATCTCTAAATAACAAAGGATTTTACAGTTGTCTGTTTCATTTCTAAGATCCAATACAAAACATGTCTAAAATTAGTTGTATCAAATTGTTCTCTTTTTTTGAACATATGTCCAAATTTTACTTTATTTTAAAATTCATGTAAAATCTAGCACTATTTGAATAAAAATCTAAAAGTGGGTAACACACAATGGTTCTCACTTAATATGCAATAGTGTTCTTAGTAGTGAGCATATGATGAACATGATGATGTCGATGTGTTATCAGAGGATCATGCCATGCATTCATCAATTATATTATTGTGTAAATCATAGCTTTGTGGATCTAAGTTTTGTTATTGTAGATACCTTACTTAATTAGTTGAAACTTCAATTGATATTATTTTATTTACTTTATTGCTATCATGTATGTTTTTTTCCCAAGTTTAACTTCCAACAACTCCTTCATGCAATGATCCATTTAATGCAATGATGGATGCTTGGTGGACCCTCCTTCATAGTTGCAAGTCTTGCATAGATATTAACCTATTTGCTAATTGAAATCCGCTAAAAATTATAATTTCAGTCAATCTTGGTATTTGATTGAAAGGCAAACCCAATCTTCATGCAATGTCACGAGATTCTCAATCTATGTCACAAGAGTTTTGAGACAACTCGATAACTAAAATAGGGCCAAAAATATAGACATTCTAAAATTAAATTTGGTAAGCACTCATGAGGAAATTTAAAGTCAAGTTCTCCATTGTTCCTCCAATGTGCACATACTAGCATTCATTCTTGAAATCATTCAAAGTTAATGTGATAATTGTTCACTCCTCCGCATTGTTGGGGGCTTGCAATGTATCTCGTACTATGAGCTTGGAGGTCATCCTGAATTAATAGAAACCATTCGCAGTCATTCAAGTGGCTGGGTGTAAACGCAAATCCAATTCAACGCATCTGATTTCATAACAATGTGTTGTAGATTTTCCAGTGGCTCATCCTGAGCCCGAATAACCTTCAAGTTTGTATGGGCTGGACCTTTAAAAAGAAAAAGGATACGAGATTTGACTCGAGCATCATACTTACGAGACGTTGGGCTGGATACGATGTTAAATTTCAAATCATTGCGCCTCCTTTACCTCGAGAATTTGACTTGAGCATCATACTTTAGAGTGGATTCGGGAATTCGCGTGCGGCGTGATACTTAAACTTTGGCTGGATACAAGATGAAGATCAAGCGCCTGCTTCGCGTACTGTGGCATCAACTACGTGGTTTGACAGTGAAGGGCCTTCTTTGAGAATAGAATCGAGCAGTAATCGCTCCATCCAAAAGGCACCGTAGGAGAATAACGTTATTGATCCTTGATGATCGGGTGACGCACACATACTGATGACAATAGCGAGACTACTTCTCATACATATACATGAGGAAGTTGTTGAAGTAATGAATTTCGGCAAGAACAGTAGAGCGTCATCGATCCTTCTTTTCATATCTAGCTGCATCATGGGCCCTGCTTTGGCTGTTCCGGCTGCTACAGCAGCACTGCCTATTGCTGCCCCCGTAGTTGGCGCTGTCGCCCTATGCGCCGGTGCTATAGCTGTTGTTGGTGCTGCGAAATGTCTCAATGAAGTTCTCATGAACCAACCCATGAGACCCCTGGCGTGGAGATGGGTCGACAGGTGGGAGCCTGAGCCAAGGGATCAGAAAACGGAGGAGGAAGAGAGGCGAGAGGCACGGGAGAAAAAGGAGAACGAAGCTAGGGAGAAAAAGGAGATTCAGGATAAGGTTAAGCGGGAGCTCGTCAAACAAGCATGGAAAATTTTGAAGATTGATGTCGAGAAGAATTATAACTTCGCGTTTGTGGGAGCGAGTGGGTCAGGGAAGTCAAGCATGATCAATGCTTTGCGGATGGTGAGAGATGGAGACCCAGGTTTGGGATAGTGATCCATTCAAACTCCTGCAATAAAAACAGTTCTTCTCTCACATGTTGATGCATGCAGTAAAAGCAGTTCTTCTCTCACATGTTGATGCATGCAGTTTCAGCTAACAAAAATATGTTGTTCACATCTTGCAGACGCTGCGCCCGTTGGAGAGACAGAGACCACCATGGAAATCAAGAAGTATAAGCACCCCAAGTTCCCCCACATCGTTCTGTGGGATATACCTGGAGCTGGAACCCTGAAACAGCCAGCAGAGACGTACTTCGACACCCAAATGCTCTATGCATTCGACTGCATCCTGGTGCTCTCCGCAGACCGATTCTTGGACATAGACATGCAGATAGCAACCAAAGCGATGAAGTACGAGACGCCATGCGCGTTCGTGAGGACAAAGGCCGATGTAGGACTGAGAGCCATCGCAAGGAGGAAAAAGATGACGATGCTGGGGGCTAGCCAAGTTCTGAGGAACCAGGTGATGGCAAGCTTTAACGAATATGCAGACAGCTATGGGCTAGCAAAGAAAGCTCGCACATTGTTTATAGTAAGTGCATGGGCTATAAGAGACAAGAGTGCATATACGAATGGCAATGACAAGAGCTTGCAAGAGATGGACGAGACAGAGTGCGTCAACTTCGTAGCTAATGCAGTGCGCTATCGTGCTGTCTAGCTTATCACTTGTGATGTTTTCTAAGGGTCTAGTAAGTTGACACAAGTCTCAAGATTGTCCAAGAGTCCTAATATAGTTGTGATGTCTTATATGGTATTACAACTATTGGATCTGGTAGATGGCCTTGAGTAGTAGTACAAGTGTAAACAAGTGTTCTTATATTCACAAAAAGAGTCCTAATATAGCTACTCTATGTGTTAGACCTCCCCTTGCCTTGTCCTTATGATGTGGTAGATTGCTAGTAGTAGTACATGGCAAACTAGAGCTTGTAACTCTTCTTATATGGCAATACAAGTGTCCTTATATGGTAATACAAGTGTTCTTATATGAACAAGAAGGGAAGCCCAAAGTCCTAATATGGCTATGGTATGCTCCACTTGGCTTGTCTTATGATGTGGTAAATGGCAACAATGAGGAGTAGTCATACATGGTAAATGAGAGGTTGTAAGTTGTAAGTGTTCTTATAGGGTAACATAGGTGTGCCATGAAATATGGGTCACATAATGGCTCATATTACTATTAAAATTCAATTGAAAATTTTGATGAGAGTCCTAATATAATAATGGGCCAATGCATGACTATGTGTAGCCATTTTTTGTGAGGTTTAAGGATGTATATGGGTAACTTGCTTGATTCGTAACTTATGCACTTCTCAATGAAATTTGACAAACTTGGTGTCTAAACTAGCCTGCACATTCTAAACTTAAATTTGAGATCTAAAACCATACATAATTGGCATCTTGAATGAGATCATAAAACTATTGCAGATGCTATAATGCCTATGAAGCATGGCATCTTAGACTATAGGATATCTAAATAATTTTAAAAACGTCATAATTGTTCTACATATATATGGAACCAACTCTTCATTTGAAAGTGCACTACTTGAGCTTCCCACAAACCAAAGGCAGCCATCAATTGGGAACCTTTTCTAATACTATGTTGCAATTATATGCATATATATGAGGGCACGCTTAATAACTTTTTCTAATTTATTTTAGATAGGAAAACTTTTTTTAAAATGCACACCACACTCATCGAGCTATTGCATGGTGGTCTTAAAACTTTGATATTTAGTAATATTTATAGCTTAATTCATGGAACCAACTCTTCATTTTAAAGTAAACTACTTGAGCTTCCCAATACTATGTTGCAAATTGTATGCATACATATGAGGGCATGCTTAATGACTTTTTCTAATTTAGCTGGCAAGCAAAGTTTTTGAAAAATGCACTCCACACTCATCGAGCTATTGCATGGTGGTCTTCAAACTTTGAAATTTAGTAATATTTGTAGCTTAATTTATCAATAAATGGATACACTAGAGAACTCAATCGAAACATGTGCATGCTCTTTAAAAATATGCAACATTATTTATCATTTTATATTTGTTCCTTTTCGAGTAAGTACCTTCCAATGAGACCCAGGAGCATGCCAAAGGTGGTTCCATTTCTTAATCCGCATCATTAAACTTGCAAGCGAGCCATCTTCCTTTTGCTTTTTTAAGCCATTTTAGGCCTCTTTGCACGTCTTTAGGGGAAAGAGTTGGTGACATGTACAATCAGAGACGCCAAAATATGGCCTTGAATTTATTTATTTTTTGACATCTCCTGCTTTTGCATTCAAAATTTCACTTCTCTTGTGCTAGTAAATCTTAAATAAAGTACATAGTGCACACCTTTGTCATACCTGACTTGTGCATAACATTCTTGTGGTATTCTATGACATGTTACTTTTAGGATTTCTGCTTCTTTTTTAAAATTATTTTTTTCCTTGCCATATCTATCTTGGCTTCTTTCCATTTGTGCATCTTTCTTTGTGGTCCTCGGGCTCCTCAAGCTCCCTTGGAAGGTGCACAAGTTTTGATTCATATCATAAAACTTCAGTGAGTCCTTGTTTCTTCTCACAAGCCAACTAATTTGATGTAACATGGTTTCTTGTTTCCCGGTTTGCTTTCATTATTTCAAATAAGGTACCACATGGTGCGTTGCAATTTGTCATGGGTGTAAGAGAAGTAGAGAGAGGTTGTAAGATGGAAACATCAATAAGCCCTGTCAAGGTACCGAGAGGAGCTTAAAGGCCATGGAAACTGACGATACAATATCCAAACAGAAATGGAAGACACTTTTGCAACGAATGTGGAAGGAGAGACAATGCAAGGAAAAATGCCTCCTCACTAAGCAGTCAGCGATCAATGCCATCAGAATGAAGAATAGTTTGATGGAGAAAATTTAGGTCATTTGAGGGACTACCAAGCTCATGTTCTCAAAAACTTTACCTTGCACTCGAGGATTCATCGCATGTCCACTCTTCCAATGCCCCAGGAGTTGCATGCCTAAGAGATCATACCCTTGAGGATTCATCAAATGTCCACTCTTCCAATGCCTCAGGAGTTGCATGCCCAAGAGACCATACCATTGAGGATTCTCGAATGTCCACTCTTCCAATCCCTTGGGAGTTGCACACTCAAGAGACCATACTCTCTAACTTAAGAGATGGCCTTGATAATGTCAAAGGCATGCATAGCTTAGATCAACTAGCTGCAAAGAGGGAGACATTAGCTATGCTATTTTCCTTTGAAAAACAAATACAAAATGACTTGGGTGCACAACATCAAAGATGTCTATTAGAAGGACCAACATGATTTCTATGATTGGCCATCGAGTAGAAACAATGCAGCCCGATGTGAGAAGCCTGTGGGTATCAACTTAATGGAAGAAAAGGACAAACAGCCTACATGAGAAAGTCATATAGTATGTAATAACATTGTTTTGGCACAATAACCTGAGAGTTTTTCCAAAAAATGAAGACGTGTTTAAGTTGTGGAGGGGACACAAGCACCACAAGGAGCAGATCATACACATGCTTGACACAACACAAATTAGTAGTCAAACTTCCAATGCTATCAACTATTGTCTTTTTTCCTCACATAAATCAATATGCTGGTTAATTTTCATTTGCATCTTATGAAACTTTTTGGGGAAGGGGGGGGGAGAGAGAGAGAGAGAGAGAGAGAGAGAGAGAGAGAGAGAGAGAGAGAGAGAGAGAGAGAGAGAGAGAGAGAGAGAGAGAGAGAGAGAGAGAGAGAGAGAGAGAGAGAGAGCACATGGTGTGTAATATAGCACATTTAGTGTGATACATTCAGTGTGGTGATAGCACATGGTGTGTAATATAGCACATTTAGTGTGATACATTCAATGTGCTATAACTATGGCCAATGCTCGGTGATATGAATTTTGAATCACTATATGTGAGTAGCCTAAGTCTTTTTTTAAATGAATAAGGGTTGATGCAAGTAAGGGTTAGAGTTTTATTTAGTCTCTGAAAGAGGTAAAAACTATAGATGCTTTGACAATAGGTCTTGGATTATTTGCAAACCACATGATTAAAGTTAACATATCGACTTTTGTGACTCACATTTTGTTAGGGAGTCTACCTTGTTTAGCAAGAACCACGTTGCATGGTCAAACCAAAGAATGTATGATTTGCACCTAGTTGTTTTTTAACATAAGCATTTTAGGTATGTTCTCAACAGTTCCATGCCTCATCAAGATATTACTTTTCTTTCATGCCATCTTATAGGTTTTTTTTAGTGAGAACATACCATGTGGGCATTCACATCTATCAGCACTAAAATGGCTTATATTAAAGCCACCTATGAACTTGTAATTATCATGAATCAATGCTCTTGCTAGGTCTGTACAATGTTCCTTAATTTTTCTTCCTTCAATTCATACTTTCCCATTATGGGCCACATATAAATGGATATTGGTACTAAATTATATAAGGAATAGTCACCAAATTTCCTTGCTTTCTTACTTACCAATGTCAATTTTTTACTTTTGGATTATAATGGTGTGCATATGGTATATCACTTGGCTTTAGAGGTGAGCTATCAGGACGAGGTGGAGTAAGATGTCTATGAGTTGTAATATTATTTCTTCTTGGGAGCTCATCCATAGTTATCAGTCTATATGTTCTTGAAACGCTTGGAGATGTATCTCCAAAATGTCCATCTTGTTGAAGATAGGAGGGCATAGAATCTCTAACTCCATGAATTTCAAATAAACTTTTCATAATTTGGGGAGCCGAGGTCATGAAGTCTTGTTATTGTCTTTCATCTTGAACAACACTTTGAGTTGATTTTGGATTGCATAAGCTTAAAGAGTGAAGCCTTTTTATCCCATTCAATTTAAGTGCCATAGATTGCACCAATCTTCTCTACTACTAGCTCAGTAAGTGGTAGCAAAATGGGTATTCTATATAAATATCGAGGTCTATTTTTGGACATCTTACAAAATTATAAACTTGTAATGATGACTAAAAAATATTTGGCAATAGGGGAAGGTGCCAACAAAGGTATATCATATATCAAATCTACATGCCAATTGTTACACTACATAGGAGGCACCATGTTTTAGTTAAAATGATTTGTTTATGATTTTTTTCATAAAGATCATTTGTCTTAACAACTAATACAAGATATCTATATGAATTCCAAAAGATTTGTATGTGTTTTTATAATACATGTCCAAACCTTTACTAAACAATGCAATTGTTTAGTAAAGAAAGTAATGACATAAATGAAATTAAAGAGATTAAACGTTTAAATACAACCCTACCTATATGAATACCACTTTGTTATCTATTGTGAAATCTATCATATAACTTGAGGGGGAAGTACCAACTTGCAACCATCCAACATAAAATTTTGTTACGACAATATGTGTTATGATGGGTAGGAAGGATTACAATGTAATTTCCCAATTGTTACCCATGTCATATCTTGGTATAGGAGTACTCATAACTATAGATTTTTTGTCTAGTGTACATCTGATCAATTTGTATTTTTTCTTTTGTATATTCAATTAGCCCTACACCCAATTTTATGAATTGTTAATTATACATTGTTTAGAGTTTTCTGTTCCGCTTAATTTTTTGTGCATGTTGATGGACTAGGTATTGTACTCACTAGACAACACCAAATAGCAAAGGAGACACCTACTAACACTGCTCATTAGTAATTTTATTTTGAGGGTCTTTTTGATTCTTTGCTCAAGAAACATAGAGGCATGAAGTAATGAGAAAATTAGAAGATTATGAGATGAAATTAAATTTATAATAAATGGAAAAAGAGAAAAATAATTAGGGTGAACAATAAGCACTTTCTATTTAGGGCTACTCCTAAAACAAAAAGGAAGGAAGAGAGTAAGAAATCATAAACAACGAGAATGACAGGAACAAAATGAGAAAAAAATAGAAAACTTTTTTGAAAATACTTATACAAAAAAATCATTGGATGAAAAAACTTGAGAAAAAAACATAAAACTTTTTTTAAATACTTATACAAAAAAATCATTGGACAAAAACTATATAAAAAGAAAGGAAAGAAAAAGCAGGAGCAACAAACCCAAGAAACCATAGAGAAAGAAAAAGGGAAAGCTAAAACTAAGTACAAATATATGTCTTATCTACTTGTAAAAATACAACTATGAGCACATCAGTGGTGGTAAGCGGCACTTTTGGATGTAAAGAGTTGGGCTAATTAAAGGAAATTTTATCCTAAAGGTAAAACCTTTGTAGTATGATCTCCATAAAAAGAAACCCAACTCAATTACCTTTTTTTAGAATTTATATGTGGAAATTCCACAAAGGAGAATCCAATTCTCCACTATAGCACTACCTTGAAGGAGGCAATGCTAATAAACAAAATTAATAATATATAAATATAATATTGTGTGTGTGTGTGTGTGTGATTATGTATGTATTTATGTATGTATGTATACGTATACGTATAGGTATACGTATACCTATACGTCAGCCTTTGTGGTTGCTTTCTTTCGTATACGTATAGGTATACGTATACCTATACATCAGTCTTTGTGGTCATCAATGCATAATTGGTTCTTTCCACTTAAATGTCTTTATCTTTTTTAATATGTCAGCCTTTGTGGTTGCTTTCTTTCTTTTTTTTAACCTTCTAATACAATTCGCTCTTGTGTATTTGATGTTTTCTACTTTGAATCTTCATGAAACACTACATATATTGAGATAAAATTTTTCCTATTAATCCGATCATGCTTTACTATGCTCATTGTATCCACAGTTGTAATGCACTTTTTTGGATCTAACACCAAGTTTCCTCCTATGATCATCACGTAAATTTGCATATTCTATGCAACCAAAAATTCTAAGATGACCAATATTTGGCTTATATATCATGTAAAGGCTTTCACAAGGTGTGATACCTTGAAGTGGATTTAGTTGGTATCCTATTCAGCAACTAGTTGGTAGTGCTTATTGCATGTCTTTCTCACTATGATATTTGATCTTTGATCACCTTGATGATGTCACTTTGTAATGGATTATTTTCTTTGCTCTACACTTCCTCTAAATTAGTTGATAGTCTTTGTGTTGATGCTACTAGTTGATCACTTAGTTGATGTCAGTATTGACATCTATTTAGCCACTTAAGAAAGGAGTCAATGTAGTACATTCACATCTGTGTGAATCTTTTGGCAATGATTCTAGCCTTAAACCTTTCAAGAATTCATCTACATCCCGTATCAATATGCACTGCTGAGTTTGGGTCTAATCGTTAAATGCTCAGGTGAATCACACCATCGTGAGTACTTGATTTGGCTTTACCTTATTTGCTAGTTAGTTGCATGATTTGTCTTCACAAGATGCTTATACATTTTTGCTTTTGGTAAGTTGTAATGATTTGATGTTTGTCTTGGCATCCTACACAACATATAGACAATTTGCACCTTGAATGGCACTACATTGATTCTCAAAATTTCTCTTGGGCGATGACTTCCTCTAGCGATGGCAGCCCTAGCAATGGCAGCCCTAGTGATGGCGGCCCAGATAAGGTCTCTCTGTCTTCCTCTCCTAAAGCCCTCACGACCCATCCCCCTAATCTCTATCCCATCAGTCTTACTCCTATCAATCTAGAGTCTAATCAGATAGACATCAGCAGTGCTTTAGATACTATCATGCAAGATCTACCTCATGATAAGTGTGATACCCCTCTCCCTCCCTTCACCCGTCACCTGGATGAAAGTGACATTCTACAAATCAAACAAGGTGGCAAAGAGACGGATGCTCTGTGTAAGCTTCTTTCTGAGTTCAAAACCTCTCCATCAGGAGAGAGGCTTGGCTCTAAGAAATTGGCCAAGCGGTGCACAGAGAAACCCTCAAGCTTGTGTCCTAATGGACCTCACCTTGACCCTCCTAGTGCCATCCGTATTCTCGACGGGGACGGATCTAAGATGATCCAAAAAGTATACTTCAAGAACATTCCTAACTCTTGCTTCCACTGTGGCATGGGAGGCCACTTCATCAAATACTCTGCCCTCCAGAAATAACCGAAAAAAAGAAAAACCAGAACTGACCCAATAGGACCCTCAGGAAGCCAACAACAGATAGACCCCTTCTAGACAACAAGTCCCTTCTCCTATCAAAGAACAGATAGAGGCTCAAAGTAAGGTAACCTTTGAGAGCTCAAGGGGGGAGAGAGAAGGGAAAGGTAAAGAGGTCATTACTGAAAGGGAAGATCAGATGGAAGATAGTTCCAGGGAGGAAGAATTTGTGGTTGCCACCCAAGATTTTGAGGCACAATTGGAGCAGGCAAAACACCAGGACAAAGAGGGTCCTCCCTTCACAGTCGTCAAAGGAAGAATAGCCACCAGGTTAGGAAAGGCAAAGGCACAAGCTGACGAGGTAAACAATAGAGGAAAGGAACTTAGTTCAATCGAAAGAGAGAAAAGAAGGATGTCGAGAGGCTTCGCTTTTTCTCCCCAGAACAGCCCAATAAGCTTCAAGAAGAAGAGAAATAATAACACCCCTCAATGATGTAAGACAACTTATCCTTCCTTAGCATCAACGTCCAGGGCTTAACAAATGACCTCAAGCCCACCATCTTTAAAAGTTGGCTAAAAGCGTTAAGCCTTAGACCTGATTTCTTAGCACTTCAAGAGGTCAAAGTTTCAAGGGATAGGTTACATTGGTAGCTCAGCCAAATTGATAATAAAAGACAGTGGTTTTGCACCAACCACAAAGAAGGGAGAGGTGGTGCCATCCTAGGAGTAGCTGCTCACCTTACCAAGGCAATCACGTGCCCACTTTCCATTTTTAAGTCCGTCGAGATTGGTGTTGACTTTTCTCATCCTCAATTGCGATGTTAGATTTTCTCCATCTACGCCCCTAATGCCACGAGGGGATGAGCTCTTCTTTGGGAGGGAAAGATCCTTCAAAATAATTCTATCTTACTAGGTGACTTTAACATGGTAGAATCCCACAGACAGATGGAACAGCATAAGGAAAACGCTAAGAGGTAGGGAACTTTCTTCTTGGACTGCCCTCAAAAATTCTGCGATACTCATTGACATCTCTGTAGACACTTCCTTCACTTGGACTAACTACCAATCGGGCCCTCTCCACACGAAAGCAAGGATAGTAATGTTCAACTGACTTAGCCCTTTGTATCAAGAGTGCAGCCCTTGCTTCTCTTCCCTTCTCGAACCACAAACGAATCCTAATTACTCTGGATAAAAGCCAAGGATAGAGAAGAAAGTCATGGTTCAAGGTACCCCTTCTTCTTTCATCTTCCCTATGTCCAACAGAAGATAGGCAAGATATGGGAAAAAGCTTTTGATGGCACAGCCAACATAACTGAAAAGTGGTTTAGGGCCACAGAAAGAACAAGTACTTTCCTTAAAGCTATCAAGAAGTGATCGGATATCGTTAGAGCTAGTAGACGAATAAAAATTTAAGAACAAATCAAACTTTTGGAGGAGGACAAAACAATCCAGGGACAGGAAAGACTCAAAGCCTTAAGAGACATAGCCAGGGTAGAAGCCACCATTGAGGCAATGCAATCCAAAGTTTACACGAGAGAATGGTGGGCAGGGAAAGGTGACAGGCTAAATGAAGACATGTTTAGAAGCCTTAGGAAAAAACAGGCACAGGAACTCTGTTACACAAGGGCCGTCTAATCCACGAACCGAAAGAGATTGGATAGATTGTGGAGGAGCACTTCCAGAGGATTCTTGGGGAACCTAAAATCCTAACCACGGATAAACTCAAAGCAAGGGAAAAATGTTAGCTGGTGAGGAGGAGCATGATCCAAAGATTTGATTCCATTTTTTTAGATAAGGAACTCTCCCTATAAGAGTTAGAAGGTGCAGTCACAGCCATGGCAAATGGAAAAACTCCTAGTGAAGATTGACTACCAATCGAATTCTACCGAGTTTTTTGGGACACAGTGGGCCCGCACCTTCTCCTCCTCTGGCAGGATTCCAAAACAAAAGGATTCCTTGACTCACGGATAAACACAGGTATGATTATATTGATCCCCAAAGGGGGTCCCAAGGAAGTACTTAACAATTGGAGACCTCTTACCATGCTTAATACTAGCTATAAAATATTTGCTAAAGCCCTAGCTATTAGGCTTAAATTCAAAATGAAAGACTGGATAAGGGAAGAGCAAAAAGGTTTCATCCAAGGCAAACACATCCTAGAGGCCATACTAACCCTTTGGGAAGGTCTTGAGCATGCAGACGAGACAAACCAAGACATCTATTTTCTAAAAATAGATTTTGACAAAGCTTACAACAAAATGGAGTGGGAATTTGTTTTTTCCACTCTTCAAGACATGGGAGCAAGTCTTGGTTTTATCTCATCCATTGATACTCTTCTGAACCAGCAGGCCAGAGCCAAGGTGGAAGCGAACAGATCAATCTCCCCCTCGTTTTCTCATAAAAGGTCTATTAGATAGGGATGCTGTTTAGCGCCACTCCTCTTCACCATTGCAACAAATGCTCTTGGTTGGCTCATCAAGGATGAAGAAGATATTGGTAACATCAGAGGTATCCAGGTTGGAAATTGGGGTATAGATAGTCTGTCAACAATTTGCAGACGACACAAACCTTACACCGAGCAATGACGTCAGATCAGTTGAGAGCATTCTTAGATGTCTGGACACCTTCTGCACAGCTTCAGGTTCTAAAATCAATCATGAAAAAATAGGGGTCCTCGAAACTAAGGCGGCTCCTCCCCAAATCCTCATAGATAAAGGATGTAAGATCCTCAAGGAGGGTGAGGTCTTCTGTCTCCTCGGGATTCCAATGGGCTTCAGATGCACAAACAAAGACAGATGGGATTGTGTAATTGACAAGATCAGGGACAAAATCAATAGATGGCAAGGTCTGCAACCGTCATTAGCCACGAGAAAATTTGTGTTGAACCATTACATTTACTTGTCCATTTTGTATTTTATAGCTTGTTGGTTCCCAGCAAGAAAATAGTTTGACCAACTCAACAAATTGTTCCAAACTTTCTTGTGGGGGGGCTCCCAAGATCAGAACAGAAGCTCCAAGGTTAGATGGAACTTTTGTACCCTTCTGAAGAAGGAAGGTGGTCTAGGAGTGGTGGATATCAAAAAATCGTCAGCAATATTTATGGCTCAGTGGATTCTAAAAGCCTATCAAGATCCTGAATTAGTTTGGGCTACCCTTATGTTAAAAAATGTGAGGAAAGTCAAACCAGACCATTGTAGACACTAGAAAGAGATTCCTCTAGGCTCTCTTCTCTTTGGGCAAGAAAGGTGTGTCACGAAAGGTTCAGAGCTATGGAAAGAAATGTGGAGATTTTGGGAAAGTATGTTGCCTTTTTTAAAATGGAAGGGTTTCACAAGGAAAACCGGCACCTTCTACAATCAAGACTCTTGATTACATACAATGCTCAACCGCTAAGAGAGGATCAGCTTAAAGTAGCACTCAGACTAAGGAAGAGAGGGATCAAAGTCTGGGGAGATCTCTGGGACCATGGTCAAGGTAAGTGGCACAATGACAATTTTCTCCTGGTATCGTTCAGACTAACCAGACTTGATCTTCTCCTAGTAAAGGACCATCAAGCACTGTGGACTAGAGAAAACCTCCCCTGGCTAGGTGGTCGACTACTCCCTTCTACAAGAGAATTCAGATGGGCAAATCAATAGAATCTGGCACCAGTCCTGATCTTCTATGACGGACAGGAGGATATGATAGCTAGACTCAACAAAACTTGGTACAAGAGAGACGATGTGAATATTTGGTCTCTTAGTTTTGCCAAATTCTGGGATAGAGGTGTTCTTGAGAAACATTCGTGTCTTCTTTGGCTTGTCTTACACCTGGGAATTTGGACTGTAGTCCAAGCCCAAAAGATTGGTCATGGGAATGGATGGTGTAAATGTTGCAACAGAATGCGGAAGGATATTCCACATCTGTTTCTCAATTGTTTTTTCTCTAGGGAATTATGGGACCTTCTGCACAAGTGCATTTCTCCCTTCCCCCTTAGTTACTCGATCATACTGCTTGGGGACTCTCCTAACAAGGCTCCGCAAAACTGGAACATCATCAAAGCTGCAGCGCTTTGGTCAATTTGGCTTCAGAGATGCAACAAGTTGTTTAATAATGTTCTAATGGGGATACTAAAAGTGTTTTTGAATCCTTATGCCTGACTACAGAAACAAAGAGCTAATGTTAAAAGCTCGGCCTTCTCCAAACCCAAGCCCAAGATTGTTTTACTTTTGAGGAGAGACCTGCAAATGAAGAATCCACGTTGTTGGACCAAGCCAAGGCACTGGCAAAACTGGTGGAAGAAAAAAAAGAAGATTTTGTGCGGAACAGCCATGCCCCAACCCTAGCCCCATCTGTCTTGCCGATTCCTCCTCCCCCCCCCCCTCGTCAGCACCTCCTTTTGCGAGCCCAAACGTCGCCCTACTGCACCAGTGGTTCCCTACCGAGCCATCTCTCCTCCTATTTGTCCCTTCAAGAGGCCAATTTCACATGTGGATCCATCTAGTGTCTCTTATAAGGTTCTCCGAGAAGCAGTTACTACAGATGAATTCAAGGAAAAAATGTGTAACCTCATTGCCTCCCCGTCAGCTCTTATTGCTGCTCCGCCACTTTCTAATGCCTCTCCATCAGCTCCCGTTGAAGTCAAAGAAGAACCGGCCTAAATCAAGATGTTTATCTTATGCTGATATTGCATCTGCTGAAACCTCTCCGACGGATTAGTTGTTGTTATGTTACCTTCCTGATGTCTACATGTGCACAGTCACACTTCCTTGAACTAGTGTGTTAAACGATAGTGTTTATCATGTCTATCAAAGAAAGTTTTTTTGCTGATAACGCTCAGGCAGATGTATATAAACTTTTGATATTATAATATAACCCTCATTTTGGGAGGGAGGGAGGGGGGGAATCTCTTGCTTTTCTTATTTTTATTGGCAAGGTGGCTTTTGGATGTTGTACATGCATAATCAATGTGGGTCAATGGGATTTAACATCAGTCCCTCTCATTCACGAGGGACAGGAAGAACCAATCGCCAAACTCAACAAAATGTGGTTCAAGAGAGATGATGAGAGAACATGGTCTTTAAGGTTTGCCATGGTCTAGGGCTACAATGTCCCAAAGAAACACTCGTGTCTTCTTTGGCTTATCCTCCACCAGCGTATCTGGATGGTTGTTCAAGCCCAAAAGCTTGGCCATGGGAATGGATGGTGCAAACGGTGCAACAGAGTGCGGGAGGACATTCTGCATCATTTCCTCAATTGTGCCTTCTCCAGAGAACTTTGGGACATAATCCATAGATGTCTTGCTGCCTTCCCCCTTAGCCATTCGATTATCCTACTTGGGGACTTGCCTAACAGGGCCCCTCAAAACTCGAACGTCATCAAACCTGCAGCTCTCTAGTCAATCTAGCTTCAAAGATGTAATAAGGTGTTTAATAATGTTTTAATGGATACTAAAAGTGTATTTGAATCCTTATTACAGGAACAAAGAGCTAATGTCAAAAGGCTCGGTTGGCTTCACAATCAAGTCCAGGATTGCTTGTCTACTGAGGATAGATTTGCAAATGAAGAAACCACCCTATTGGATCAAACCATGGCACTGGTAGAACTAGTGGAAGCAAAAAAAGAAGAACTTTTCCGAAGCAGTGGTGCCCCAGCCCCCTGTCACTTCGGATCCACCAACCCCCCTCGTTAATACCTGTTTCTTCTGTGGACCTAGCCATTGTCCACCCCTCGGCACCTGTGGCTGTTTTTCCCTCTTCACCCGTTCCTACTCTTCCCAGTCAAGTACTTTCGTTTTTTGATGATCAGAAGATTTTTGTATGGTAGTAGACTTCCCTCTCTGAGAAAGTTCTTCAGCTTATAGCTCTCTCTAGATGTATATAATCATTTGATATATTAATACAAACCCTCATTTTTTGGGAAAAAAAAAAGAGAAGCCTCTTCTTTCTCCCTTTTTCCAAGGGTATCCTCTTTCTTTCCAAGCCACCCCAAAGTTTTTGTAAGCCTTACCGATTTTAACCAAAAGATTAAAGATCCAAATCAAGGAAATCCAACGGTGCATTGAAGTTGGAAAGTGAAGAGAGGGACTAAAAGACCAAGGCGTGAAGAGAGCAAATCAAATTCAAATCCCAATCCCAAGCCTCAAACATTTCCCTAGGAAGTGGCAATCACATTTTTTCTCTTGATAAAGCTTTCTACTTTATAAAAATCTAGAAAAGTCACACTTGAAAATGTCAACTTCAGAAAGGGATGAAATGGTTAGGGAGGGCAAGGAAAGGGCTAGAAAAGGAAAAGCTATAGCTGGAGAGGAAATATATGAGGAAGTACAAAACAAAACTCGGGAGGATAACATGGAAATGGAGGACATAGACTATGGTAATTATGGAATTCCGTATACGAAATTCACTAAACTTGAAACTCAAACACAAAATATGGAAACGCAGTTAGGAACTATTAGTGATACTTTGAAAATCCTAGCTAAAGCAGTAACCAATTAGCCAATTCTCAATCGGTAACTCCAATGGAAAAATCAACAACTCCTCCCCTAATCAAGTTGAGAGGTCCACCTCTCGACTTAGAGAAACCTCTAACATTCTTAAGGCCTTGAAACTACTAATTTTCAATGGGGAAGAAAAGGAGCACAATAAAGATTCGATTAATATGTTCTTAAAAGTGGCAAGCCTTCATCAACTCAAGAATACTCCTCTTAAAAATCAAGTCATGGAAGCAAGTCTTTCCCGTGGAAACAAGGTCTATAAATGGTGGATGAGCCTTCTAGTCATTAGATAAGAAATTAAAATTGCTTCAGAGTCCAAATGCCCATAACGATGTGGTCTCTTTGGCAAAGGGCAGTGATAAAAATGTTTGGGAAACCATGATACATGGTGTAGAGGTGTATATTCAAGGCTATCAGGATGCCTTGGATTTCCAAATTATGCATCTCGATCAAACAGATGTAGTGCTTGGTCAAGAATGGTTGTATAGTCTTGGGCATATCTTACAATAGAGTTATCTTAATAACTTCATTATGTTTAAAAAAGAGGGTAGAGTCTTCCAGATTCAAGGAGAACATGATGTGCCCAACTCTCCTCTTATTTTTGCGATGGAATTGGAATGACTACTACACCAAGAAGAATGTGAGGGTATACTACTACTCTCAGTTTCCCATACAGAATACGGAGGGTCCACACTTGAGGTGGCACTGAATAAATAAGGCGGGGGGAAAGAGTTCTTCATGAGATGTCTATCTCGTGGGTGTAAGTTCCTCACACAGCAAAGCCGGCTCTCAAAACAAAACAAAATATGAGGTATATCTTTGTGAACTTACTTTTATTGGTGATTTTATGTCTTTTGCATCAGAAAGAAGTAATATTGTTTTTATAATGTTAAAAAGTATAAATCTTCTTTCAATGATTTAATGTTGCAATTTAAAGATGTTTGTTCATCTGATTTGCCTGATGGTTTACCCTTGAGAGAGAAGTAGGCCATAAAATAGATTTGATTCCTAGATCTACTCCTATTTGTAAATGCCCAACCAAGTAGCTCACCTTGGTCTGCACTAGTTTTATTGGTAAAGAAAAAGGATGGTACTATGCATTTGTGCATAGATTAGCGAGCACTAAATAAAATCACCATACAAAATAATTATCCTATGCCTTGCATTGATGAGCTCTTTGATCAATTACAAGGGCCAAAATGTTTTACTAAATTTGATTTAACATCTTAAAGGTAGTGGGTCCCAATGAACCATTCATGTTTGAGATAGATGCCAGTGATTTTGATGTTGGGGCGGTACTTTTACAAAGGTTGACTAGTGGCTTTTGAAAGCAAAAAGTTAGATCATGCCCAATGGAATTACTCGACATATGAGAAGGAATTGTATGCTATATTTTATGCTTTAAAGAAGTGGAGGCACTATTTGTATGGTGCCAAATTTGAGATCATCTTTGATCAAGAGAGAATTAAGTGGATTTGCAATCAGCCAGAGCTCAGCCAGAGCTTAAAGGTAGAAAAGCTAGATGGGCTGAATTAATGGTGTTTTAATATACAATTGACATATCAGAAGGGGAAGTTCAATGTGGTAGCAGACTCTCTTAGCCAAATGCCAATTGTTAATGAAGTAAGTTTTACTCAATTTCAAAATGATTTCCTAGAGTCCTTAAAGGGGAAATGTGAGTTTGATCCTCACTTCTCTGAAATATGGAAAGCAATTAAAAATAGGGATCCCACTATTCGAGAGGCTTTCATTGAGGAGCCGCATAAAAATGGTGACATACCATAGGTTTGTGATAAAGGACTCAAGTGGAAAAAATATACTATTGAGGATGGCTACCTACTCTACAAGGGTTAAGTATGTGTCCAGGATAATAATGGCATTAGGCACCAAATTCTTTTTGAATTTCATGATAGTACGAGTGCTAAACACCCGAGAATTCAGAAGACATATGTGCTTCTGAAAAGACAATTCTTTTGGCCTAGAATAGGTAAGGACGTCCAAGACTATGTATTGAAGTGCCAAAATTGCCATGCCAAGTCAATAAGGCTGAATGCCTTAAGGTAGGAGGTCTCCTACACCCATTGAAGATTCCATCTAGCAAATGATAAAGCATCTCCATGGATTTTATTAAGGGATTACCTAAGACATAGAGGGGGCACAACTCTATGTGGGTAATTATTGATCGGTGCCAAAATGGCTCATTTTATTCTTGTCAATGAAGATGTCATAACTCTAGAATTAGCTAGGCTATTTGTGAAGCATATTTATAGATTGTATGGGCTACCAGCTTGCTGGTATTATTAGTGACCAGGATAGCAAATTCAACAACCATTTTTGGAGGGATGTGTTTATGAGATCGGAAACTTCATTAAATATGAGCACTGTGGATCATCCATAGAGTGATGGTCAAACTGAAAGGGTCAATCAAATCATTGAAGATATGCTTCGAGCATATGTAAGTAAACGGCAGACTAATGGGAATAATAATTGCCCATATTAGAATATGTATATAATAGTGCCAAACATTCACCTACAAGTTTTAGTCCATTCATAATGACGTATGGATTTCAACCAAGATCCCCAATGGCAGTGGAACTTGAAAAAGAGAAGGTTCAGGTGGCCAAAGACTTTCTTGAAGATATGAATCAAATGCTTAAGTCAGCTAAAGATAGCATAAGAAGAGCTCAAGATAGAGCACGAAGTTATGCAAACCCCCACTGTAGAAGGTTGGAGTTTGAAGTAAATGAGAAAGTCTATCTCAAGGTACCTGAATCTTCAGAATCTCTAAAGATAGGTAAATGTCTGAAGTTGTCTCCTAGGTATTGTGGACCATTCACAATACTTAAGAGAATTGGAGAACTTGCTTACAAATTAGCCTTACCTAAGGGATGTAGAGTACATCTAGTTTTTCATGTTATAGGCTAAAAGAAAATTAGGAGATGATGATAATATCATTGGAACTGAAGTCCTAGTTGAACTCATTGAACCTACATCTTTACCACATGAACCAGAAAGAATTTGAGATAGGCAAGAAAAAAGAACACGACATACAATATGGCAAGAATGTCTGGTTCATTGGAAAGATAGACCTGAAGAGAGTTCAACATGGGAAAGGGTAAGCAATCTCTAGAGGAGGTTTCCCAATTTTGTTTTCAAGGACATAAACCATTCTTAAGGGGAAGGGAATGTTACATCAGCCATAATCACGGAAGTCAGAGGATCAGTTATGGTGAGGCGGGAGACCGAGAGGGCTTAAAGGTGCTTGGTTGATGGGAGCCTAGAGGGTCAAGGACTAGGAACTATCCTAGGCTAAGGCAAGAATGGGGAGTGCAATGTTAAGGCCTAAAGGGCAGAAAGGTACTAAGGTCCTTTATGGACATGTGGCACTCAGGTGGACTCCAAGTGGCAAACACTAGGTTTAGGGGAGACTTCTAAAGAGAGGCTCCACAAAGGAAAGAGAGTAAACAAAAGGCAAGTTCACGTAAGGAACCGTACAAGACTCTGGGAGCACTTTGGGAAGTCATGGCTAGGTGGTGAATCAGAGAGAGCCCTCTTTGTTTTGGATTAGGTAACAAATCTCCTCACATACCAAGTGGAGTTCAATGGAACATGGTCCTATTATATCCTTCGCTACCAAGGATAATATCATCCATGGATAATACCATTCTACTACCCCTTCGTTGAGAGTTTAAGGGGATAACCCAAGATCCCTTGCCAATATATGATAATTGGGTGCAAAAACTTACATATGACATCCTTCGTGAGGGCTCAGCACATGTCATTACACATGTATCATGGTATTCTCAAGGCAAAAATCCCAAAGTATTATTTCAACCCATTATGGGAGGGCAAAGTGGCATCCATATCCTTTCAATGTCATTGGGGCCCACCAACTGTAGGCACACCCAAGGGTTACAAAGATCCTCATGGGGATGCATTGTGTGTGTGTGTGTGTGTGTGTGTGTGTGTGTGTGTGTGTGTGTGTGTGTGTGTGTGTGTGCAAAAAAAAAATGGAGCTTAATGAAGTTCTGATAAGCATCTCTTTTATTGAAGAGGAGAGTCTGCATACCTACCACCATCCAACAAGAAAACATGGTAAGAACAAGCTTAACTTTAATTGGGAAGACAGGTGTCATAAACACCCCTCCCTTGTTATCAAGGTCACAATAAAATAGTGGCTTAAACACAGACTTAAACAACTCGACGTAGACTTTAAAGATGTCAAAAAAGGGGCCTAGACAGAATTTGAAAAAAAAGGAAAAAGGATTTAAAATTTTAGTTTTAAAAATTTAATAAAAATAATTGGGGGGAAATCAAGTGAAATTAGGGAAAATTATGGGGAAGGAAGAGGAAAAAATAGGGAAGAAAATAGGAGAAAATTGGTTAAAGAGCATGGGGCAGGAGAGAGAGAGAGAGAGAGAAATTTACGGCTTTAAGAAAGAAATTGAAAAAAAATTAGGAGGAATCGAAAAAAATCAGGGAGTGTTTGTGAGATAGAAGGAAAATGAATTAGAAAAGGTAGGAAGACAAAAAATTAAGAAAATAAGTGGATGCAAAAGAAAAAGGAGAATAGTAAGTGTGTGTGTGTGTGTGTGTGTGTGTGTGTAACAAATAATCAGCAGCTTGATGAGGTGGTTCACCATTCTTTTATGGGTTTACTAGTTTCTCCTCTACCCTCTTCATCTGCTAAGCTTGTTGCTGACAATGTTTTTCTTTAACATGTCCATCCAATTCTCTCTTTTGAGGAGGCAGATTCATTGAAATCGCCATTTGCAAATGTTGAACTTAAAGGGGCATTGGCTAAATTGAGACGTTCTAAATCCCCAAGTTGGGATGGCCTCATGGTGGAATTCTTTGCTGAATTTTGGGACCAAATGAGTCCTCTTCTCCTAAACTTATGCCATCAAAGTGGTAGCATTCAATAGCCAAACTTCTCATTCTATGACAACCATTGCTGCAAGACCTCAATTATGTCCTTGAAACACAAGAAAGTATTTGTAGTGAGCTTTGTGTACGTATCAAGTACTTCAATTCTACTAAAGATAGATTCTAGTGGAGGTTCCGACATTGTTTACTTACCTAGGACCTCTACAATAAGAAAAGCTAATAGAAAACGGGCTAGTAAAGAGAGCAGGCAATATGTGATGCCCTAAAGGATAGTCAACTGAACAAACAACGAGAAGTGACCAAAAAAACCTTGGATGTCAAGTAGAAAACCAATGCTATATAGAGAGCTTTACGAAGCTTTGAGATTTTCTCAACCTTTTCTAGTCTCCACAGTGTTCAATTAACCCCACTTCCCACGCCGATGGGAAAAACATTTGTGGCTCTCAAAAGGAGGAATCTGAAGTAGCTATCTTACATAGGATGGTACACTAGAGGACGATCATTGAGGCACATTTGGAAAAAGGAGATGATGCACTAATAGGTCATATATCCACATTTATTCAAGTTTAGCTTGCATAACAACACTCTAATGATACAATGGAAGCACTACTCAATAGATGGAGATGACTTATGGAGTCAGCCATATGCTTTATTGGAAAAGATAACCCTATTGGAAGAAAATGGATTTCTCCTTCTTGCAGAAAATTAAAGCACTCAACATAGATGAAATGAAAGGCTTGCAGGCATTCATCTCTCATGTTAGAAGTATGATGCAAAAATATTCAGAGCAGTCAAATAAAACTACTAAGATAATTAATTCAAATGAAGCTCTTGTTGAATATCTAAAAGGACAAGAAAATTCACCAAGCATAGAATACTCAGATTTATTTTTGCCACAACAGGATGAGTGGAGAAGATATCAATTTCTCAAAGATAGTATAACTGAAGATATGGAATATGCAGAGCAATGCCTTTTACCTCACAAATTTTGTGGAAGGAAAGGTGATAAACCCTTGCCAGAGTTTGTACCATTTAATGAAATCACAAAGGGTCTTTTGTTTGCCATTTGGCCGTTGATTCAGAATGGAAATTAGATGAGCAAGGGGGGCTAATTTGGGTTGAAAAGGTTGCTAAAATAGCAAGGGATGTGAAGGGAATCCCCGAGATGTTCATAGCTTTGTGGTATGAAGCTGACCTAGAATATGTCTCCAACACGACCCCTAAGAAAAGAGATCAGATGCAGAACATTCCATGCAGATAGGCTATTGGTTGCATTTGCTAGTGACCTACACACGATCGGATCTAGCCTAAGCGACCTCTCACGTTAAAGATCCTGGCATGTGTCATTGTCTTGCAATCAAAAGACTCTTCCATTATCTTCTTCACGCGTAGGAACTTGGTCTCACGTATCATGATCAATCTCTTCCCATGCTCATCATCTAGTCAAAATGCTCAATGGGGTGGTGACATTGATCATACTAAATCAACCACAAGGTTTTCTTTGAAGTCATCTTGACCCCTATTCTGTGGTACAACAAGAAGCAAGGCATTGCTGCAACCTCAACTACAAAAGCTGATTATATCTCTCTTTTCACTTTAGTGTTGGATGGCTTGTGCACTTTTGGAATTCTTGGCACCTGAGATTCAATGGCCGCTTTCACAATGTACTATGAGACAATCAGTCAAGTATAGCCATTTCCAACAACAAATCTTATGATCGTAGCAAGTATATTGATCTATGCTATCACCATATCAAGCATCACATCAAGGATGGGCTCGTTCATTTGGTCTACATCAACACTCAAGATATGGTTGTTGATGTGCTTACTAAGGTAGTCCTACTTACCAAAAGTGATGCGCCCGTGTTGGGCCAACCTAAGAAGACTAAGATGTTTCAGAGTTGGGGGTATTAGAATAATGAACTCCAATGCTATCAACTATAGCTAGGTTAGGTGTGGGTATCCTTAGCGTGGTAGTACCAGAATAAGTGATTGTATTATTAGATATGTATATCTCCTTCTTATGGAAGTACAACCTGTCCATTCCTATCTCTCTCATGTGCACACATTTCTCTCTCTTTGACCCTTCATTGGTTGAATCACAAAAAAACCATACTTTGTGGCCTCTAATTTTAATTTTTTACAATATTTCAAGTGATATTCTCAAATTTTAAATGCTAAGTGGACTAGGTTTGCAAGCATTGATTTGGGCTCTTTAAAATGCAGTTCATGCTCTGCGGGGTGGTCAAATGAATGAAGGGGTGGTGAAGCTTTAGGTCTAAGATCTCACAAAAATTTTTGTTGAACCCTAAAAGCTCACCAAAAGATGACTTTTTCTATTGACTTGTAATAACCAAGGACCATTTGTTATTTAAAACTTGCAAGCAAACATCAACAAAGTGCAAATGTTTGTAAATTGTACTTTGCAGGCATTTCCAAACATGGGTAGAGATGCCATGTGTGAAGAAAATGTGAGCCTTACAAATTGTAGCCTATAAAATTTTTCTATCAACTAACTTTTCTTAAGGAAAGGTTAGCTACCACCATTTTGCAACCTAAGGCGTGTACTATAGTTATCATAGAAGCATATTAAAATTAACATTAAACACAAAATGTATGCTACCCATTTTGGTGAAAGACAACATAAATATTATAGCTAACATTAGACAGATAAATATTAACACTAAACATGAGATGGACAACATACATATTATAGTTAGCATTGAAAGGATACACTTTAATGGTGAACATGAAGTGGACAAGGAAAGCTTTAAAACTTACATATTACATGGAATGGTTAAACCACTAAATTTGTATATCTATAGCAATTGAAAACAAAAAAATTCAAGCATGATCAATGATCATAAAAAATGTATAAAACCTATAAATCATGTGCAACCAATTAAACTCTAGCCTAATACAATAGCAAATAACAATGGAAATCTAACAATGAAATCACGAGATATCCGCCGAATACAATATCTAGTCTCCTAGATTTCACCACACAAAAAAATAGTGCAGTTGCATCACATTGGAAGTCCTCTACAAGCTCATCTCAAACTTGCTCCATCTCTAGCATCCTATCCTCTTCTTTTTCTATATCGAGGGTTACTTTTGTAAGCTCCGCCTTCTCAAAACCTCTCTTGTTAGTCTTTGTGAGAAGGTGAAAATGGTAGCTAGCACCTAATCTAAATATTATTAGATGTACATGGAGTGAATGGAAGGCATCCTTGTTCATTGTGCATGGGACAAAATGATTAAAACAAGGAAAAGGTAAGGATGCAAAGAGAGCATGGGTTGGTAGAATTGGAGACATTAATCAAACCAAGCCACCAAATCAAGGTGTTGTAGAAATGGATAAGTTATTCCCTTAGAGAGCATACATATTTTTGTCCTTCTTTGCTATCATAAGGATAATTGAGAACCTTATTCATTTCTATATCATTGATGCATTAAAATTAGATCCAAAAGAAGAGAGTCAAGTGAGAGTGGTTTCAAATATGGGATTTCACTCTATCAAAGTAGGGATTAAATAAGATGAAAAAATTCAGAGAGATCATGCAAAATTCCATGCAAACCAAGTTTTTGTGGTGTAAAAGCTTTGATATTTCTACCTACAAAGAACAACCATAAAAATCTCAAGCATGTCAATTATTTTCATGTATGGAGAAAATTGCACAACACCTAATGTGAATGAGGGGGGGAAAGTTTTTTGAAAATGCTTGAGTGTGGTTAGCACTTGATCCTTTAGTATCTATATTGCAAAAGAAAAGGTTGACACATTCATCCTTCAAATCCCATCACCTCTACATACACTCATCCTTTAGGTTCTATCCCCCCTCTCTATCCTCTCTATGTATTGTTCATGATGGCACATAGGAAGAAACAGAGATCTAAGCTCACGACCACCAATGAAGGAGAACCTAAGTCTTCAAGCAAGAAGACTCACACAAATGAAGGCCCTTTTCAACCAATAATAAAAGCATGAGAAGATTCTATTTAAGAGGAATCTTGTTATATAGAGTCTAATAAACAATAGATGGATTAAGAGAGATCTCATGCTCTATAGCAACAAAGAAAGGAAAAGTATCCCTCATGTAGGTGGAAGAAGAAGAAGGACAAATTTGCACAAAGGAGAGAGTCCCACAAGTAGCATGCCATCCACCATTGAATCAACATATGCGATGGAGAAGTCCCACAAGTAGCATGTCATCTACCATTGAATCAAAATCTGTAAAATTTCCCTCCACCTATGGGCTATCACTATGCCATTGAGTTCTCCATTTCAAACTAGGAGGAATTTCAAGCTTTGCATAGTGGCGTTGAGAGAGATCAACAAGTACCAAAATTCTATAAGTGAACAAGTACCAAAATTCTATAAGTGACAAGTCGGTACACGAGATCATGCAAGAGTTCAATTTGGAACATATGACTCACTTTTTTTTATGAGGCTTAAAAGATGCAAGGATGGTTTTTGGAAATAATAGATAATAGTTTTCTATTTTGGCATGTACATGCATGGCAATTGTAAACACCATCTTATGGAATCTCTATGAATATTTTGTATCACGTTCATGAAATACAAATAAGCTCTCTCCCTTTCTTGCACCTTCCTTCCATGAGAATCTGTATTAACTTCAAAACTTTTTTATTGAAATTTTTTTGCATTTAAACTTGCTACAAAGGCATCCATCTCATATCAATCTCAACATAGGAAGATAATAACAAAGAATACACAAACATTTCAACTATATTTTAATTTATTCATAATCCCATTATACAACTTATAAGAAGAGAGAGTCCCAATGGTGCAACATCAATTAGTACATCCTCCATCTTCCTTTGCTAGCCTAAAAATCTAAAGGTCAATAATGTCCCTTTTAATAAGCACTAGATCTTTAACACTAGCAAGCTCTACAATAACCAAAGATCCAATTTTTTAAAAGCTTGCATCAGAAGAGATTAAAAACAAACATTTGTAGGGTACTTCTGCCCGATGGTTCATGGACTACATCACGGTCACATCTTGCTTCTGTTTGTGTATATCATTTCTCTCAACAGTTTGGTTCTACAGATCCTCCCTCACAGCAGGTTTTGTCTACAAGAAATTTACTTTTACAGCATGTTTCTCCTATTATTTCTAGTACTCAAGCTTTGGAATTGGAGGAACCCTTTACTGAGAGGGAATTGTCAGATGCAATCAAATCCTGTGGTAGATGGAAATCTCCAGGATGGGAAGGTCTTACAGTTGAGTTTCTTCTAGAATATTGGCCTCTTTTGAAGCATACATTGCTGCATATGGTGAATTCTGCTTGGCAAAATCAGAAAATGACATGTATGTGTACATATGGGTGCATAGCCGCAATTCTTTGCATGGAGGTATGGGTTGATCTTCATCTAGAATCAAGCATGTGGAAGTATAAAGTGCATCTTCAAGTTGGCAAGTGGGGTAGGGGGGGATCACTCTCTACTATGCTCCATTCACAAAGTTCTTTGGAAATCTTATCATGTAGCAAAAATTGCTTCCAAGGCTGATCCTCTGGAGTTAGACCTCTTCAATAGAAGCTTGATCAAGAGTGCTCTGCAAAAGCTCCACCATGTAGCCAACACATCTTTGCACTCCACAACCCATCATTCTTCCCTTATCTATCATTGTAGACCAGATGATAGAGGAATAAGACCATTATTAAGCATTCTCTAATATTTTCCCTTCCAATGGTAGTATCTCAACACAATGTTGTAGCCTCCTTCTCTGGTTACATAATGAAAATGGTTCAAAATTCCTCCTTCTGTATTGTGTGTGGAGCGCTTAAGAAAGCAATTTGGGCACTTGGCCTAGAGCCAAGATCTAAAATCGCTTTCTTAAGCACATTCATGTCAGGCACCTATTTTGGTCATTCTGGCCTCTCCGGAAAGACATATATGACAAAATAAAAACGCTCGAGCAGGAACTTCAAAATGTCAATTTATCTATTTTGGGATTTGGTAAAGCATTTATGATACACTAGAAAACAAGAGCGAGAATTTCAAAATGTCAGTGTGTCGAGCGTCTCTAGAGAGATCAAGAACTCTCAAGCAATTTCCTCCTCTCTTGTTTTGGGATTCTTGAGGGGGGAAATTTCAAATTTTGAATGGACAAACCTTATTGGGGGCAACAAGTCACTTCCCTCAAGTGCCACATGCACTCAAAAGCGAAAAGAGAGGGGGTCACATTGCCATGCCCTTTTGAGTACCACATGACCTTAGAAATAAAGATACTGAAAAAGATAGAGAAAAGATACACATAGATAATTTGGTTTGTGAGTGCATCTTTTGTCAACACTAGTAGAGACCTGCGCGTTGCTCTACAGTACGACTTTTGAATGAAATTTCTTTGAGCTACAATGAAATAGCCTTTTCCATCTTTATAATTCCAAGGTTCTCAAAATTCTTGGCACTCTCTCTTTGCTCTATGGTTCTTTTCAAAGGTCTTTGCGGAGTGTGTCTATCAGCTTACGACATGGGATGCTTGAGTGAGAGAAGGGGAGATGGGCGAGGCATTAATTAGCAAGGGCAGGGAGTGCTGGAAACCATCACCACTTCTTTATTTTTTTACACATATATTGGGAGCTTTTTGAAGGTGACACATACAGAGAGAGAATGTATAGTTCGAGAGAGAGAACAATGTAAATCATATAGAGTTATTATATTTTGGGTCCTCTCGTTGGGCATTCTTATTCAATTATTGATTGCCATATCTTGCCCCAAATCTAAGAGAAGTTTTATATTTACTTGTATGTGAGCACATCCACAATAGGATCTTCTGATGTGATCTCAAGGACATATCATTTTACATTGGCAATTACAAATTGCCACTATTGTTACCAATCTCCAATGGTGGATGTACACCATTGTGTAGTCTCATGTTCTCTCACAAGCATACAAATCCACAAACCTACACACAAGTATCTACTGAAACAAAGGCCTTGAAGCTTTTTTTTTCAAAACTGCAAAGATGAAGGGAACATACTTCAATCTATGATGACAGCTAGCACCTACATGAATTGTTGTACATAAAAAAGTAGAACACATTTTTCATCCAAGTTATAGCTTCTGAAGATAATATTATTTTTTCTCTCTCTCCCAAACAAATCTCTAGCAAGAGAGCTAAAAAATTGTTAGTTGACATGACAACACAAGTTGCACATGGAACTACTACAATATTAGCTTGACAAAACCTAAATGAAATCTTCAATAGGTGAAACCTGTCTAGTGGGAACATATATCTAGATGGATCCAAGTACATGCCCAAACTCATCCTATAAAAGTAAAATAGATCTATGGATTTGTCCTCATAATGGTCACCTACAAGGTGAAAACCATAAATTTCCTCACATTCCACAAAATGTTAACGATGGCATCCCTAACAAGTAATCAACAAATAGTACACATGGATGTATAATTCTAAAGGGAGCTTGTAGGAATTAATGGCCACACCCGTAACAAAGCAATGTACAAAAGGTGGTAGCATGTTTTATAAAATACAAAATTTCTCAAAACTAGGAAAAGTTCATTTGAGAATTCAGAGTTCATGAGTGATTGTAGTCACATGGAGTGGGGAAATCAAAAAGTAGATTCTCATGTTTTGTGATATATCTTTGGCTAAGTTTACAGAGGTAAGGCTAAGCTCCAAAACAAGTTTAAAGTTACCAAGGACAAGAATCGTGTTGGAAGGCATCCAACAAACTTGTGAAGTGTGCAATTTACTACTTCTGGGTTGCTTATGAGGACCACTAGATGCATCCTTTGGGAAAGAAATACAAGCCACTAGGCTCCTCTATTTTACCTATTATTATTGTGTTACTCTATCCCCAAGATGGAGGTAGATCATTGTAAATCTCGTATACCACATGCATACATACATGAGCACCCTTTGAAGAAAGATTTTAAGTTTTAGATAGAACCCTCAAGTTGAAAAGCAGCAGAAGTTAAGGAAAAGGCTAATGAAAATATTGTGCATTTTCTTCATCCAGGTTTATAAAGGAGTAGCTGAGAAGGCAACCTACCTTGAGCATTATAGGTTTTAGACTAGTTTGTATTCTCTAGTCATGAAACAATTGCAATAGGTTCCCTTTGCACAAATAAAAGCAGCATCTCAGTTATTAGCACTCATGGTTCTGTATTCCCTTCGCTTCCTTTGAGTCATCATGTGCTAGACCAAACCTCCTTTCTTGAAAGCTGTCTTTCCTTTGTAATCCATTTTAATTGTTATGTCTCTTGGCTTCTTTTGGCAACAATAATCTTTATAAGTACTAAAGGACTCAGATGGTTTATCCCTTGTTTCTCTATCCAATGGCCAGTTTCTCTATCCAATGACGAGTCATCGAACACAAAATCAATGGCTAAATTATCAAAAGAGAAACAAGAGTTGCGTTGCAATCTTTATAGACATGAAAGATGTCAAAGAAGCCACATTGCATTGAAGAGTTTGAACGAAATAACAAACAATTGTCTTTTGGGTTGCCACATTGCATTGAAGAGTCGGAACGAAATAACAAACAACATAGTCTTTTGGGTTTCAAAGATGAGGAACTGGAAGAGGAAAGAAGCAACCACGGAGCAAGGGAGTTTCTTCTGGGTCATGTTGATTTGAAGGAAAAGGTCCAACCATCGAAGTTTTCTATATTGACAGTGTTGTTCTTATAAAGTGTGTGGATCAAGTCCACTTAATTGGATGCAAAAAGAATAGAGGGATTGTCACAAGGAACGCAACTGCTGTTCTTCAGTGTCTATAATGATAAATGTTCGAAAGATAAGGAACTGCAAGGGGAAGAAAATGTCATCGAGAAAGGAAATTTGATCAGAGACGTAATAATTCAAAGGAGAAGCCCAACGATCAAGGTTCTCAACTTTCAGATTCTTTACAATGTCTTGCTAAGGACTTGCCATTGGAGAGAAAAATCGAGAAAAAACCATCCAAGTCTTTTAGTGTTTAAAAAGATAACTGTTGCCAAAAGATGCCAAGAGATAAATTGCAATTCACGACAGGCAAGCAAAAAAACATAGAATATGAGGGATTAGAAGGGGAAAGGAAAGCCTCCAAGAAAGGAGGTTTAGCCCAGCACATGATGACTCAAAGGGAGTGAAAGAGAAGTAAATGCAAAACCATGAATGACAACATGTCAATCAAGGGGTTGGCAACTTCCAATTTTCCATGATAATTGCTTCCAAAAGAGGCTACTCGCATGAATCAGGTTCATTAAATACACACCTGCATGCAAGAATGTATGTGCACATGTATACGCGTAAATGCAAGTTCAATGCTCAATTATCAAATTAAAAAAAGAGACTTTTGATCTTCCTATGTTTGCATGTAACACACCTCATTTCTGTTCACTTCACTCTTCATCAAGGCCTTCACCAAGTTACTTTCTTAAACTCTTCAATCAGCCTTGTCAGTATAGAGCTAAGGGCAACCAACAATCATGGGATCATCCTCATTTGGACCTTAGAGCTGGGATGTTGCTTTCATTTGTGCAAAGGGAACCTATTGTGATTGTTTCATGCCTAGAGAATACAAACTTGTCTAAAACTACTCACCTTTGTAGTGCTCAACATAGGCCGCCTTCTCAGTTACTCCTTAATAGACTTCTTTGCTTAGAGCTAGATATCTATGAGAAGCTAAAACTAAAATAAAACAATCTTGTCTTCGCAAGTAGTTGCAGCTTGGACGTGTACCATAGCCTTCTACTGCTTTTTAACTCGGGTTTTGTCTAAAACTCAAAACCTTTCTTCAAAGGGTCCTCATGTATGTATGCATGTGGTATGAGTTCTACAATGGTCTCTACTTTCCCAAAGTGTTGCATCTAAATTCTCATTGTAGTTGAAGTTTCTATCCTTTAAGCAGTCCAGAAGCACTAAACTGCACACTAACAGGCTTCTTGGATGCCCTCCAACATGATGCTTCTCCTTGGTAAATCTCAAACTTGTCCTGGAGCTTAGCCTTACCCTCAGTAAACTTAGCCAAAGATATATCACAAAACATGAGAATCTACTTTTTGATTCCCCACTCGGAGGCCACTCCATGTGACTGCAATCACTGATTCGTCTTATGCAATCTTTCTTCTTTCAATGTGTGCGCACATGCATCCGTGTGCGCACACACACTTACACGACATCTAAAGACATAATCTATACAGAGGTCACATCAGCTCTCTGATACAACTTACTTTTTCATGGTTTTAACATGGTAGCAACTCAAAACAATAGAAGACACTTGTAGGTATACAAAATATGCATAGTTCTATTTATAGTTACAATACAATGAGCTCTTGCTCTTTTAACAACTTTTCCTAGTTTCTAGAAATTCTGTATTCTCATGCAAAGCAGTCTATCATCTCTGACAGCAGTCATCATAATAGACGCTTAAAAGGGCCCCCTGTTCTCCTGATAATTCATCTCGTGGATTTGTGTCCAAAGCACAGTCCTGATCAGCACGTTCTACAAAAAATCCATCATCTCTATATACAGGAAACTCTGGTAATGAGGCCTTGAAACCATGACAAGGTGGATCCAGTTCAGTACTGTGAATAGTAAAATTTGGAGCCGCATTACTCATGGATATGAGACCTTGCCTTTTCGAAGACTTAGCAGTTTCCTTAAGACTCCCAATGTCTAAGGGCTTCTCAAAGATGGAAAGAATGTATTGCAATGCTTCTTTGGTGTTAATGGTCGGATCTACCAGCCCATGGTGGCGTGCATCTTCAACGTCTGTCTCTTTCCCAGTGATTAATTCATCAGCAAAATTTCTAATTTGGATTGTTTCATCCCCTAAAGAGTTCATAGGCATGCGGTCTAGTGTAGAAACAAATGGTTCTGCCAAAAAAGTGGAGGGAAAATTACATCTGTCCCCCACAGTGAGGTTTCCTCCACCTTCTTTCCCTACGGTGGACCATCTTAGCTCTTCAAAGCTCAAATCCAACCCTTCAGGTGTAAACCAAATTGCTGAAACATGGTGCATTCCATGTGCAAGATCAGCATCCCCACGAAAAACTTCCATCTGCATCGGCAATGTACCGCTTTCCTGTGCTGTGCGGAAATCATTTCTAGAGGGTTGGTCTGCTTGATGCTAAAGTAGAACACAGACAAATTTTGACAATGCATCGGAGGTAAGGATCGTTCATATGAGTTCAAGCAAAGGATACCATAATGCACACAGAAGAACGGATGAACTAAGAACAGACGTGAACATCAGAAACCTATCTTACCTCTCTTCGTCTCTTTCGTTCCTCCATGCGTTCCAGGAACAGCTTATAGCTGCTCCTTAGCTTTTCAGAAGGTTGAGCCTGTCTGCCAAAAGGAGCATTAGTCAAACGTCAGTCTGCTGGATCAAAACAAGCCGAAATTCCAAGAATCTCCGCCTTCCGATTGATGAAAACTGTGCCTGAATACAATGAAATACAAAAAAAGCTGGCATATACCGCGACAGGCCTCTTTTGTAAACAGCATTGGCGTCACCAAATCTCCTTCTTGCTTCCAAGCACATTGCATACGCCTCGTAAAAGATGGCGTGTCCCTGTCCAATGTTCCTTTCTTCTAGATCGGACAAAACTTTCCAGGGCTGAGGGCTGCAATCCGCCTGACAAAAGCTTACGTAGCAGCAGTTGGACGGGTTGCATGAGCACTAGCTAAGTTAAAGAAGCCGGTTTTCAGAGCGCTTACGTATTGAACGCAAATCCGCAAAAATCTGAGGTCGTTACGGTAGCGTGCATCGTCTCGAAACGCTTTCACGCAATCAGCAAGGCAAGGCAAGAGCTTAGACTTGTCGCCCGGGTGCGAACGTTTAACTTCTTTTATAGAACTAGAGAAGATACATGAAGAAGGTTAGGGCCATTTTAGAAATGAAAGAACAGACAAAAGAGAGATCCTACAGCAAAAAAAGGCTTGGATTAGAAGGAATGCAAAACAAGAATACACTCTGACAGTCGTCGAAAACCTGTCTCTGCAAGCTAATGTAGCGAAAGAAGCTCGGATTAGAAGGAATACAAAGGAGCCAGGGTCACCAAGAAAATCCCTCTCTCTCTCTCTCTCTCTCTCTCTCTCTCTCGATCGATCGATCGACCGCAAAAACAAAAGCGATTCCTGAATCAGACTCTAATACAGAGGAGAATCCCCAGAAATTTTCGGATCCCGTCTCACAGGGCGTCAAAGCGAGAAAGATAACAACTCGAAGCAACATCAGAGAAGCGATTCCTGAACCAAAAACCACCAGAAATGTTCGGTTCCTGTCTAGCACAGGAGAAAGATAAAAACTCGAAGCAACATCACGGGGAAGCGGATAGAAATGCAGGGTACCGAAGCCAAGTGGAGAGAGGATCTTCAACGGATGCAGTGATCGCCATGGCTGATCTTGGTCTCTAAAGATCGCTAGCTCGCAAATACAGAAGCAATTCTTGAACCGAACTCTCCAATACAACCAGAAATTTTGGTCATGCGAGAAAGACTAGCTCAGGAAGCTTAGGATTTCAAATGATGGCTTCCCGCGATTTTACGCATACTCTTGGACTCTAGTGGACTAGAGCAAATTTCACGAACTTATTGGATGAGAGAGAAGATGGGGCCCCAAACATAGAGTCTGTCGCTATACCATTATCCCATCAACCCAGTTATCCCTCCGACCGTTGTCTTCGTCTCTGAGAATACCACCTACGTCTATCCCGTCAAACACGTGGCACTACCTACCTTGCTGACCGACGCGTTAGGTACTATCCCGCCAACCGGTGCGTCTATTTTTCCCTACGACTGTTGCCATAGAGCTATCCCTACGACCGTGGGGATACCTCTGGGGTAGTCCGAAATAAAAATTACAGAACTACAGTTCAGTCTAAGTGTGCCATGTTAGAGGTCTCATACATGCACTTGCGGTCTAGAAGAATTTTGTCCAAGGATCTTGCGCCTGAAGACAGTGCTTCAAGCTACGCTCAGCTCACCTTTTGCCCTAGCTGGGGATCAGTCCGATCCAGAAGCTCGATTCCTAGCTCCCACTCTGTAATAGGACCCCGACAGGAGGATCCATCTAGCTCCGATGAGACAGAGAGCTTGGACGAGGTGATGCAAGACCCCTCAGGTCCAAGGGCTTCTGAAGCCCCCTTCACTAGTGTGGCCTCTCCCAACTCTCCTACTCCTTCTGTAGCGTCCAAGTTAAGAGGCACATTCTCCAACATGTTCGGACGTTTAGGCCGAACAAAGTCGGCATGGAGAACCCCTTCGTCGGCATGTCTGTGAGAAGGGAAGGTCATCAACAACCAGCTCCTGAAACACAGACATGGACTGAACCCACCTTTGTGGACCCAGGACCCTCCTCCTTCGCAAGGCACCCTCAATGGGAATGCATGGATGATGAAGACCCATGGATGAGGGACTTCCGAGGACAAGACCCCAGTCGAGGAGATGCGAGAGGTCCTCAAGGAGGGGCGTCTTATGAACCCCCCACCAGGCCCCAACCGTCCCTGTGCCACCGACCTTCGTTAACTATGTGGCCCCACAAGTTCCACCCTATTGCCCATTGCATGGAACCTCTATGCCAATGCCACATGACCCACCCCCTCCAGGAGTCACATCGTTTCCACCCATACCTGTTGCTCCAATGAATGTAGGCCTTGGCACATCCATCCCAATGCCGGTACCAGCAACTCAATGGATTCCACCACCAAGGCCAGGCTTAAGGCCACTCCTACATCCCGTTAGGCCCACAATGGCACCACCTTCACCAACTGCCCAAATAGTGCTATGAGGCAATGTGCATCCTGGTGAATGCCCTAGGAAGGGGGGCCACAACACCTCCAACCGCCTCATTATTTCCCGCAGGAATCACGAATCCCTCAAGGAGCTGACCCATAGCCATCTCCAAGTTAATGACCAAATTCCTTGGGGAAGGAGACCCGTCTCCCATGTGTAGCGATTTGAGTAGATATGTGAAGCCTTTGGGACCCCCAGAGATCTAGAAATGGCTAATGCGTTTGGTCTCAACTTGGATGGCAAAGCAAGCCAATGGTATAAGGCTCTCACCCCGAAAGAAAAAGTCAACTGGGAGATGCTGAGAAAAGCCTTCATTGTGGGGTTCGCCCCCAATGGACATAAATGGAGCCCAATTAACTAGTTATATGAAGTGAAGCAGAATGACAAGGAATCTCTTTGGGATTACATATCCAGAATCAAGCACCTCAATTCCCATTGCGAATTATACAAGCGACGAATGATTGTTGCCCTGCTTCCTCATCGAATTAGCAAACCCAAAGCTGCATGACCATCTGATGGTTATGAATCCTACCTCCTTCGACCTATGCAGCAAGGTGGCTATCCGTATAAGTGATAATATGATGGACAAGGGTAATTTGGATAAAACCCCGACCCCATCAGAAGTAGCACCATCAGTCAGGCCTTCCAGTGTGGAGACGATCAAGAAGGAGACCAATGAGCCCGAGGGCTTGGATATGAGTGAGTTGGCCTCAAAGTTGCTCAATCAGCTAGGCCACCAATGGAGGTTGGGAAACTCCAAGGAGGCGCCAAGCAACCCCCACTTGTTTCCACGGAGAGACAACATCTAGTGTGGGGTATGCAACAGCAACCATCCCTCCAATGAGTGTCCTCGCCTGAGGGCAAGGCCAACCCTCTACTGTGCACACCGTCATAGGTGGGGAAACCACGATAAATCCCAATGCTAATTTCCAAGGTCCCTGTCCCAACCCATGTATCAAATGAGACCCCCATTAGCCCTGACAGCTCCACCTAATCCTACGAACGCACAAGGTGCCCCTTTGGCTAGTTCAAGCCAGTAAAGGGCCCAACAGGCTCCATTACTGCCACCCATACTGGGCCCTCAACCTCCACTACCTCGTATAGCCTCGGTCAATCAAGTATTGGTAGAGGAAGTGCCCAACTCTTAGGCGGGGTGACTGGGGTTGTCGGTCTTCTCAAGGGACAGTCCTTGAACAAATGCTCGATTCCGCACCAAGCACACAAGGGTGTAGGGTGGGTCATGGGATGAGCGGCTAGGGTAAGATCCCTATAGGGGTAGTCCTTCAAGAAATGCGTCCCCTGCCACTTAGAGCATGACACCGGAGGGTTTGAAGTACCTTTGTAGGGGCACTCACTTGCCCTCTATGGGCCCTGGCAGGTATAGCATTGGATCGGGGGCCTTTGGGCGACAGAGTTTAGGTCTCTATCCCTTGAGTTCAAGGGAGCGGTCTGGAACACGGGGACTTGCTAATCCTTTTGCAGGAGATAGTCACAAGCCATAGGTAGGGCAATGAGGAAATAGGCAAGGAAGGATAACGAGGCCCTACCACAAGGCCCTAAGATTCCTCAACATCTGCAAACCTGATCCAAGAAGGCCATACAGGTCGGTGATGGGTTTGACCAGGTGCTCATCCAAGATGGTTCAGATGAGGAGACAGCCACCCTCGCCACCTCCTTTGCCTCTGAATTTGCTTCCACCTAGGGTGACTCGGAACTACCTCCGGGCTCAGGTGTAAACAAGCCAGTGTAGGCCCAAGGCGTAGCACCCCCGCCCTCCCATAAGGAACCCTACCATGAGCCAGTCCTAGAGAACCAGTATGTAATAGACGCTCAGAACTTGGTACGGGATTGCCAAGAAAAGTTCGAGCATAGAATCAAGGTGAGCAGAGGGTCAGTTACCATCCATCCAGCCCACCTGACTAGCCACCAAGGAGCAAAGGTGCTCAAAGTGCCGGAAAGGGTGGAAGAAGAGGAATGTTTTAGCTTCGATAAGTTAGAGGCTCCTAATCTGATGCAGAAAATGTTCCAGGAGGACCCAGTATTGCAAAACCTATAGGAGAAGGAGACCTTTATGATATTGAGGACTTGCTATATCAATGGAGGAGAGTCTTCACAAGAACCCTGCAATAGTACCGGGTTGGCTGCCTTCCTCTCGACTGAGGTAAAAATGCAGATCGCCTACTTGTTGAGAGGGAATCCCATCCTTTGGCGAGACCTATCCAACTGGATGAATAGCCAATTCATGCCCCCAAGTCCTACTAGCCCTAAGGCCAACCAATCGTCACCAGAGGAGGGGCAGAACTTACCCAAGGTTCCCATCAATAAGCTAGGCCAATACTTTGAGGGTGCTAATACGAACGTTGTTGATGTTCCATAGAGAATAGGGTTCCAAATCACAACCCCTAAGCTCATGAGAATGACCCTAGTGGTTCCCCTTCGAATGTTTGATATGTTCAAACCCCACGAGGAGAGCAAAGGGACAGTAAGGGTCAAATCAGATGTCCACTGGCTAGCATACATTGGCGCCACGACCACTCACCATGAGTTCTCTTCCAATCGGTGAGCAAGGTAACCTCCCCAGTTGGCTCTATAAGTGCAATGAAAGAGCCCCTTTCAGGTCCAAAACTCCCTTTATCCCTAAAAGCTCGGCTAAGGCCAAAAGGACCACTTCTCCCTCATAAATAGCGGAGGAAGTTGAAGAGAAGGAAGATCTACAACAAGTACTAGTCCACTACAAGGCCTACACGATCAACGATCGCAAAATCTTATACCAATAGGCCAAGAGATCTTGGGAAAATGGGTGCTCCCAAGGATATGATGGTCCAGCCCCGATCAAGGAGGTAAACCTAGCTTCGGAAGGCCAGGACCCCCAACTTGTACTCGCTACTGCGACAATCTCACCCCTAACGAGGAGAATGCTCTAATAGCTCTCCTACAAGAGTACAAGTACTGCATGGCCTAGAAATACACCGATATGAAAGGGGTGCCCGCTAAAGTAGTGCAGCACACGATTCCCATGCTGGATGATGCCAGGCCGGTATGTCAACGTCCCTACCCTATGAATCCCAAGTACGCACTTATAGTGAGGGAGGAAATCTAGAAACTCATAGATGCGAGATTCATCTATGAGATCGAGCATATGGACTAGTTGTCACCCATTGTGATAGTCCTAAAGAAGAACTAAAAAATTAGATTATGTGTGGACTTGAAAAAAGTTAGCGGCGCCACCAGGCGCGATCACTACCCCTTGCCATTCATGAAACATTTCCTAGAAAGGGTAGCCAAAAAGGAAGCCTATAGCTTCCTAGACGGATTCTCTAGATACAACCAAGTGTCCATCGCCCCACAAGAACAACATAAAACAACCTTCGCAACCGAGTGGAGTGTGTATGTGGCTAGAGTAATGATATTTGGGTTGACCAATGCGCCTACCACCTTCCAACGAATGATGATCATGGCCTTCAAGGAGTACTTGAGAGACTTTGTGGAAGTCTTCTTGGATGAGATATGTGTGAGCTCGACGTGGGATGATCACCTAAAATACCTAAGACTCGTCTTGGAAAATTGCCGGTTATATTGCATATCCCTAAATCCTCCTAAGTGCCAATCCCACATAAGGTGGAAATGATGCCCCTAACCAGAATATTAACCAATCAACCCTTTGAAAAATGGGGCATTGACTTTATTGGACCCATAAGTCCAGCAGCTAAAGGAACTCGGGCAGAACGATTAATTGACCTTGAAAAGTAAGAGGACCTTTGAGGGTTTGCCTTCGGGCTTGGAGGGAGGTTCTCAGTGTAACACCCCTAATTGCAGGGTTTGGTTCTTGCTTCCTCGCTACCTTGGGCGATCTTTGTGTTGAGTTGTATGATTTTCATGGTAATAGGGCATGTTTGGGACTTTGGGGCTTGTTTGTGGCAGTTGGTTCGACGGTAGGCTCTTGTGGTGCTACCTTCGGAACCCCTGTAGTTTGTGACTTAAACTTGGGCACCTAGACTACCTGCTTGCCATTGTAACTATCTCGGTTTTCCAAGAGCTTGGTGGACCTAGCGCTTGGGGTGATGCTGCGGTTGAGGAGGTGGATTAGAGCCTGGAGGCCAAAGTACGGGATGGCATCATGTCCTTCTTGGTATAGATGCCTTCAATAGAGATATCTCTGGAGCGATTAGGGACTCCTATGCTGCTTGGATTATTCCAGGTCATCGGTTTTTGTTGAAGTAGCATTGGGCACAGAGAATAGCCTCTTGTACTTGCTATTCATGGCTTTCCTGAGTGGGGGATAGCAATAGCACCGTAATGGGAAATTGCACCGGGTTGCCACTGCCACACAGTAATCCAGTAAACAATCAGTTTATGTCCTCAAAATCCTCTTCCACCGATTCCCTCATCACTCGGTTGCCCTCAATGGATCCAGAGAATGATTTCTTCGAGTTTGAGATGGAGTTGGGACTCCACCCCTGACCTATTCCGCAAGCTAGCAGTCCCTTCAACTCTCAAAATACGCCCTTGGCCACAATTCGAATGCCCTCCAAATTTCCAGTCGAAGATTTACAAGCGGAGGAGGAAGCATCTACTCAACATGCCACCCAAGAGGGTCCGACAACAACAAGCACGCCCCCCTCAAAGACGTCAAGAAAGCGCACCTCAGCTCCCACACAAGGAGAGTACAAAGTTGTGTGCTCACCAACGTACTCGTTGCTTGGGGAGGCATGGCTCCAAATACTAGATGCATGCACCATCCACTCTTGCTACACATACAAGGGGCATGATTATACCCTCCACTACCACACAGTAGTAGCTTATGCAGCGCTAAAGGAGCCGGCAGTGCAAGATGCACTAGCAGTGATAGGCCTAAGCTCGGTGTGGCAGATCACCTCCCGTGCCACTTGGACATGAGGATCTTGGGAGAGTTACTCCATTCTTATAACTCCAACACAAATGTGGGCATTCTTCGAGATGCAACGGGCAATCCCCACTTCTACCACCTCAACCAGGACGTGGTACGAGCCGGCCCTTGGCTTACCGGCAGTCGTTAGCAACAAGTATGCAATGAAGAAGAAGATGCTCGAGGCCCTCAGCAAAATTTGCCACTACAACCGCAAGAAAAGAAAGGTGTGCATCCACTTCACAAAGCTTATCAAGCCGAAGGTGGAAAGACCAGCAAGGGCCCTGCAGTGGTGGTTGATGCAAGTAAGGCACACCGACCACCACCAATCAATCGTGCTGAATATTTTGTTGCGGCTGGCAGAACCCCAGGTAATGAACTGGGCAAATTACTTCTGTAATCAAATGAGAGAGGACCTCAAAACATAGAAAGAGGTCATCGATAACCCGATGCTATACATGGCAGTTCTCTACCACATGCTACAATAGCATCCGCCTATCGGCTATGCATTGGTTGAAAAGTCAACCACCACGGGACTAGCACCAGTAGAGTAAGAAGAAGTAGAGGTCAAGCCAAAGCGAGTGAGAACAAAGCCTAGTGCCACTCCGGCTAGTCGTCTTGCACAAACCGGACCCAAGTCAGTTGCTCACACAATTCGAGAATCGCCAAATGCAAGCATTCTAAAGCCGTGAACTCTATGACTGGAGTGAGCGGATCCTTAGGACAAGGGCAAAAGGGTACAACAAGAGCCCATCTTAGTGGATGACCTCCCAGGTGATGAGATAGTCTCATGATTGGCCTCCACCCAGGAGCCCAAGCTTTTCTGGCAACCCCTACTGCACCCCAGGTCTCGGCCTCAGCAATGGCCCATCCTCAAGAGACCACTTCATCACTGGCACTGCCTCCTCTCCATGGGAAATTCCTCATAGAGGCTCTACAATTTTGCAACGTGCCCCACTATCAGGCACCAAGTGGCTATAGCCATATGACAGCTGAACAGCTCTCTTGTGCTAACTAGATGGAGCATAATTTATTCGAAGCAATGACACAACTCCCACAAGTGGCACAGACAATTCTTTAGAGGAGGCAAGAACAAGCCTCACAACTCTCAGCAACCCTCCTCTAAGCACAGCTCTCTGCATACGACATCCACACCATGATGGTTGCCACCCAAGCCATAGGGCAAACGACCCTAGATAGAGCAGAGGAGTACCGAAAAAAGGATGAGGGGCTAGAGCTGGTAGTCACAAATCTCAAGGATCAGCTCTCCTCCAATGAATCCCTAGTCTAAATGCTCATGGACCAGGTCGACAGAGTAGAGTCTGGCCTCAGAACATCATTAGAGCAAAAGGCGCAAGCAGAGGCACAGCACGTTAGGACTTAAGAGAACTACGAATGCCCAATCCAAACATTACAAGATCTCTTGGCACAAGAACGGGCACGAACAGTGTACCCCCAGTCACCCAGAAGACTCAGGGTTGGAAGACCATGATCAACAAGAATTTTGGATGTATAGGGAGGTCTCTGCACGATTAGCCACATAGACACTCGCACCACACACTATCCCCCAGACACTCCAAATTGACTTCGATGCACTCCGCACACAAAATCTTATTTTCCACAAATCTCATAGCCCCACTGCCGCCTAATGCCCTACAAACCATCCTCCATCACCATAATCCTGATCACTGTCGCCTCATTCTCGCCATGTCCTATTTTTCATTAGATCTTTAGCCATCTAGCCTCTCTCTTCTTTGCCCCTTTGACCTCCAAACTCTCGTCACCCATCCCATTTTGCTCAATTTCCAAGCCTGCTGGTGCCGCATCATCATGGAGACCAGAAGTTATCTTGTGGATGATGATGTGATGCAATTAGCAAAGCTCGAGGAGCTCAGCCCGTGGGTCCGCACCCCTGATAGTCTGCAAGCTAAGTCCACTACCTACAATCCCCTCAGCATTATAATCCTCTTTAACTTGGTGCTACAAGCTCTCCAAGACTCACTTGAGTCCTTAGTGAGCAATTTTGAAACAATACATGTAGCATATCCCGAGAAAGCAGCCAAGGAGGAAGGCCAAGAAGCCATCTCAATATTTAATTCTACTGCCCCCTCTGCTGAAATTCCACAACTAAATCCTCTGGATCCTGCCCAACCCACCCAACCTCCCCCACCCCCTTCCCCGTACAATGCAAGCACTATATATTATTGTTGTAACGATTGACTACTTTACCAAGTGGGCGGAAGCCAATGCAACTAGGAAAACTAACACTAGGGCAACAAATGAATTTCTATACAAAAATGTCATATCACACTTTGGTTTACCCTTGGAAATAGTCAACGAGATCAAGGAACTCACCTTGTTGATGAGACCATAGAAATCCTTATGAGTGAGTTCTTAATCGTTCTCATAAAAAATCCACTCCCTACTACCCCAAGGCAAATGAGCAAGCTGAAAGCTCAAACAAAACTTTATGTAACACAATGACATGCATGGTAGAGGCCACAAACATGATTAGGAACACAAGCTCATCCCTATCTTGTGGGCATATCATATCACATATAAGGTTGCAATTAATTGCACCCCATTTAGTCTTGCCTTTGGGGTAGAGGCAGCGATGCCTATGGAATTTGTAGTACCTAGCATACGGGTTTCAGTTAGGGAGAGATGATTCAAGGAAGCCATAGTTAGTGGAAAGGCTTATAGAGCTTTAAAACCCCAATGAGACTAGATTAAGGGCCACGTATGGCATAAAGGTTGAAAAATTATGCCAAAAATTGTTGGTTCCACTACACACTAAAGAACAAGGACCTTAGCAAATGTGACCTTGTATTATTATATAGTATAAGGAATACCAAACATAAAATTAAAATATCATGGTGTGGGTCCCTATAGGGTTGTGGAAATAACTCTGCAAGGAACATGTTAAATTGTGATTTCAATGGAATTAAAAAGGGTGGGTATTTCAATGGCAGCAAGCTTAAATGTACTATGGCTCAGTAACTCAACAAACCCTCCAAGCTACCCATTACGAAAAGGAACAAAAGAAGGAGCTTTTACTCCTAAAGAAACAAGCACAAGAGGAGGTTAAGGCCCACAATTCCAAGCTTCGCCAAGAGCCAATTATGATAATCTATAATGCTACACTTGAAAGCGATAGCACCGTAGATGAGCTAATGATCGATCCAACAAAGTTGTGTGCAACTGCAAGGCTCTAATTCATTGATCACCACAACTCACACATTGGTGGACGTGAGAGCTACTCACAACTTTCTCACACAAGAAGTATGGGAACATTTGCTTGAGGTACCTCTCACACCTAAAATTGGTACAATTAGAGCTATTAATGGTCAAACTATGTAGTCTATGGGGTACGTTACCATAAAAATATATGTAAATAGCCATGAGGTTGAAACTAAGTTTTTTAACATGCCCACTGGAACTAGTGAGGAACAAGTTAATATTAGGCAGGCAAGGTGTTATATCATTAATTGCCAGATCGACGATGACTAGCAAGAGAGGACGGCAACTCTGACAAGCGGCGGTCGTACATCCGTGGTGTCCCTTTGGCACAAAGATAAAAGCAAAAAGCCAGCTCCCACAATTAAACCAATTCCCTTGTCATCATCTCCCTTGTTCCTAGGAATACTGTGCATCCCTCCTCCTTGAAAGCCCCACTTCAATCGGAGCAACTGCCCATCAAACAAGTTTGGCAAAGGAAGAAGCAAGTATCGGAACCACATGCATTGAATGAAGCACACCCCTTGTCAAGCTCCTGATAGTGTGCCTTAATGAATAACCAACCTAAGGATAACTAAGTGATGCATCAAACACAAACCAATGACCACCAAAGAAGGACCTAAGGATAACTGAGTGATGCATCAAACACAAACCAATGACAACACCAATCACATTGGGTTTCAAAGGCCTCGGTAAGGGACCAAGGATACTATGAAGGCAACCAATGATGACTGTGGCTACCAAAGCCTTGCTCCCACACTCTTCCAGCAAGTCCTACTTGTGCAATTGCTGGCTGTGTGCCAATTTGACCACAACAGGCATGGTGGCCCATGTTGGAAGGGCGACCAACCAATTGGGTCCAAACGACACCTGTAGTAGCCCCACAAGAACCTACTCTAAGGATGGCCTTATCTTCACCATTAAGCCCCCTATAAAGCTCCACCCATTTTGACTTGAATCATAATACCACACCCAAAACTTCAAGCAAGTGGCAAGAAAGTGACAGCCCATCCCCTCCCCACTCAATAGTAACACAAGAACCTATTCCTAAAAAGGGAGTAGCATTTCAAGAACCCACTAGATTGAATGAGCTAGTGCAACTGGACACGACCTTGCTACCATGGGAACAACATGCAGCACAAACAAGAGTCACCATTGACAGCTCCAAGGAGTCCACAACAAGCACTCCTCCATAGTTGTTGGTAGCCCAATTGACCAACTCCTTAACATCATTGGTGACAATGAGGTATGCAACCCTCCAACACTCTTGAAGATTTGCTGCCCATTCGGCACTCACACTTGCACTCATCACTATTTATGTTTAGGTGAGTCTCAAGAGTAGCCATAACACTAGAAACATACTAGTAGTCCTCCCATGGTCAAAATCTCTAGGGTCATGCATAACCCTTGTTAGTAGTCCACAAGAAGTCATCATACACTAGGTGATTAGGGCTAACTCTGGTCCAAGGGTCCCTAAGTTGGCATATGCAGGTCAGCATACTAAGCCTCTTCAAACATGCTAAAGTAAGGCATAGGTCCAAACCTCAATGTATCATTCCAAGATGAATCATTCTTTGATTCATCATAATAAACTGTGTAGATCCAAATCTAAAATCAGGCTAAGTCAGAGTTAGTAAATATCATGAAATGACAAAAAATATCAAAAAATGTCCCAAGCTATCAAAAACCTTTTAAAAAAGCCATCTGGAAAAAATGCAAGCACTAGGATCCTCATAGCCTCATCTATAAGTATAGTCTATGGCATGGCAGGAGGATTTGGTGGTGGAGCTGGCATGTTGCCAAAGCTGGGTGGTTTGTAAAAATTCACAGGCACTGCATTAGCTATTTTGGGGCCACTAGAGCCTAGAGATGGCAGGCTTGGTCGTATTGGCCACACCCATGAGGGCCTAGGCATAGGCATTGTCACATTAGGCGCTAGTCGATAAGGGGTAGCCGTTGGGTAGGGAGTACCTTCTGGGGCAGCCTTCCCAAGCTTGGTATTAAGGGGGGCCGAAAGCCATTGTGTGTGGAAGCATGCTTTCCCCAAAGTCTAGGTGTTTATTTCCCTGCCCTTTAGGACTCGGTGACTTGAAACGGGTACCCAGGGCTCAGAGGTTCTCGTGAAGGATGGTTCTCCTTCATAGAACTGGACATGGGGCCCCATAGGATTCACCCATTGAGGTAGGAAATGGGTTACTTTGCTAATTTCCTGATGCAGATATTCAAGGAGGGCCCTGTGACTCCTCTAGCCCTCTAGTTTTCTTGGCAAAGGGGTTAATCATATTAGGGTCAGCTTGCCCGAATGTTCCCATGAGGTTGTTTGTTAACCCGATGTACGAGGGGTGTCAATGCAACAAGTTCGCTGGCTTAGTAACACAGTGTGCACTAGGTTAGAGTTGATCCCTATTGGCCAAGATTTGGTGCATTAATTATGCTAGCTGGTAGATATTTTCTTACGCCTTAGACTGCTAGTGGATGTCAGATTATGTCGCAACAAAGTCAATGGTAACCCGACGTGGTCAATGGTAATGCAATATATTTTTAACCCATCGTGCACTGGATTATTGACCCGACATGTTCGTTGCATTGAAGTTAATGTAGCACTTCTCTTTGGGACTGCATGGCCAATGGGATTTTTATGATTCTTTGAGTTTTTAGGGCCTTGCGTAGTGTTTGGAGTGCTTGAGGGCTAGCTTCCTAGTTTCTCTACCTACTAAACAACATGAAACAACAAAAAGGAATAAAAAATAGCAAAAAACAAGCAATTTTGGACCAAAATGGAAGGTTTCCTTCCCAAGATGGACAGTTTGTCATCCCCATGACCTTGGAATTTCAACCCAATCATCACCATTCAGATTTTTTAGTGGGATGGGTTTTCATCCAAGGTTTAGCAATGATTCTAAGTACTCCATCCTAGATTTTGACACCTTTAATTCTCACAAAATCACATAAAATAGTTCAAATTTTCCACCTACCTTTCACTCACTTTCTTCCACTTTTTCATCTCTTTCCCTAAAAAAAACACCAAAAACCAAGCTCTTGGCAATGGGAGGTAATGAAAGAAGCATGTGCAAGCAAAAGCATACCTATAACTCTGTGACAAACGGCACCCAAAATGTTTAATCCAACGGTGGTGAATCCATGTGTTAGGGGGATCTTGGAGGGATGCTAAGGAAACTCTCCTCCTCTACCACTCCTTCTAGAGAAATGCCAACACATGGGTCCAAGAGTGTCACACCAATTGCTTTTAGAGTTGCAGCAATGTGAATCCTCAAGGAAAGAAAGGGGGAGCAAGAGGAGGAAAAGAGGGATTGTTGTCTCTGTGCCAACATGGACATAGGTAGTACAGAATGTGTGTGTAGAGTAGTGGCAAAGCTCCACTTGTACTTGCATAAGGCTAAGAATAATCTTTCTTAGGAATCCTCAACATGCAAGTTCTACTTGCGATTCCTACATGCGAGTTCTACATGCAACTCCTACATGCGAGTTCTACATGCAATTCCTACATGCATGTTCTACTTGCAACTTCTACTTGCAAGTCCTACATGCAAGTCCTACTGTGATTCCTACATGCATGCTCTACATGCAAGTTCTACATGCAATTCCTACATGCAACATGCAACATACGAGTTCTACATGCAACTTCTACATGCAACATGCAACATGCAACTCCTACGTGTAACTTGCAACTCCTACATGCAACTTCTATATGCAAGTTCTACATGTAGAGAGAGAGTGTCTTACAATTCCTACATGCAGAGAGAGAAGCTCTCCAACTCGTATAAATACCCCATAATGGAATGAAGCCCATACTCTTTGGGACATTGTGTTGAGTTCTACTTTGGTATTCCAAGCAATTGTCTCAATTGTCCATGCTTCCTTGCACTCCATGTCCAAAAGCATGCCCTAACCTTGCAACTCCTCCTCCCCTCTCCTCCAACCTTGCAACCCATCCTCTTCCTCTCTTCTTCCCTCCTCCTCCTCCCTTCTCCTCCTCCTCCTCCTCCTCCTCCTCCTCCCTTCTCCTCCTCCTCCTCCCTTCTCCTCCTCCTCCTCTCTCCTCTCTCTTCTTTCCCCCATGCTCTTACACCTTCTTCCTCTCCCACTCCTATGTTCCCCCTAAACCCTTAGTTCCTCAACCCTTAACCTCCATGATGTACGAGGGAGACGAGTTGTCCAACATGTACTCTACCCTGACCCTCCTTCTAACCCTTGAACCTCTTCTAAACTCTGGAACCTAGTTGATAAATAAATCAGGCTAGGTAGTGGACACGAATACGTAGAGCTTGTGATTTCGATCATTTCACCTTTTTGCAGTAGAGCAAACTGAGCTAACCATGAAAAGTTATGACTTGGGAAGAGTTTAGGGTTTAACCCTAAACCTACACCCATTTCCTATAAAAACCCACTCCACCCCCTCATTCTTCTTCTTTCACATCTTACCTCCATCCTCTTCCCCATTCCGGGTCCTATGCAAGACACTCCTCTCTCTCCATCGACCACTACCCTACTCCCACCCTCACACGGTGAGTTACTTCGAGCCCATCTTGTAGCAATAACCTAGCCATCCACCCACAGTCCATTTGTCCTCAACAATCCCGTTACATCGAGAAAGACTTGGAGAGCATTTAGGTGACCATCTCTTCCTCCCTTTGGATTTTCGTCAAAGTTTTCCGTCCATCAAAAATTTTTCCCCCTCCCCCTCCACCCCCCCCTTCCACCACCACCCCCTCCCCCTCCACCATTCCCCCCTCCACCACCACCCCCTCCACCATCCCCTCCATCCCGCCCCTCCATCCACCCCCCCCTCTCCCCCCCCCTCCACCACCCCCCCTCTCCACCACTCCCCTTTCCCCCCCCCTCCTCCATCTCCACCCCTCCCCCTCTCTCCACCCCCCCCCATCTCCTCCACCCCCCCCCATCTCCTCCACCCCCCTCCATTCCAACCCCCCTCTCCCCCCCCCCCCCCTTCCTCTTCTCTCTCTCTCTCTCTCTCTCTCTCTCTCTCTCTCTCTCTCTCTCTCTCTCTCTTCTCTCTCTCTCTCTACCCTCTCTCTCTTTCTACCCCCCCCTCTCTTCTCTTCTCTTCTCTTCTCTCTCTCTCTTTCCCTCTCTCTCTCTCTCTATCTCTCTCTCTCTTCCCCCTCTCTCTCTCTCTACCCCCCCTCGCCTACTGCTCCATTCCCTACCCTACCCACTCCTAACCTAAGGCCTAAAGCCCCTAATAACAAGGGCTTATAAGCCCTTGCCTTGCCTACGGCAAGGTAATGCCCGACGGCCCATATAGTGTCTACCTACATGCCGAAAGCGCTCGCCAATTCAAGCGGCACAACCGCCCTTTTCCCTACTACAACAATGGCGCCCGCCTCACCTCCAGCCAACCAATGTGGTGTCTGATGCCTGGTGCCTCCTGCTCGCCTAGTGGCACCCGAAATGCCCCCTCCACTTGTGCCCTGCAATGCCTCAGCCATCTCTTCGTGCCCGTCTCCTCCATCCCGCCTCCTACCCTCCTTCCTCCATCCATCCACCCTCCATCGTCCTAACCCCCCTCTCCCCTCTCCATTCTCCTCACAACCCCCTCTCCGGTCACAAACCCCCCTCCCGGCGGTTGCTGTGCGACGCAAACCCCCCCCCCCTTATTTTTTATTTGAAAATAAATATTTTTTTAAAAATAAAAAAATTTAACCCTAATCGAACCTAATCATATTTCTAACTCTAGTTAGGTTATTGTAACCATAGGTTAGTTTTAACTTAGGTTAGATTAGATTTAAGCTAGGTTAGTTAGCTTGACTCTAGGTTAGTTAGTTGCAGTTAGGTTAGTTTAACTGTTAGTTAGTTAGACTAACTGGACAATTAGGTTAGTTTGATTGTACTAGGTTAGCTCAACTAATTGTGGTTCGTTTAGTTACCTGTAGTCAGTTTAAACCATAGTTAGGTTAGGTTAGCTAACTATTAGACATCTAATTGGATAGTTAGGTTAGTTAGATTAACTGGGTCAATTAGGTCAATTGAGATGGGTCGGTTACTACCCCTCGGTTAGACTTAAAGCCCATTCACACTAAACCTTAAGACCAAGGTCCCCCCCCCAAAAAGGCCAATTTTACCCCTACTTCAACACTTTGTATCATGCCCGTTTGGGACCCAAACTGGGCCTTGTTTGAGCCACGATTTCACACATAGAAACACCACGCTACGGGGCATTTTTCCAGCCCATTTCACACCATTTCGACATCCCTAGCACTCACTCATTCGCGCCCCCGTGTGGGTCTCGTTTCGCACTAATTCACTCATATCTTTATGCCGTGACCTCCGATTGACAATCCATCTGCATCGGCACATTTCCCTACACACGTGGGACAATCTTAGGCACATTATTAACATGATGGTCCCTACAACTCTAACCCTCCAAACACAACTACATCAACACCCACACTTGCGGCAAAGACACCCTTTGCAACTCTCGCCCAATCTGCATGTAGCTACGCTTCGGCCAATGCCTCCGACTCCAATGCTCGCCAAATCCACATACAACTCTGTTGCAACCACTGCCTCCAACAATCCTCTACTTCGATTCCCAGATTTCTAGGAGGATATGACTCAACAATGAGTCTTTCATCATGGTTATCCAGCTGAAGTCCCTCAAATTTTGATGAGTACGTGATGTGATGGCCAATTCAAGATATCCTATAGTTGGCTTGCGCTGAAATACAACTTGGTTTTTTGTCTCCCAAATGGTTAACATTGCGGTTGCTCTAACATAAGACCAGCAAGCCACTAGAGTGGAGGGCATTTTGTATGTATCACCTAGCAAGGAAACCCTCCATTGAACTCCAAGCTTGAACGTATTCATCACGCATGCGTTGCAGATTGCTCTTTCTATTTTGAGCCAGATACCTCGAGAGACTACACAGTGCTAGAGGAGATGGTTGGTCACTTCCGTTGCTTTGCCACACAATAGGTAGCAGGATTCCACCGGGATTCTCTTAGAGAGTTTTCCTCTTGAGGGGAGATGATGATGTAGTGGAAGCAATAGATCCCATAGATCCACATCTCTATATTCACATTTGGGTAACAATTTAGAGCACATACAACCATCTTGGATCAGAACAATTAGGATGAAAGATCACCTATGTTCAACATGAAAATAACATTTTTAATAAATGTACAAGGAATGCTTCAAAGCAACATCAAGATAAGATTAATCCATTTTTACATACCTGCTCACATTGATAAAAACAACAGAATTATCATTTTCATTTGTCTGGAGTTTGGTAAAATCTATGGTGTCAAAATCCAATTTTATCTTTCCTCATTGTAGCATTGGAACCATTATAAATAACTCTAAACTATTTTACATAAAAAATGAAAAGAAAAAGTTGTAGAAATACAAATTCTAAGATATCTTGTATGGTCCCACAATAATCTAATTGTGAGGTAAAAAGATTGACATCTAAAGTACTCACTCACATTTCTTGTATGAAGTTAGCCATGATCTCATAGTCAAATGTGTTCCTGTTTGAATCAATGCATTCTACATGAAAGTTCCACCCATAAAACCATAACGCAATATACCTCTTGTACTACAACAGAAAAACATTGAAGTTAAACTATGAGCATGCATATTATAGTGATCATTTTCATGGCCTATAACCAAATTAGTACAAGTGCAAGCCAAAGTAATAAGTAAGAAGCTTACATGCAAATCACATCCCCTTCAACCTCCCACTCATGCTCAGTTGCAATTTCCCCATTGTTCTTGGCTTAATGAAAAGCTTCCTATAGCCAATCACATGACATGTCCTTCGGGAATCAGGAGAAGAGCAAGATCCATCGGATATGGTGCTTTTGCATGTCATTGCTATTGAGAATTTAAAAATTAATGAGCTTCTCCCTCAAAGTTTCCATCACCTTTCTCGTAATCCCTTTCCCTTGAGCAATCTTACCAACTACACAATCATCATCTTTAAAGTGCCAAAGGAGAGGCATATCAAGATCCATGCCCCAAGAAAATCTGTGATATATATTAAGCACTCTTTGCACCAAACAACCCTCTGCCACATCCCTCAAGCCTTGGATTTTGCCTCTCAAATCCCATCAGGGTTTTCACAAACCTTTCTAGGAAAAACATCTAATGAGTGTGGATTTGCAATGTCTACATCATCCCCTGCATGCACAAGCAAGTGCATTTGAATCATTACAATGCTCGCGTGAAAATGCTTCTCTAGCAAGCACACACTTTGATAAAGTCCACTCTAGCATGTTCAATGCTTGATAGGGAGATCTCATTTAAAGAGATCCATTCTTTAATTTACTCATGCCAAAATAATATTTTGCAACATTTCTCATGATAATATGCATACCAATATAGCATAAAGACATCTAAAGATGGATAGCTCTGGTAAGCATACCTCACAAGTCCACTCATCTTGTAGATGGTTTTACATCTTTTGACAAGCATCCTTTCACCACAACTAGAAGGGTAAACTATATATACAAAATTGTGTTATACAAATGAAAATATATATATGCAAAGTCACAAAATCATGAAAACCATATCAAATTTAAAAAAAAACACCTATAACAACTTATACCAATCATGAGACTTGAGGCCATTAATCTTATTATTCTAATGAAATGTCCCTTAGGTGATGAATTTGTCCCTTTTAATGTTGCTCATGACTATTGATTTCTCTTTCTTGGTGAGAACCCATAGTGCCTTTGAAAGCACAACTTTGTTGCAATTTCTTTGTGGCCGCAACTCCCTCATCTTCTTCACTTATATGAGGTCCTCTCGTGGTCCCTTTGAATCTCTCTCATCAATCAACTACTCCCAAACATTATTGAAGATATGCATGGGGTGTTAGGATTTGATTCATCTATAATTGACCCCAATATGGTAGCTCATGGAAGATTATAAGTCTCTTCATCCAAGGTTAGTGATGCTATCCATAATCTCTCCATGCTCATAGTAGCGAATAACTTGCCTACAAGTGGATGGTTTGGGAACAATGATCCAAGATGGCCATGTGAAAGGTTGCAAATGTGAACTTCATATACTATCTTCTTTATATCTCAAGAATATTGTGTCCTCAATTAATCACCATAAATACAAAATCATGGTACACACTAGTCAAAAAACCTACATAAATGCATGAAAGTAAGTGTGTGTATGATCCATGCTAATAACCATATGCGTGAAAAGGCTAGGGGAATATCACTTGAGCACTCCTCATATCCTAGGAAGTCATTCATGTTCCACATCAAGAATCCCCTAATCAAAACATCATGATCTTGCCTTGGAGCTTTGGAGATATCAAAGACACAAACCTCTCCATAGGGTTTGGATATCCTCTATCAGTGGTGCCATGTACACATCCATATACTTTACCTTGCATTTCCCTAGGATGAGAAGGCTAAGCATAAGGTGTCTATGGTCACCTATGGAGGGAGGTTGTAGTTCACCAAAACTATTGGCCATGTTGACTATAGATCCAAAAGGATTCTCAACATCCATGACGATCGTGAGATGCAAGTTACATGACTCCTCCATAAAGTCTAGCCATGTGTTCTCTATGTACTTCCATTTAACACAATCAACAAGAATACTCAAAGTAGCATTGGTGGAGCTATGTGTAGCATGCCATGCCATCATTTCTTATATGGACTTGCAATTAGCATATGTCGGATCCTATCAATGATAGGAAACTGTCTCAATACCTTTAATGGGATGGTTTATCTATATGTAATGAAGACACCCACAATATGGATAACTAATTGAATTCCCATACTCATGCAAAAAGAGTATGCAAGCATTAGAACAATAGTATTTTAGTCCATGCCAATAATCGTCAACATCTTCATTGCTTACTTTTGTTGGCGACATGGTATTTGGTTGTGGTAACATCTTCTAGAGCAACACGTATGGAATCATAATCGCACACAATGTTAGTAATGTGATGACATGATCAATAAAACCTACAATCCTAACTCCTAGACTCCAAAATCTAAACTTACCTCGGTAAAGTTGAGACAATCGTATCTGACCACCCATCAATCACTTCCAAATTTAGGATCAAAAGGCAACCCTGTAGCTTGGACATATGTATGCCCTCATACAAGGGGCTTTGGTGTAACTCCCTCATCATCCCCTCAAACTCTAACTAGACATTGACATAACTCTAAATACTGCATCCATCATATCCTCCACCCCCTCATCAATGACATCAAAAAATTATATGCATGTGTGTCCTTGTTCAGATCCATCCCCAACATCCCTAGTAGCTTGCCCAAATCTATGTGATTGAACAGTTATATCAAGTGCCAATATCAGGTCCTTTGGAGTTCTCTGGACCTATAGCATGAGCAATAGTAAAGATATATCATGTCATAGATAGGAGAAAGAAAGGTATTCTTGTAGATGGAAACTAGAAACTTGCTCACTGCTGAAGCACCATCTAGAATTCCAGAAACTTCTTACATGCAAGTTATATGACTCCTCTATCCATGTGATTTCTATGTACTTCCATGCAACACAATCAACAAGAATCCTCAAAGTATCATAGGTAGAATGATGTGTAGCATGCCATGCCATCAATTCTTCTATGGATTGGCAACTAAACATATGCTACATCCACACAAAAAGAATATGCAGTCATTAGGACAAGCATGGATAGTATCGTAGTCCATGCCAACACTTGTCAACATGTTTGTTGTGTAGTCTCTTGTTGGTGGCATGGTATTTGGTTTAGGCAACATATTTTGAAGAAACATGTACCAAATCATAATCTCACACAATGTCAATAACATGATGATATGATTGATAAAACCTACAACCCTAAGTCTTAAACTCAAACTCTAAACTTACCTCAATAAAGATGAGACATTGGTGTTAGACAACCCATCAATCGCTTGCAAATTTAGGATCAAAAGGTAACCTTGTAGCTTGGACATAGGTGTGCCCTCATACAAGGGGGTTGATTCAGCATGGGTTCAAATGATGTGAATAAGACCACTCATTTTCTCAGATGCTGAGCAACACAAAAATTTATTTGCTCAACATTGTTTCTTAGTACATGACAAATGGCTGAAAGATCAAGGATACACCCTTAAGGCACATTCGGTAGGGTTTGATGGAGCAATGTCTCAATTTAAAGGAAAATGCCCTTTCTACTTTGTTGCTAGATTTGGGTTGATCACAAGGCTTGAGATGACATGGAACTTCTTTGGCTTTGGCCAGCATGTCAAAGCTTGTCGCATAGTTTGACATAATACTAGAATTATTTAGTAGCTAGAACTAATTAGTGGAACATGCAATTTACTATGACTACAATTGGCCCCTTTAGCATGATGTGCATGATTGCTTTGATCGATTGTTTAAATTTGAGTATAATAGATTGAGTCCATGACGTATATTCGTCATCCTAGTGACTGGTATTATGGAAAAGAGGATCGAATATTTTTGTAGGTCTAGAAGATTCAAGTTTGTGTCCAAGTTAATATTAAGTAAACACCCAATATGTCACATTACAAGTATTCACTGTGTGACATCACAATAAAGGTTAAAGATCAAAGGGCATACTATTTATATGGCTTTGTATATTGTGTGTGAAAACCAAAATAGATTTTGAGGCACCTTCAACTTAGTCCATGGAAGACCCAATTGTTCTAAGTAGATGTGTATACCAAAACAATTGGTTCATGATCAAGCAGTGTATACTTGTCTCCTCTACTTTAGCATAGTAGCATACTTGAAGAACATTGAATCCTTTTGAAATACAATTGCCCCATGCATCATTTTGAGATTTGATTATCAACTCGTTCATCACTTTGCATTTGAGCCTATATAAAAATCTATGCCTCCTTCATTTATCCTCCTAAATGATGATTGCAACATATTTCCAATAGAGAGAGCATCACTCAAGGCAGCATAATGACCTTCATAAAAAGGCCCAGCAGCGTTCTCATCATAGATATTTTCAAGTACTCATCTTCTTCTTTGCCATCCTTCCTATCCTTCAAGGGCATAAGAGTGTGGTACTCCCAGCCTCCACATATGTTTTGCTTGGTATGTTGCCTCCAGTGCCCTTGCATGCATTAGTGACAAAATCATGATAGCCTCGTAGTTCTAATTGCACAAGGTTCAAGAATAGAACATCCACTAACAGAATGCATCGATCATGATTTTCACATAGGTTTGAAATCCTGGATGTGATTTCTCTATTTGGTCTCTTCACATCACCCTATTTGGTCTACCATTAGACAACTGGATCCTCAAAAAATTAACCACATTTGCAACACATTTCAGAGTGGCTCTATTTTCCTTCAGTTGTTCATGTGTGGGTGTACCGTGACCCTAGCTAGGATCATCATGCACCGTGGCCCTAGGACTTTTGCACAAATAAGATCCCATGACAGTCACTAGGAACGACCTTAGACACTAGGAAACGGACACTAGCATGGACACCTACTCTGTTATGGAATTTATATTTCTTACTTCATTTGCTAGGGGTATTATGCTAGCAAGATGGATAGTACCTTTATGACCAAGTTTGTGACAAAATGGGAAGGTCTTTACTGTGTTTTGAAGAACTTTTCAAATGGTTCTTATCAGTTGGAGGACTTAGAAGGAAAAATGCATAGAAATAGAGTGAATGATTTCAGGTTGAAGAAGTACATTGTCATAATAATGCAAGTGAGTTTGTGTGGACCTATAGTGATGAAGGAAGGCAAGCCAGAGAATCTCATGGATGAAGAATTATATTATATTCATGCTGAATATGGTAAAGAATTCCATACGGTTAGTTCTTCAATTTTTATGATATACTCCCTCGAGTCCTGAGTATTTCATGACGAACATGAGAGAGATTGTCATAGATGACAGAGGATCTTTTTTCATGTCATGGATGCAATAGTTCATGACTGTTCTCTTTGATAAAAACTTCTTTAAAGATAAGATGGATCGATTTGTTGATAAGAAGGACTATGTCATAAATGCACTCCAAAGAGAATATCCTATTCTAGGGAACACATAATTTATTAGGACGTGGATGCTCAATAGCATGCATAAAGTGATGGTTCATAGTGGATCGGAGATCCGAGATGCAATAGGCAATAAACCACACCCTTTTCATGTATCTCCCTAGGATTGGTGCTTTACAAGAGAAGAGGCTAAGAAATAAGCAAAATTAGGCACAAGCCCAATACATAAGATTAGAACTTGTCACCTTGAGAGCAGCAACGGCAAGGGTCGGTTCATAGCATGTTTTGTAAGTATATTCTTTATTATTTACTATCTTGTCAGCTATACATTTAGCTTAGTTATGTTTTTTTTCATGCCTATTCTTACCTTGCTCTTTTCTCTTGGAAAACTCTTGTTGTTGTAGACTCATGTGGTTGGTCATATGAAAACCAAGGATGAATATAATTATGCTTTTGTGTATAGTACTTAAGATCTCTTTGAGAAGCTTGAGCATGAGGGAGTACTGCTTGATTGGGATGTAGCTATGTTCAAGGTAAGTCTTTGGCTACCTAAGTTGGACCCAAGAGAAAGTAGAGTCATCCCCTAAACTAATCAACACATCTTGGCACATATTATCTACATATCGAGGGCATGTGGACAATAGAAACATGATCAATAATATGTATGTTAATAGTAATTCACCAATTCCAAGAGTCACCAAAACACCATGGTGGAGAGACACCTACTATCCCATATAAGGTGCTAATTGCATTGATAGCCTATGATGGGACACCCAATAACTCAATATATGAGAGACACAAGATTTTTGGTATTGAATCTCACCTTAAGCAACGAATATAACTATGAAAGAAATCAAAAGAACCCAGATGTAACTCATATTTGACATAGACTAGCGAAGACTCACAATGAGACTAATATGTAGAGTTTGTGTTCAGCAATCTGACAATTCCTAGTTGCCCGCAAATAGAAGAGTGCTTCATCAACATAAATGTTCTACACAATTGTAATTGACATCATCAAACCACTCATCTAATTTAGCAATAGGTCTAATTGCATCAAATTCCTTTAAATTATTAAAAACAATCACAAACCTTCCCATGTTTACACCTTCATTTGTTATTGTTGCTATAATAGCTTCTTTAATTGCATATGCACTTAGCTTCCTATCTTTGCCGTTTAGTATACTAAGACAATATTAAGAAATCTACAAAAACACATGCTTTCATCATGCCCTTCATTTATGCAGTAACGACACACCTTGGAAGATTTCTTTAGATTTGCTACTTTTACTTTCTCACTAGAAGCACACTCTCATCACCCTAACTATCCACTCCTCCATGTAAGTTGTTCCTTTGCTTATTGTCCAATAGTACTCCTATCATGGAGTTGAGGATTTGTTAAGGTAGAGCTGCTAAGTGTTCCCATCAAAATAGAGTATGTGCTCTTAATGCTACTCAATAAGACAACCACATAGATAGTTTGATAGTGGTTAGTTGCTACTTGTTCATGCATTCCTTCCCTCAATCTAGGAACAATAAACTTGATATGTAAGCAAGCCTCATGCATTCCTTGTCATCTGTTACTTTTCAAATTAGGAAAGGCGGTATCCTTTTCCTTACTTTGGAAGGTTCAGTTGCAAACATAAACAATGTTGCGCCTCTACAGTTGTCCTAGGTCTATACTTGTTGCTCAAATGAAAATGAGAAAGAATGACTTGATCCATTTGTCCATGCAATTAAGTGCCCATGCAATCTAAATGCAAACCCAAACAACGTTGCGCCTCTACAGTTGTCTCAATTATATTCTTGGTGCTCAAATGACAATGAGCAAGAATGACTTGTTGCATTTTCCCAAGTGCCCATAGTTGCTAGTTGCTTACAATCCCTCAAGTACAAGAGGAAGCATTTTAGGAAGATTAGAGGAAGGGAAGGAGGTAGAGGAGGACAAGTCCTCACATGGTGTATCTAGTCACTAAAAAAAAAGATCCTTGACCCTTCAAGTAGTATGTGGGGATGCATTGGCCCCTATATCATGTGCTACTTAGATGAGCTCGATCTAATTAAAAGAAGCCAAGTTTTCTATTGAATGCTTGTGTTTGGTTGAGTTCACATGGGCATTTTACCTATCCCTAGCCTTACCTATGCCTAGTTGTACAAGCATCCAGACGCCAAGTCCAAGATGCTTGTGAAAAGCCCGCTAGTGATGTAACCCTTTCATAAACGAGTGAAGGGGCATCCCCTTCCATCCTATTTGACATGCCAAGAATCCCTCATTCTTAGGCCGCCTTCTTCATCTCACCCATCTCCTTGTCCCTAATTGTCACCCAATCAAATCTCCTTCTTCCCTACAATCACGACCATGGTGCTGGGGTGGTGGTCCGCCCCATCATTGGCGAGAGCTTCTATAGGTGTTTTTCCATGCTCTATTCCATTTTACAGCTGACGATTGACTTTTTATATAGAGTGGGGCTATTGTAGGGCGGACGTTTGTGAAAGCAACCCACCCGTCTGCGCATTCTTTGAGCCGTTGAGCTTTTACGCAGGGGACACAGGTTGTCCAGATGCCTCCTTAATCTTTTTTGTTTCGCGTTGTACTGAAATTGAAAGTGCCCCCATACGAGGCGACCAAGATAAAGCCTTGAGCTGTCCATGGGGCTTGAAGTCAGGACAGTCATATACACATCGACACTATTTATACACTAAGAGGCGCCCATCGTTGGGTAGTCGATCGAAGAAATAAGATGGACGGGCAATGGGTGGGCATCTCGTTACACACACAAAGCCCATGACCAAGCCGTCCAGCCCTACATGGACTCCACGTCATGCCCTTGGAAAGCCCTTCCATGGGCAAAAGCTTGGCAGGGGCACCCTTCAAATATGTCGGTTCAGGTCCCACAACCATTGTTGGGGGTGGCCGTTGGGTGGTGTGTAAAGGGGGGGGTGCCCGTGGGCAGGCACTCAAATTTTTAAAGCCCACGATGGGCAGCTAATGGTGTGGGCCCATTCAAGACTGCCGAGGACTCTTTTTAAGCGCGCACACGAGAGGCTGTACGTGGAGGGGAGGCATGTAAAGAGCATAAGGTGCTTGGTGTAAACGTCCCTACTCCTATAATCTTTGCTCACCATGAGGTTGCCATATTCATTGTTCCCTCCATTCCTAGGAGTGTTTCAAAGACTTTCATGGGCATCCAAGTCTTTGTCTTCACAGTCACACTCTCTCTCTACAAACAAGATGGAATTCCACAGTCCCAGCAGAGGGCGTGCTGCCGTACTTTACCACTACCCTTGCCCTGATGGAGCATTTGCAGCCCTCGCTGCTCATCTCTATCACTCGGCTCTACACATCCCCGTTGTATTCTTCCCCAACACCGTATATAACCCTCTCCAGTGAGTTGCAGCACCATCCCTTGTAAATACAATAGCTTGGTTTTCATGTCAATACAATGTGCTTGTTTCTCATGTAAATACAATAGCTCGCATTGCCTTTTCTATGGGATCCTTTGAGCAGACATGGGGCCTTGAAGAATTCTCATTGCACAGTATATGTACAGTTCTAGACCTTTACCTTCAGAAATCGATGAGAGGAGGAATTGTAAAGTTGGATAACATAAAAGGAGGAACTCTAAAGTTCTGAGCTTTTTAGCAGGAAATTGCGTCAACATGACCTTAACAGGGAATTGAGTCGAGACCTTTTATGTGTCTGTTTCAACAAGAAGCAAAACGAAGCACGGCAGAATGATATAATGTCTCAAATGTAGAAATCCCACAGAGCGGTTGTGAATTTGGCAAAATGCTGGTGTATGTCTTTTTGGTTGAAGGTCAAGGAGGGTCTGCTCTGTATAGTCCTGTGAAAACTGTTTTGGGGAATCCTTGTTTTTAGTCCTTCCGCTCTTAGGTCTCTCACCCTAAACTTCAGGGGTCACACAAAAAAAGGTCCTATCGTAGAGCCTTATTACAACTACAAGGGGCATGAAAATGACTCATTAACCGAGGACACATTAATTCAGGATTCATTGTAGACCTCAACGACAAGTTACATGTCGATGGTCTGTCGTAGATTGTGAGGCATGTAGCATCCCTGTATAAGATGTCTAACTATCTTTAAAGGTTAACAGTAAATGTATGTCTTTAGATAATCGACAAAGCAAGGTTTTTTACTATCATGCAAAAATTAACATGGTTTTCACTATTTTTGAAGGCTCAAAATAAGAGGCAATTGTCCAAGGGGGCAAACATTGAGATTCTTCTTCACCACAAGATGCTTGTACAGCAACCCCTTACCTCTACCTAATGCACATATGTTGCTTCAAACAATTGCATCAACTTTTGGTTATCCCAGTAGAGCATCCAATGCATATTGTCAAACACCACAAAGAGCGCTTTACAACTCTACCCAAGAATATAGTGGTCTTGGGGTTCATGTCACACGATTTCTGAGAGAGCCAGACATTTCTGTAAGCAGTTGTTTCTTCACATGTGGTGGGCCATATCTGGATGCTTTAACGTAGTTTAGATGACCCTATAATTTTGACTTAATTTAAACCACCCTATACATCCTGCTCCAACGAAAGACAACCCTCTTTCGGATTTCAACATCCCAAGGCACATGCATAACCTTACAGACTGTCCCATGTAGTAGACAGCTAAACCACTCTCATTTGTGGTGTGAAGCTCCATTGCTATTTATACCAAAGGTCAATATATCCCTTTAAAGCAACATATGTGGCATCGTGACAAAGACAACAATGCTGTGGCAGAAAGCACCATAGGCCATGGTCTTTATGGATCAGACTCAGTCTAAGACAGCTCAAGGAAGGGCTTTCAACCATCCATTACTCCATTGGCATGTGTGAAGGTCGTGTTGCAGAGGCAATACCAGCTCACCCTTTTAGAGGCAGAGTTTAGAGTGACTGTACCGTGTCAGCTTGTGCACTCAATATATATGATCAGTTGGGAACACCATCCTTGTTACATGACCAGCCTAGTTAACGTTTACAAATTCTAAGCTGAGAATTAGTCACATGTCATAATTTTCATGGCTATGGCTAGAAAAGTGTGGAGAACTAGCCACATCTCATAATATGAAAATTGAAAAGCATGGAGAGGAGGAGACTTTAGAGGTTAACATCTCCTGGTGTCACCTAGAGAGAGAGCCTTGTTTGCGGGTGTGCCCGCCCAGTGAGTGAGGCTAGGGTAGATGGGTGTGCCCGCCCCTTTTGTAAGGTTTAGGTAGAGTAGGGTTGGCAGGACACCCAGTGCTGGAGGGGTTGCTGCCCACTTGCGGGGCTGTTCAGGGCCTTCTTGAGGCATGCGGTGCTGCCGCGTGGCAGCCCCTTCTGAGGCGCCTAGGGAGTCGGCTCCCTGATGAGCAGGTCGGCTGAGGGTACAGCCCCTCTTATAGGCTGAGGTAGCACCATATGGAGGGCTAGGGGCAGTCGGTTGCCCTGGCTGTCAGCTATCAGGCCCCTGCTTTGGGGCCTTGTGCAGCCTCATATAGAGGGTGGTAGGGGTCGGCCCCTAGGGCTGTGGGTCAGCCCACATCAGCAGCTGATCTGCCCTGCCTTCTTGCTGGCCGACTAGGAAGCTGGGGGGCTATTTATAGGCCCCCCCCCACTTGTGCTTTCATCACTTCTTTGCAGGGGTTTGGCAGAGGTGCACAGCCAGCCCAGTGAACACTTGAGGAGCAGGGCAGTGGAGCAGTTCATCTACTCCCGTGTGCTCCCTTTTGTCTTGGTTGTTGAGCTGTTTGTTCTGAGTTCTCGAGCAGCCCATTTCCGAGATTTTCCCCCAGTTGTAGCGGGGTTTTCTCCAGAGATCACTTGCAGTTCTCCTATGCCTTTCTCTCCTCTCTCCTTCTCAGTTTGGTGTGTGTGTGAGGCGTGCTCTCTCTCTCTCTCTCTCTCTCTCTCTCTCTCTCCCGTTCATTTCTGCTGCACTTCTCACATGGTATCAGAGCCACGGTTGGCTTGAGACCCAAGGAGCGGAGGGAGTGTTGAGCCAACACACAGAGAGGAGGATCAGGGTGCTGTTTGGAGGTGTCTTTGAGGAGGAGCGTGTGCGAGGAGTGGACTGTTCGGGTGACCAGCTAAGGGGTGACTTTGAAGGGTGTTTTCAGATGAGAGAGGAGGTGTTTCCAAGGGATGGAAAGCGAGGTGTGAAGGTACATTGGGCTGACAGACCCTTCATCCTCTATTTCTGCCTTCTCCTTTCTTCAACCCTCAGTTAACTTCTACCCTATCCATCTTCTCTTTCAGCTCATCGTCCTCTTCACTCCGACATGGCGACTTTGATCGAGATGGCAGAGAACAAGACTAGAATTCTAGTGTTGCCCATGTTCTGGTTGACCAGTAGTTGGATGGGCTCAATTACAGCATCTGGCGGGTGATGATGGAGTCTGTGTTACAGTCATATGGTTTGGCAGATTTTATCCTGATAGGTGTTGCCCTACTAGATCCCCTTGCGAAAGACCTTGGCATCCTGGAGGAGCAGGAGGCTGAGAACTTGTCTCAGCTCTGGGACCGTGCCAATGCAAGGGTAAGATCATTTATATTTCTTAACTGTCTCCTCAGGTGATTAATCACGTGAAGCACATGACTGTGCCCAAGAGTATATGGGAGCATTTGGAGTCCATGTATAACTGAACCTCTCCATGAAGAGGGTCTCATTGGAGGTCCAGATGAGGTTGTTGGATCCCAGGAAGTCTTCATCGATGCGGGACCACATCAAGAAGTTACAGGAACTTCAACAGGAGATCCTCCAAGCGAGGAAGCATATTTTATCAGAGGACATGGCCATAACTCTTTTGTCCCAGTTATCCTCTCAGTATTGGGACTTCTATTCATCCTTGATTGCCAGTGGTAGGATGAATGAGTTGACCTGGGAGGAATTGGTCCCCATGGTGCTTGACCAAGAGGAGGGCTTCGTCGATCATACCTATGACAGTCAACCTGAGGCTTTGACAGTTGATTAGAAAAGCAGAAAGCAGTTGATAACTGAGGAACGAGAAGTTCTTAAGGCATCCCGTACGTGTAACCGATGTGGCCAAATTGCTGCAAATACTCTTGGACTATACCAGTCTGCGACAATGCATAAAATTTAGCCAAGTACTAATCCAAGATGAGTGGGGATATGAAGGTAGTGACCATAATTTCTTTAAAACCCCTCCATGTGGTTGGCCTTTGAGGTGAATCCCTCATATACTGCCACCAAGTATGTGCATAGTCTTGCATGTGCATACCCGCAAAGATTATGCGGTCCTCATCTTGCTTTGGGCAGAAGCGAAAATAATCTTCCAACTTCTTAAGCCACTCCTCCAGCTCAGGTGTACGAGTGTCCCCTTTGAACTTATGCACTATGAGTTTGTCCTTGACATCCTTGGCTGCATAATTCTAGTGTGCGTAACCTCCAGAAGTGCGAGTATCACGCTTGAGGTTCACATAATCGGAGAAAGACATCTTAAGTTTGATGGCCTCAGGTAGGAAACACAAGGAATCTACTAGCATCTCATCAAAAGTGGCTTGCTGCCAACCACTAACCCCCTGCCGTGTAGTAGCTACTGCTATCTGATGCACTGGCTGTGTCTAGCTATATGTGCTCACTATCTGTAAATCAAACAAATCTTGTTTGAGATTGGCCTTTGAATGTTTCAACCAGACTCCGAATAAAGATTCTAGGATCTGCCAATTTTCTGCTGCTGTTAGCTTCACGTTGAGGTGGTGAAAGTATTCGAAACCCAAAGCTCTACCCATTTAGCCAATGGCTTTTTCATTCTTTGCTTCCCATGCTGGGATTTTGTCGACGTTTAACGGCAGAAACTTTCCTTCTTGGCAGCTGGCAACCCGTCTTTTATTCATGCAAAAGAACTTGTGTGCTGGGACAGAGAAAAGACCGAAGGAGAGGTTGCATGATGCCAGAAGTATCCCACCAGCCTTTTCATTCTCCATAATCACTGATTTAATATCTCAAGGAAGCAAGCCTCTGCTAATAGAACTAGTGGTGAACGTCTCCTCTTTGAACCACGGTTGCTTCGCAGTCTTCTCAATTCTCTAGGCACTACAATAGGAGGGCACACATAAGAACTGCGCAATACTCTCTTGGACATGGAAACGTCACCCTTAATTCTCACACCACTCCACTTGCTCAATTTTTCCAGTACTTGGAATTCAACCCCGTCGCACACTTGACGCTGCTCTGATACCATATGTTGGCTGTAAGAGCTAAGATAGAACCGGAACACGAGATGCTTGCAAAATATTCAAATGACAAATTGCAATACAATGAATCAATCACACTCTCTTTAATGAAATGAACTGAAGACTCAGGACTTTGCCTCACCTCTACCAAGTTTGTTGGCCGTACAATGACTTGTAAAAGACTCTCAAGACTCTACTAAGAACCCTACAAAGCACATGTGATCATAGAAGCTCTCATAGAGCTCGACATAGACAAGCACGAAGCCTGGCTTGACTAAGAGAGTGAAGGAAGCTGCGTGCAGACAAGTCATAGGTGTATCACAATGACAGGAACCGCCATGCTCCTCTCAACCTCCACATGCTGAGTAACCGCCATGATCTTTGGCTCCTAGAGAGGTCGCCATGCACAACGTGGCTGCCTTCCATGCAACCAATCACCTCACCTCATGCATGGTCCAATCACGAGGCCTCGAATGCAACCAATGGAGGTGTGAGTCAAACACCCTCAGTCACCCCATGAGGACGGCTTTGTAACCACCAACTTCCTACAAGCCTGAGCTGTAGGGATCTCTCTCAGTACACCACTGGATGCACCCACTATGGAAGGCAATTGCTCATGCTGAGCAACCTCATCACTATCATGCAATCTATCCCGAGGGGCACGCTTGGGTGCCATGGTGGCTGTCCGGGAGAGAGAAGCTCAAATGCAGGAAGTGGACTCAGAGAAGGAGACAACATAATGCTGCTGTAATGAGCACCTGATATAGTGTGTAGAACCACGATAAAAGGCTGATGGCAAAGCTCGGGAGGAAGATCGATGAAGAGGCTTCAAAACAGGGCCAAAAAAAGACTCCAAACTGAGCTATGTGAGGCCCCTAAAGAGGCTGGAAAATTGGACTTTTTGCCACCCTTTAAAAAAAAAAGGGGGGGGGTCCTAAGTCACCTAGGATAGTTAGTACAGCACTAACCTAAGACTACTAAGACTGTTAGGACATTGACTTAGGCTAACCTAACCCTCTAACTAAACCCAACCTGCCTAACCAAACCTACTAACCTAACCTCAATCAGGTTAACCCCTAACTGATCCTAACTAACCCTAACCTAACTAGACCACAACTAATAATCAAACTAACCTTAGAACTAGGCTAAGGTTTTGAAGGCGTGGGAACGGGCAGACGGCAGGGATGGACAGTGTTGTCACGACGGCTATGAGGGTGTGGCCAAGGTGGCATGAGCATAGCGAGGGCATGGTGGCGGATAGGCTTGAGTGGAGCATGCGGAAATCAACGACAAGTAATAGTTCATTTGCCATGCAGGTCGATGCTCCTGCTGCTCGTGGTCTTCCTATCAGCTACTACTCTGCTCACAACTTGTGATTGACGGGTCGAGCTGGGTTCGCAAGTTGGGAAACTGCTACACAGCGGTAGATAAGGATGTGCAAATGGCTTGTTTCCTTGTTCGTTCATTGCCTGCAATAGGTACGTTCATTGACAATTTAGGTTGCTGGTTGCCTGTTGGGCAGTTGTCGTTACAGATGGAGTTGGTGCCTACTCCTATGAGCGCTTCACCTTGTTGGAGGCATTTTTGGAGCGTCCATCCAAAGCTGCTCTAAGCGTCTTGTTCAATCCCACCTCCAGATTTGTTCATTGCACTTGGCTCTGGCTTGTTCGTCGGTACTGCTTGTGCTATCTATTGTTGTAGTAGTTCATTGGCTAGCTACAATCCGTTGGTGTTAGGCGTAGCAATTGCTGGAATCGAAGTGAAAGTTGAGTCCCAGACCCCTTGGGTGAAGCCCTCGGGAGGGCCTGCTTGGACCAAGGTGAAATGTAAGAAGTATGGCAATAGGGCCAAGTAGAACCGTAGGCGGCGTGCCAGACGTCGCACACAGAGGATGAGATGGAGCCCCCTCCCAAGGGAAAGCAGACAGAGGGAGACTCTACAGACCGCCCTCAGACTCTGGAGGAGGAGACCTTCTTCAATTATGTCCCCTTGACGGCAGGAGCCCTGGGCACAATGTCACAAGCACCCCAGCAGGTCCTTAGTGCTCCCCTGTCGCCCCGAAGGTGGTCCTTGCCCCCCCTCCTCCAACTTCGCCTCCACGTGACCTTCCACCCTTGTCGTCGAACCCATCCCCTCCCCCCTGCCCCCCTTCCCCCTCGCCCTCCCCCATGCTACCGTGACTCTCACACCTGCCCCCTTGCCAACCCCCCTCCCTTTCTTCTTCCCCCGCTCCTCCTGCTGTAGCAGAGCCCACCTCCTTTTCTCCTTCCCCTTGCCCCCTGTCCGACGCTCCTTGTCCTGAAGCCCTCGAGTAAGAGCGGGGACGAGTCGCTTGCTCCCTCTTTAGCTGAGGCCTCCTCTCTAGGGCCCGAGGCCTCTCCCTCTCTTGCAGGACTCAACTTCGCAGACTCCGGTATCAGGTGGCTTATTTTCTCAGTCTCTAGGTCCGAAGCCCCGCCCTGGGCAACCCTTGCCCGAAGATGAAGGCGTTGCCGGAGAACACTCTGCCGAGGTCGAGGAGGAGCTGCTCCATAAAGCTTTTTGGGCCTCTTTTTCTTTCTTGGAAAATCCTTGGCAAAATGCCCAAAGGTACTACAGATCCTACAGTGGTCTTGTCTGCCTGCAATCTCGACTCTCTACCGAAAGAAAGAACCATTAGGGTGTTGGAGCATGATGTGGTCATTGGGTAAGTTAGGGTTATCATTGACAACCCTATCTCTACCCCCCATCCGATCTAGCCAGCTTTGCTGCAAAAGAGGGTAAATTAGAGGGGGGGGGATCTCTGTGACCACTCTGAAGGTAGCTCCAATAGAGGGGGGAAGCCGATGATAACTTGAGGAACGCTGGGGAACCTAATGAAAAGTGAAAAGACCTGGCTACCTCTTCTATTGGGTCAAAACCCAGCATGAAAGGTCCCAAAAGGGTTGTGCGATTGACACATGCCCTAAGGGTCTTCCATGCAAAAGAAAAGGTGGTGCAAAATCCATTGTTCATCAAGGGAAAGTATTGGAAAAGCGAGTGATGAACTATGGATTTACTTTATTGGTTCACTGTTGGGGTGATGAACTATTGGTTGACTGTTGGGGTGATGAGTGGCTGGGATTATCGAATGGTTCTTAAGAGTGGTAGCTAGATGTTAGGGCCTAGTTAGATCACCTATGACATTATGTCTGCATAGGTGTTTAGAGATTTTTATGAAGCGAGAGAGAGGTGGCATACTCCACATACATCCACTATGGTTGGAGAGGATGGGTGCCACATGGCACCGCTTCACAGCTCTAACCTGGATGGAGTTTGCCATGTGTCACAAAGCATGCACTCACCACCTCACTCAATCTAGAGTGGCCAATGGGGTATCAATATTGCCATCCATGCACTCACTGCCTCACTCTAGGGTAGCCAATCAGGTATTCAGGTATCAATATTGCATCCATGCACATGTGTTAGTGCAAGTTTACACTATGTCAGTGGTACGAGTGCTAGAAACATAGGGTAGTTGCTTGCTATAGGCCAACACCTTGCAGCGGAAGTATTTATCCCGAGATCACAAGACACTTCGAGAAGACACAATTTAACTTCATGTGCTTACTTATCACTAAAGAGAACAATGCAGATCTGAGAGAAAACTCAGATGTACAGCCAAAACATAATATATACAATGGTGAATACCAAGCACAAAAACTGGCAACAGATGTACCAATACCTTCAGTAAACAAACCCTGAGGTGGGTGTAGTGGGAGATAGACTATCCTCACTCTCTCTCCTGCTCACTAACTGCAAACTGCAAAATGATGCATTCAATACACAAAGTGATGCTGTGAATGTGAATGAGAGAATCAGAGGGAGAGAATATAACTGAAATGTATGAATGCCGGAAGGGCTGAATACAACTGTATGGAGGGGCTGAAACCCTCAACTGAAAACTAGAAAGAAACTAGACTACCTAGAGCAGGTGAATCCTCACTAGATCCCTGAAGAGGCTGAGGCTACCCTGCTGGTCTGCTGCGGGGAGGCCTGTTAGAAAAGACCCAACAGAGGGTACGCACAGCGGAAGACTTATAGTAATGTCCAGGAGCTCACACAGTGTGCGTGTGGGGTGTGGAATCACAAACTTCTTTACTTAATGTGCATACAATAGATGTGCAGACTCATCAATAGGCAATGAACCAGCCAGATAGAGAAACCACCAAAATAATATATTTCCGTCCAAAACTATGGACACAATACAAAAGATATAGATCCAGAGTCCCACCAATGGTGTGGTCCTCTGATCTTACCACAAGGTCCTTCTCCTATCTGCCAGTTATCTCTAGACTCGAGCCCGCGTGCTCCACCTCGAGCATCTGTAGACTTTCCGTCCAGTGTGTTCTTCTCCACCTTATTGCCTGTGAATCAGCCTAGGTGGGCAGCCCCTGCCAAGCTTTGTCTGCAGCACATAGGTCCCTGCTCCACTGCTCCAACCTGCTTGTGAATGGCTGCTCTAGAAGGTATGATGATCTCAGCTCCTTGCTGCCCTAGTAGGCAGCCTAGGCTTCAGCCCCAAGTGAGCTCAGTCTGCAGCAACTCTGGCCCTGCTTTGCCTCTTGGATGTAGGCCCAAAGATCAGGCTTCTGCTGCTCCTGCTGCTCCTATGTTTGCTGACTTGCTGGATGATGAATGAGGCCAAGAGCCTCTCCTTATATAGGCCCTAAGGTCTGCTGAGAAAACCGACCAGTCTGTCCCAATCTGGGCCGACTGGACAGACCAGGTTGGCTGGCGCAACCAACCTGGTTGGCTCAGCCCAACCAGCCCCAATAGGGCCCTTTACTGGCCCCACAAAATCGCCCTCCTGGGCTCTCTTTTCCAGGGCTTGCTGGTCCATGATTCTATGCAGCGGCTGAGCCCTTGGCCAGCCCTAGATAGGGCCTGGTTGGCTGGCTTTGCCCAGCCCAACCAGCCCTCCATATGGGCTACCATATGCTGCCCCATCCCCTGCCATGTCAGCGCCTGTTCTCCCTGCTGGTTCTGCCCTCTGCCAGGCTCTCTCCAGCCACGTATGCAGCGCCGTACTGTTTCGTACATTGCTGATTTCATCACACCTTTTACCTGGGACACCCCGCCAACCATGAATGCTCTAGATCTGTCCCAGATCCACACATTCAGGTAATCTCTCTTTGGGCACATCCTGCCCTAGGTCTCCCTCCCCCACGCTCTCCTCATTTGGCGGCGTACAGATGGGGAGGTGACCTTTCCAACAAGGCCTGGCTCTGCTGCTCTGAAGGCTTGAAGGCCTGAGAAGTGGATGGAGAATGAGGGCCAAGGGGGCTGTTTCCTTGGGCTTCAAAATACTGACCAGCAAGGCCAACCCTGTTGCTGCACCACCGACTGGGGCTAATGTGGCCAACTGGCTGCTGCCATGGCACCGACCAGTCCACGTGGTAGCCGACTGGTTGCTGAGCTGGTGCCTCTGCTGCGACGTGTCCTTGCTGGCTGACTGCCTGGCAGTCCCACATGGCAGCTGCTGACGTGGTTGCTTGCGTGGGCTGTTGCTGCTGAGCTGGCTGCCTGTGTGGCAGTCCAGCATGGCCACGGCCTGTGGATGCCCGTGACAGTGGGGTACTAAATCTGGCTCTGATTGTGGCACCTTCTGAAGTAAACTCCTCCTCTCTGCCATGTGCCTCTGTGTAGGCTTCAATAGCTGCTAAAATGTAGAGCTTTCTTGCAAAGTTGTGCTCCTAAGATTACTGCTGACAAAGCTCCCTACTGTGCACTTATGCTCTCCTACAGAGTGTAGGTATGCATCTAGGTGTGCTCTGGATCTGTGGAAGATCTGCTTCAACAAGACTGAACAACTGCCCCCTGAATCGGGCCTTTAATAGGGCTGTATGCCCCTCGAGTCTGGCCTACCAGCATACTGATTTGGCCGACCAGATCCTACAGAGTGGACGACCTGGCAGCTGTCAGATGACCCAGTCTGTAGTAGCCAGATCAGCCGACTTGCTGCTCCGATTTCCTGGCCTATTTAAGGCCTCCTTTGCAGGCACGTTGTTGGCTGTTTGCCCAGCGCATCTCACAGCAAACAGGCTGTTCTTTGCAAGCCCTGTTCCAGCCTTTGTAGCCGACTGTAATTGCTTCTGTACTGCAAGTAAGTGCCTTTTTATCATTACTATGGCTTATTTTCCCCACAGATTCCAATCGAGAGGTTTATCAAATGTGATGTCATAGAGCCTTTTCCACCTCATTCTATTCACCATCCTTTCTCGTGTTAGAGTCAAATTTCCAGCACAGTTGGCTATCTAGATAAGAAAGAAAGAAAGAAAGAAAGAAAGTTTATTAAAGTCTTCGGAAGACCGATGGGTCTATGAGACTGTGAAAATCCTGGTACAAACGAGCTGTGAGGGTGGAGCTACTAAACGAGCATCCACACCAATGCAGAATGCAAAATATGCAGAATGGTAGTCTAAGTACTAAGTACAACATAGTCATGCAAAATATGCAGAATGGTAGTTCTAAGTACAACATAGTCATGCATATACTTACATAGTGAATGGAAATGCATATACCTACATAGTGGACGTGCTTAAGTTGATGCCTTACTATAAGTGATCTATCTGTGGAAAATTGAGCTCTTTATTTATTTTCCTTCTGATATGTTTGGATTGTGCTTCCTAGGTATCAACTTACTTCGATTGAACGTTGAAAAGGTTGTACATGTTAGACGGATGCAAGTGACAACTATTCATTAACTTTCATGGCCTTGTCGCTTGTATCTAGTCTGTCATTCAGAGCAAGGATCAGTGTTTTTTTTGTGGGGGAGGTCTCCTTGAAAAAGGACCACCTAAGTAGGCTATCCTACCATCCTCACCCTTGAGAAATAATAGCCTAAAATGGGCGATCGTCCTCTAAACTTTGTGGAGAAAATTAGCCATAATTTCATAAAATACTTATTTTTATGCATGCAACTTTACCAAATGGTGCGAAAAACATGATAAATCTCTCAATTGGCTCTGACATGCTACATGTACGAGTTCAGGTTTGTCAATCAAAAGATATAGGCTGTCAAAGTTTGGCACGTTTTGGCAATCAATATAGATTCGAGAACTTTCCAGCTTTACCAGCTGAAGTAGCTGTTGTACCTGACCAAATACCTCCTGTTCCTTTGTACCTTTGTGCTGTCCTGCCCCACCCTATTGAGCCTCTCCATGAGCTCTTGGCTGGGTTATATGCAGCCCCAAACACTGCCCAGTCAGTGTCTGTATGTCAGCCCTAATGGGTGGCATCATGGGCTGACCTATAAAAAGCCTTAGAAGGAAATATGCTCGCTGCCCATGTGGCATCCAGTTTGCTGCTCACATGGAAGCCCTACAACATCCCATTTCATCCCATCCTATGATGAATGTCAACCTCACCTAGGTCCTCCTCATATGGGGGCTCACAAGTGGGGAGGTCACCCTAATATTTCAACAAGGAAGGTTGAGGCCCTAGCTTCTATGTGAAGCTACCATGTGGCTTCTCCCTCATACCTCCTCACCTCCTAAGCTCGTGTGTGCTATGTGTTAGGTTAGGTGTGTGTTTTGGAGTTTAGTTGCTGGATTCTCATTCATTGTAGTTAGTGATTGACATTCTCTTTTAGCATTGTGTGTGCATGTGATTCTACCTATGGAGGGCACTCCAGTCTGGCAGGCCTCCCTTGTGCTCTTGTTTTCTTACAACTTCATCAGTGACTTACCTCTTGTAGAGAGCGTTGTGTAAAATAAGCAACTCCCTCTTGTACTAGAAGGTTATCTTTGGCAGTCTTTGTACAACAAAGTTTTGCATCTCTTTGCGCACTCTTTGCAAGCATTTGTACTCGTGCCTTTGTTGAAGATGTAGAGTTACGGTTTCAGCTTATGCTTCTGTTTCTGTCTTGGTTGATGCATCAAAGGGTGTATGTCATGATTTCATATTATCATGACTGCATTCGTTTGTATTCTCCATAGAGCTTGCTTATGGGACATTGAATTTTTTTCTTGTATTAAAAGCAAGGATTTATGTGCAAGTTGCTTTAGCTCCATTGACGCCATCTGTCCTTCTGTCATTTCACTTGTTGTTGAGTTGCCTTGTGCTGATTTTGTGGTGATTATATGTGGGTTGTGTGCATGTAGGGTAAATGACCTCGAAATAAATGGTTTCGATGTGTTTTATCTTCTTGACTTCATAGGACCTGAAGGTTTTGCCCTCGAGCTGAGTTCTAAAGCTAAAAAGTAAGTAGGCTCTGTTTATTTATCCCGAATGTTTGATGATTATGTCTGTTCAGTTAAGCGAGGAATGGTCCTTTTGAGAGGAATTGCAAAAATGGAAATTTCTACATAAATTCTCAAGACCGAGGTAGCCTATGTGACACAAGTCCTACGATCTTGTGGGACTGGAAGTTTTGATGAAGGCGCCAAGTACTTTATGTGTGTAAAAAAGTACCTCTATGCAGAAGCAACTAGCATATTGAAAAGCAAAGTATAACAATAACTTGAAAGTAGGGCAAAAAGGCTTTCTCCCACTTCTATGCTTTGAAGAAGAAAAGAAAGAAAGGTTTTGTTGATATCTTCTAAACATATGTAACTTATTCATTACTTATGGAAATCACCATGGATCTTGATTGTAATTTTGGGATCTTTATTATTAGTTTAAATTTCAAGATTTGCAGCTTTGTTAATTCAATGTTGTTTTAAGTTTAATTGAAATGCTAGTCGAACAATGAATTTTAAAGACACAAATGCTGTGACAGTTGAGGGCTTCCCGGAAGCCCTCAACTGCCCCATGAGTAGAGGGTTCCTTCAATTGACTCATGGAGCACCCTTAGGGGAACCTATGTCAAAGGTTGTAATAATACTTTTTCCAAGATTTTATGGTATTAGAATTTAGATGTCATATTTTTAATGTTTTTGTTTTTACAATTTCATGTGCATGCATGCTGATATTTTTATGTGTCCTTCCCTTGCTCCTATCAAAAAAAAAATATAAATGGTATGCCTCTACTGCCTCTAAAAGACTTCCTAAAAAACGGTGAGCAGCATCTGCATTGTATAAAAAAGCCAGATCTTTCTGGCTGTCTAACCAAAGAGGCAGGTGGATATTTATTAGCTGCGGAGGGGGTGGCTGGTGGGTTAAGAGGTGCAAACATACGTCCCTAAACAGCTTGGAATATGAAAACTTTAAGACTTCTTAGAATTCACAATACAACACACCAACTGAAAGTCCCAAACCCACGTGCCAAATTGGCTGTAGATCACATGTGATGAAAGAGAAAAGTCCATGAACATTTTGGTTCCGAGAGTGAGCTGCTGCTCCTCCCCGCTCCCTTGCTGCCCCCTCTCCCTCAGCCCCTCCCTCTCTCCCTTGCCCTCAGCCCTTGCCCCTCCCCCTCCCTCCCTTCTCCTCCTCTCCCTCTCAGCCCGCCCCCTTCCCTTCCTCTCAGCCTGCGCCGCCGCCCCCTCCCTCCCTCTCCTCTCCCTCCTCTCCCTCTCCTCCTCTCCCTCTCAGCCTGCGCCGCTCCCTCCCTTCCTCTCAGCCCGCCCCCCCCTGCCTCTCAGCCCGCCCCCTCCCTGCCTCTCCTTCCTCTCCCTCTCCTCTCCCTCTTATCCTGCGCCGCCCCCTCCCTTCCTCTCAGCCCGCCCCCTCCCTGCCTCTCCTTCCTCTCCCTCTCCTCTCCCTCTCAGCCTGCGCCGCCACCCCCTTCCTCCCTCTCCTCTCCCTCCTCTCCCTCTCCTCTCAGCCCGCCCCCTCCCTGCCTCACAGCCCGCCCCCTCCCTGCATAAACTCGGCAACCTTACTACATAGTTCTCAATAAATGCACGCATCTTAGGCCAATAAAAGGTATGCTTCACAAGAGACAGAGTCCTATGTATACCTGGATGTCTAGCACTAGGAGCATCATGACACTCCTAGAGAATCTTGGATTTAAGGTCCAGAACATCTGGCACACAAATCTTTTCATTCCGGAACAGCAAGCCGTTCCTAATCATCCACTGACCTCCCGCCGCCTGTACTATAGGTGGCACAATCCCTGAGTCCTGGTCAACCATGGAGCTCCCATCCTGGACTCTCTGCCAATAAGAACTGAAATGACTATCAGTTGCGTATAGCCCTCTCAAGGATTGAAATAGGTCAGAGGATATTTCCGTAAATGACAGAGCATTTACAAACTTAACTCGACTTAAGGCATCCGCCACACTATTCAACGAACCCTTACGATAACGTATTTCAAAATCAAAATCCTACATTAATTTTGCCCATCTAGCTTTCCGTCCCCTCAATTCAGATCCATCACACACATACTTAATTGACTGATGATCAGTCAATACAAGGAACTTTGAACCATACAAGTAGTGTCTCCAAACCTTAAGAGCATACACTACAGCATAAAGTTCCTTCTCGAGTGTGGGCCAACGATATTGAGTGTCGTCTAGCTTCTTACTCTCGAAAGCTACAGGTCTGCCCTCTTGGAATAGAGCTGCCCCAATCGCATAATCACTCGCGTCGGCCTCTAAAACATAAGGCCGGGTAGGATCGGGTAATGCAAGAACGGGTGCTTCCAATATGTTTGTCAGGGGTGCCGTGATATGTGAATAATAACGCACAAACTTCCGTAGAAATACCGTGAATCCTAGGAAAGAACGAAGTTGTTTCACAGTCTGAGGGATAGGCCATTCTAAAACCTTCTGGATACGATCCAGATCAATGCTAATACCTTCAGAAGAAATTTTGTGTCCTAAGTAAATGATCTCCTTCATAAAGAAGTCACATTTACTCATCTTGGCATAGAGCTTATGCTGTCTTAGAATAACTAAGACAATCCGGAGGTGTCCTATGTGATTCTCAAGCGTTCGACTATATACCAGGATGTCATCTAAGAAAACTACAACAAATTTGCCCAGAAAATCCCTGAACAAATCGTTCATCATCTGCTGAAAAGTAGCAGGAGCATTGGTCAAACCAAAAGGTAATACAAGAAACTCGTAATGACCATACCTAGTTCGGAATGCGGTTCTATCTATGTGTTTAGCATAGATACGGATTTGGTGATAACCCGTACGCAAATCAATCTTAGTGACATACTTTGCTCCGGCCAAACGGTCTATCAAATCATCAGAACGAGGTAGAGGGTATCTATTCTTAATTGTCACTTTATTTAATCGTTTATAATCTATACACATTCTCCAGGTAGAATCTTTCTTCTTTCTTAAGAGGACAGGTGCACCCCAAGGTGATTTACTTGGGCGTATATAGCCCATATTCAGGTAATCCTGTAGCTGGGTAGCTAACTCATCCTCCTCTACCTGGCTCATCCTATAAGGTGGTACACTAATAGGTTGAGCCCCTGGGACTAAGTCTATGCGATGATCTACTGCCCGTTCTGGAGGTAAACCTTCCGGCAGTTGAGCAGGGAATACATCCTTAAAACTATCTAACAACATTCTCAATTCACGGTGTTCAAACACACTTAAATCATTCTTGTTAATTACAGAAACAACAAATGAAGAAAGCGGAATCAAAACACACTGATAGACATCATAATGAGAAGTGTTTAATATATTCCGAAGCTGCATCGCAGATACAATAGGTCCCTGAGATGAGGGAATTTTATCACACTGAATACAAAATTGGATGTCCTTATCTACAAAAGAAAGTGTATGCTCCGTCCATCCAATCTGAATATTGTGGGTTTTAAACCACTCTATTTCGATTAACAAGTCTACATGCTCCAGGTGCATAACATAACACGTAAGAGCTCCTGTGTAAGCTTGAATCTGGAGAGGAAGCGCTTCAACCTTGCGATCCCAAAACTGCTTCCCAGCTGGAAGCTGCACCTCATAGGTGTGATCGCTAGGTACTGTGGACAGCCCCATCTTCTGCACAAATTTGTAATTAACAAAATTGTGAGAGCTGCCCGGATCAAAGAGAATGTGAACCGGTTGGTCCCTAACTTCTCCATAAACTCGGAAAAGATCATGGGAACCAAACAACGAAGTATTGAAAGTGCAATTACAAGAAAGTGGGCAGGTAATGACATTTACAGAAATACCTGTCATCGAAACTTGGTTCGCTCCCTTGGCTCTGGTTCTCGGACCTGCCTGGAGCTTCGGTCCGAGCGCTAACTTTTGATTCTTGCGCTTTGGACACTCATTCTTGGTGTGGCCCCGCTCCTCGCAGTAGAAGCAACGTCCTTCTTTCTTAAGCTTCAAAGTACGAAGGAAACGGGCTTTACCATTCTTTGTCTGAGTCAAGTGTTTCTTGGAGGCGTTGTCCATAGACTTCGTCTCCCCAGTACCAGTCGTAGGCTGAAAGAACTTTTGTTTTTCTTTCCACTCGTGTCGGAAACTATAGTTGCTTTTGCACCGGCCATGGTGTCATCATAAATACGCGCGTAGTTCATGGCCTCTTGCAACGTTGTGCATTTGTTGTTCTTGATTTGCAACTTGTACGAGTCTGGCAAACCATCCACAAAGAAACCTAACAAGGTCGCTGGATCCATCTTTGTGGCCCTGGTTTGCAGATCTCGAAACCTTTGAAGATAAACTTCAAATGACAAGTTCTGCTTAGACATATCGAGGGCTTTAAGCTTGCAAACGATATCATAATCGTCCTCCTTCTTCAGGAACTCCTTCTTGAAGACCCCTTTGAAATCTATCCATGTATCTGGCTTAGGCTGGAGTTCCTTCCACCATAGCAACGCTTTACCTGACATGAAACCGGCTGCAAGCTGGATTTTCTTCTCATCTGGGTACGGGTGGAACTGAAAGTGCACCTGCCACTTGTGTAACCAAGTGTCAACTACCTCCTTCGTTCGAGACTTTTGATCTCCCGGAAAAGGGTCTGGAGTTATGTTCGGGCCTAGCACTGAAGCCATGGCATCCACATGCGTGAGTGCCTGCACAGTGCTAGCCAGAAGAGTGAAAGTCGTCTGAATCCCTTGGAGTTGCTGTGTCAACCCCGTTTGGTTCGCATTAACCTGCTTGAATTTTCCATCCAGAGCAGTGGTGAATTCACTGAAGGCCTTTTTCGTAATCAGGTCATCATAAAGACCCTGATCTTCCTCTCCCACAGGAGTGTAATCCAAATCCTGCTCTCCCATGGTGAACTCGGGATTTGCAGAATCAGACATAACTGAAATCTGATTTGGAACGAATATAAACTGAGAGAAATAACTGAGAAATCGTAGCTGAAAGGATAGTGGAGCAGAGAAAAACCGTCCCAAGAGATGCTGATGGAAGGAGATGCTGAAAACTGGCGAATCGGAGGAGCAATAATCCTAGAGTCTGGCTGAACTCGATGCAGGCTGCAGCGTACGGAATTCTGCAGCAATCCGTACTGTACGGTACCCTCCTATTGACCGTACAGGTGACGCAGCTGTACGGACGGCTGACGTGGCTGTATGGCTGCTGACGCGATCCGTACGGTTGCTGACGTAATCTGTACGGACGCTGATGCAGTCTGTACAGTCGCTGACGTAAGCGTGCGGTGGCTGACGCAGGCAGTACGGTGATGACGCAGGCTGTTCGGCCGATGACGCAGGCTGTACGGTCGGTGACGCAGGCTGTACGGTAGCCTGCGCAGGCTGTCCCGAATCTCGATGGCGCAGTCACTTAGTAGGGCAGAGAGGGCTCCTTGCAAGGCTATGGATGGGGCTGGAACCCTGTCCAACTATATAGGGAACAGGGCAGCCTAATTAGGAAGCCCTGCTTTCAAAAAAGGCTCACCCTCCCAGCTTTGGAGGGTGGTGCTTTTTCGAAAAAAGCAACACCTCTCTCAGGGTGGCCGCACCCTGTTCCTGCTCCTTGCGCTTCTCCCTACCTTGGCCGAAAATCCTACCAGCCATCGCACCAACACAGCCTCCACCGCAGCCCCATCAGTCGCTATCTACTTGCCTCGTCAGTCGCTATCTACTTGCCTGCAACTCAGCTACCCTGTCGCCTCTCTTTCCTTCTTCTCTGCTCTCTCCCTGCTACGTGCATCCTTCTCTCTTTAAAAGCCTTCAGTAAATTCGAAATCTAGACTCTCTCTCTTTCTCCTACCTTTTCCCTACATCCTGACCACCCCTGATAGCCTAGGAACCAAGCAGAATTTGCAGCAACAAATTTCGAATTTTAGGGCATACCTGGAGGAAGAAATCGTCAAAAATTCTCGCATCAGAAATTCCTACCTCAGGAGCTGGCTCTGATACCAACTGACACGTCCCAGCACTTCTGAAACCTCTGATCTGCAAACAAACACACACAACGTGAGAAACTGAGCAGGCTGCTCACCACCCAACCATGACATCTACGGGATGTGAACCCAAATCAGGAGATGTCCCCTCCGAGCCACGAGCTGAGCTACTAGCATGAACTCCCAATCAGATCCAAACTAGCCTAGTGTCCCATACCACCAGGTGGTGCTGTGAAGCCTTGGATCTGCCACTGGGCCTTGGGCTACGCTAAGATGCAGGCGCGCGTCCGCGACTCAATCCAGGAACAGACCTAGCACCTGGGAACGAAACTTGCTCCCAACTGCACACTGAGAACTAAACCCCCTGGGCCCCTTTTATAGACTCGGGCCCCAAGCGCCAAAAATAGCGAAGACCTATAAATAGTTTGTACCCTTGCCACTCAACCCGAGAATCAAGCCTGCCTAGCTCTAAGCCTCCCCAAGCTACCTGAGCTAGTCCTGTGTACCTAGTACACGTCAGATACCAATCCGTGCACATGACAACTGTGCTTCACCTTGAGCTATCCCTCCAGTCTCACCTTGCACAGTCCGAGACACTGAAGCTTCGACCTCCTCCCCGGTTGCAGCTTCTTCCCTAGAACCAGTGGTGCCAGATACTCTCCTTGAGGCAGTAGAGGTCTCCGCGGCTGGGTAGACACAGGATCGAGAGCAATCCTCACTTCCTCCCTTGGATAGGGGGAAGGGGATGGTTTACACTATTGATCCTCTTCCCTCAGAAGGGATCCTTCGCACTCCGGTGTCTGGCTTGCTTCACAGGAACTCATTTTCAGCCTTGGCAGATGATTCAGATTTCCCAGAGGAGGAATTTGTGCCCGCTACTTTTGGTGAGCCAGTGATTGGGTTTTCTGTTGACAGGGCTTCCTCTTCAGGTGGCAGGGTTCTTTCCCCTGTTGATTTTCCGCCACTTGGTTCCATTCCTCACTCCTTGAGCAGGAGGTCTTCCCCTATTGAGGGGTTTGTTTCCGCCACTAGGTCGGGTAAGGTGTTCCACTCTACATCCTTACGTCGATAAGGATTATTAGTTGGAACATACAGGGCCTAGGTGGCGTCCCACATCGCCGCCGTAGACAGCTGGTCCGGGATCAGCTTCATCCAGGTGTTACTAGGGGTTCCATTGATATCCTATTTATTCAAGAGCACAAACTGGATTCTAGAGATTGTGCCAAGTCGGGCAAGTTGCTTTCTGGCCATACTTTTTGGTCGCCGGCCTTGGGCACCAGGGGGGGCACTTCTATTTCAGTTTCGCAGTCGATTCTCCCCTTAGTTGTTGGACACGGAGTCATTATTCCCTCTAGAGCTCAGTGGATTATTCTTTTGATTGGAGGGCGTAAGGTTGGTTTCCTTAACCTGTATGCCTCCAACATTAGAGGGGAATTGAACCTCCTGGGCCCCTTTTATAGACTCGGGCCCCAAGCGCCAAAAATAGCGAAGACCTATAAATAGTTCGTACCCTTGCCACTCAACCCGAGAATCAAGCCTGCCTAGCTCTAAGCCTCCCCAGGCTACCTGAGCTAGTCCTGTGTACCTAGTACACGTCAGATACCAATCCGTGCACATGACAACTGTGCTTCACCTTGAGCTATCCCTCCAGTCTCACCTCGCACAGTCCGAGACACCGAAGCTTCGACCTCCTCCCCAGTTGCAGCTTCTTCCCTAGAACCAGTGGTACCAGATACTCTCCTTGAGGCAGTAGAGGTCTCCGCGGCTGGGTAGACACAGGATCGAGAGCAATCCTCACTTCCTCCCTTGGATAGGGGGAAGGGGATGGTTTACACTATTGATCCTCTTCCCTCAGAAGGGATCCTTCGCACTCCGGTGTCTAGCTTGCTTCACAGGAACTCATTTTCAGCCTTGGCAGATGATTCAGATTTCCCAGAGGAGGAATTTGTGCCCGCTACTTTTGGTGAGCCAGTGATTGGGTTTTCTGTTGACAGGGCTTCCTCTTCAGGTGGCAGGGTTCTTTCCCCTGTTGATTTTCCGCCACTTGGTTCCATTCCTCACTCCTCGAGCAGGAGGTCTTCCCCTATTGAGGGGTTTGTTTCCGCCACTAGGTCGGGTAAGGTGTTCCACTCTACATCCTCCTGTCGATAAGGATTATTAGTTGGAACATACAGGGCCTAGGTGGCGTCCCACATCGCCGCCGTAGACAGCTGGTCCGGGATCAGCTTCATCCAGGTGTTACTAGGGGTTCCATTGATATCCTATTTATTCAAGAGCACAAACTGGATTCTAGAGATTGTGCCAAGTTGGGCAAGTTGCTTTTTGGCCATACTTTTTGGTCGCCGGCCTTGGGCACCAGGGGGGGCACTTCTATTTCAGTTTCGCAGTCGGTTCTCCCCTTAGTTGTTGGATACGGAGTCATTATTCCCTCTAGAGCTCAGTGGATTATTCTTTTGATTGGAGGGCGTAAGGTTGGTTTCCTTAACCTGTATGCCTCCAACATTAGAGGGGAACGTGTCCTTATGTGGAAGGATTTGCTCTCCTGGGCCCCCATTGCGAATTCATGGGTGATTGGAGGTGACTTTAACATGGTTGAGTTACCGTCAGACAAAAAAGGGGGTAGAGAAGGAGGACTTTACTCTTTGGAGAGAGCAGCTTGGGATGCCTTCCTTTTTCACTTCTGTGGCAGAGATACTTGGTTGGACGATGCCTTTCTTATTCAGCCACAGTCCCTCCTGTTCTCTTGGTCGAACAAGAGGCAGCAGATGCCTATTCATGCACGCATTGACAGATTCTATGTAGATGATTGGTGGGCACTAGACAGAGGTGGATCGGTGTGCATTGCTGCTGGGGTTTCCACTTCAGACCACTTTCCTGTTGTGCTGGCTATCTCAGAGCCTCACTTGAGAGGCCGGTCTGCCAGCATCAGGATTCCAGATGCCTTGTACACAGAGGAGGACCTTACAGAGGCAGCCCTGCAGATATGGGTTTCTCATGTCCAGGGTGGGCAGCCATATCCATCACATGTAGCTGCTGCCCTTTCTGGTATTAGCGACTTCTACCTCTCAGTTGCTTGTACCAGGAGACCAGATATTCTCAGACGTGAGATTAGTGTTTGCCAGCAGTTGGCAGCTTTGCAAAGGGAAGAGCAGAAACGGCCTTCAGATGCTTGGATTCAGGAGCGCCTTGCTGCAGCAAGGGCTCATCAACAGATATTGCTTGATCAAAGAGCAGAGTATGCCTTTCATGCACGGGAGTCCTTCTGGATTCAGATGGGTGGTAGAGTCAATAAACACTTTTTCTCTACTCTTGGCCCTAGACATAGTAGAGAGTGTATCCCAGCTTATTGACTCACATGGGGTTTTACAGACAGAGCCTGATGATGTCTTACGCATAGCTTGAGATTTTTATGCCACCCTTCTTACTGCTGATCCTGAGACACAGGATAGAGAGGTTGCTAGGCAGGCTATTTGGCAGAGCATCCCTTTGTTGGTGAATCTGGAAATGCATGTTTTGCTCGATGCACCTTTCACCAACACAGAGTTCAGGATTGCACTTTCAGCCCTTCACAAGGGCAAGTGCCCAGGTTCAAATGGCCTCACCCCTGCTTTTTTCATTGCATTTTGGGATATGATTGGTGACTACATTACTTCAGTCCTGCAGGCCATTTGGGACTCTGGCGAGATGCCTGGGTCGCTTACAGAGGGTCTCATCCACCTTATCCCGAAAGGAGGTTGCAGAAATTTAGTGTCCCAGTGGAGGCCCATCACACTTCTGGGGACTTGTTACAAGATTCTGGCCAAGGCAATCAGCCTCCGATTGCAGCCCCTTCTCCCTGATCTTATTCATGACACTCAGACGGGATTTGTGCATGGCAGAAGCATTTTTGATAACATTTTCTCTTTCTGGGAAGCTTCAGAGTGGGCCATGCAGAGTGGCCAGAATCTAGCCATCCTACTTTTGGATTTTGAGAAAGCTTATGACAGAGTAGATTGGGGTTTTTTGGAGGGCGCCCTTCTACGTTTTGGCTTTACTGATGCTTGGATCAGAGGTGTTTCTTCTTTGTACAGATCAGCCCACAGCCAGGTACTTATTGGTGGGGTAAGGGGTGAGAGATTTCAGATTTCGAGATCAGTCCGTCAGGGATGCCCCCTTGCTCCTTTGCTTTTTTTGTTCGTGGCCGAAGCTATGAGTATCTATGTTAGATCTCAAGCTGACATCTTTGGGCTGAGACTTCCCATCAGAAGGGAAGAGGAGCTACTTGACAGTGAGTTGGCAAATGACACAGCAGTTTACTTGGATGCCACTCCACAGACGCTGACTTCTTTCAGGACAGCATTGGATTTATTTTGCTTGGCGGCAGGGGCGCAGATAAATTGGCATAAATCCAATGGCTTTTGGATCAGTGATGAGGACACTCCAGTTTGGGGGCTTGACATAGGATTCACCTGGGTTCAGAGGGGTGTGCCTGTCAAGTATTTGGGCTGCCAAGTCCGCATGGATATCTCTTCCACGCAACAGTTTGCTCCCGTGTTGGAGAGCATCAGGAGGAAGCTCCTTTTTTGGAGCTAAGCCAAGCTGGATCTTGCCTCTAGAGTTGTGGTGGTCAACCAGGTCCTCTTGGCCACGCCCTGGTTTGTCTGTTCATGCTGGTGCCGTTCTAGGGACCGTTCTAGGGACTGCATCATTCAACTCAGGAGACCGATCAGAAACTTTCTTTGGAGTGGGCTTGATGGCACAACAGATGCCTTAGCCACATCCTCCCTACACAGGAAGGGGAACTCAATATTATTGATCCAGATTTACAATAGTGCAGAGCTTTACTATGCAAGATGGTGGTGCGGGGACTTATGCCAGGGCAGGAACCGCGGAAGGACTTTCTTATTAGCAGCATACAGAGGTGCACACCTTCTTCATGAGGAGACTGGATGAGCAGTATTAGGTGGATCTTCACCACAGCACACCTCAGATCACCTTTGTCCCCTCTCATGGTTGCCATTCTGAAAGCTTGGGCAAGTTTCAGGAGCACTCTTCGGAGGATTCCTCCTTCCTTTCGTGAAGAGATTGATAAGCAACCCATCATGTGGAATGATAGTATTTTAGATGATCATGGCAGACCACTGGGTGCCTCACTCTACATGCAGTGGTCTAGGTGGGAGAGGGGACCTGCATCATCTATGGGGTCTTGGAAAGCTTTCCGCAGGCTTTCAGAGGAGACCAAATCAAGGTTGACAGGACATCTCAGAGGGAGTGCAGGGAGGATCTTGCAGATTGAGGCAGCCCTTCCAGAGGTTTGGGTAGACATAGATGATATGCCACTCACTAGCTTCACTTGGGCAGGTACTTTTACGAGAGGCGGTGTTCCGCTTCAGGTTTTGGCCTTTCGAGATGCACAGGAGGATGCTTTAGTTTTTAGTGTGCAGCATGGTGGCAGATTGCTCAGGTCCTCAGAGGACATCTTGCTTGAGTCTGCTTTTCAGCCTATCAGGGTTATAGGTCTTTTGGTGCAGGGATCAGATTCAAAGTGGTTCCTAGACCCAGACCTGCGGCTACTCTCCACCGGGTCTTGGAGGCTTTGGCTCTATGACGGAGTTCCCATCAGGTATTTGCAGTGGGACCCCGGAGAGTGGGAGTGGATTGACGCAGGGCATCGAGAGAAGAGCATCCCCTTCTTTTGTTACACGGTCAGTAATGCCAGGAGATTTCAGCTCAGTAGTAGAGGTTGGAGACCTTCCAGAGTTCCTCATTAGGAGACATTTGATATCACTGTGGGTCTGCAGAGGTGCTTCTGGAGGAGATTCTGGAAATCCCACAGGAATAGAAAGATCACTATCTTCTTTTGGCTCTCTATCCATGGTGGGATTGCAGTGAACCTTTGGAGATCCAGGTTCGGAGCCGACCCTACTTGCCCTCGTTGCCTCTCTGCTTCAAAGACTATTCAGCATTGCTTATGGGATTGCAGACAGGCGAGGATGATTTGGATGGGGGTAGCCAGGATTTTCAGTCACTTTGCCCACTCCCCATTCTTTATGACATGGGGCTCAGTGGCTTGGCTTTCTCTTACAGGGCCTCAGGTATTCTATGAGAGATTTGACTCCTCTCGGGCCATTTCGGTTCGATGTCATCAGACTGAGTCGTGTTCGTTGGACGTGGAACCACACCTTCCTTTTACAGCTGTACATGCCTCTGTGGATACGTCTTGGGAGATTCTAGCAAGCATAGCATCCTGGCATATCTGGAGAGCCAGATGCACAGAGGCTTTGGAGGGTACTCAGGTTCATCCCTCGCACACATTGGCTAGTATCTGGACAGACACTATACATACTTTGATGGCTGTATGGATGGGTATGCAGGGAGACTCCCGTGCAGCCTCAGCTAGGAGGGCTTCTTTCTTCAGGGAATGGAAGGATTCTCCTTTCTTCTTTGAGACTACTACAGGGTTGAGTTGGCACTTTCAGCCTCAGCCTTGGTTGTTTTCCACCTCACTCTGAGGGGGTTTTATTTATCCTCATGATTTCATGACGTATACCGCTTTGAGCTTGCTCTCGCGGGTTTTTTCTCTTACTTAATAGAAGTCTCTTTCATGAAAAAAAAAAAAAAAAGGTCCATGAACAGGCTGGGAATCCTGCATGGGCTCCTGTATGGGCTGTGGGCAGCAACTCTGGTCTTCAAGAAACCATGGGAGTGCAGCGATCCAATTGCGATCCAATTGGAAATCTCATCGCAATGGAAGATAGGAGTGGGAGGGGAGGGAGGGAGAGGAAAAAGCAGAACTAGACCCCCGCCGAAGGTCGTTATTGCAAATGAAATATTTTGTACAACTGGCTCACAAAGGAGCATGAAGCTGACTAAAATTCCCATCTTCTAGTGAGCACATAGACTCTCAATATATAGTATGAGGTGACCAGCCAGAAAGCGAATGCTTTCTAAAAGCTGCCCCCCTGCTTTCTGAAAACTAGGGCGTCCTAACCTAGAATAGACAAGCTTTCCCAAAAGCTGGGCTTTTAGAGTTTTCTCCAAAAAGTAGCTGCTGAATTTGCTTTTGCTCAGCGGATAGACTCACACATCCAGGTCCATGACATCTCGTCTCTGCTCTCGGCCCGCCCCACTGGGGTTACCGTTGCCCTCATCCACAGGGCCACCCGCCGCCCCCGGCGACCGAGCTCGACTAGGCCGCGTGACGTCAGAGGCCAATCATCTATCGCAGGGTTTTTTCCGACTTCCCATTTGACGGCCCCTCTATGATTGGTCTCTGACGATCACCACCTGCACATGTATACTGTATCTCCCCCCTCTGCCCCATTTTTGGTGCCCCCCCCTTCTTCTTCTTTGTATCATCTGGAGGTAGACACATATTTTTTGTATCAGGACTAGACACACAGTCCTTCATAACCTCTTTTTTGTAGAAACGGTTGGTTGGCCCGTTTTGAGACCACCACCGTTATGCTCATTGTATCAGTTATCTTTAGTCTCATAGACCTTCACGGTCTCCCGAAGACTTTAATAAACTTTCTTCCTTTCTTTCTAGGGGCCCCTCTTTGGTGGGCTGGATATCTTCGCCTTGCTTCTTTGTCACCAAAGAGGACTATGTTGGTTCGTGGTCTATCTCCCCCGAAGTCCGACCATGTACCACCCATGGTCTGGTCAGGTGCCACAAGAAGTCTGGTCTAGTCATGTACCACAAGAAGCCTGATCATGGCTTGGACCAAGTCTGGTCATTGTGGAAGTCTGATCATGTACCATAGGAAGCCTAGTCCGATACCACAGGAATGGCCTGGACCAAGTTTGGTCAATAGGGAGAGGGAAGCAAGGCAAAGGGAAGAAGGAGCTAGAAGGGGCGGATGAGGAAGGGAGGGATACGGAGAGCAGGGATAGGGGCTGAAGGCAGCAAGGAGGGAAGGGCTGGAGTTTCTCTTTGATCGCATGTGATCTACAACTAGTTTGGCACGTGGGTTTGAGACTTGCAGTTGGTGTGTTGTATTGTGAATTCTAAGAAGCCTTAAAGGTTTTAGTGGTATCAGAGCCAGATTTCGATCCTGAAACCTGTGGGTTGTCACTCGAACAAATTGTGTATCACATAGAGAAGAAAGGACCTAGAGGCAAGGTTTCCCGCGGGTACCTTGTCAAGCTTAAGAACAAGTGGGTGGATAATGAATTTTTCTTGGAGTATCCACAAGTTTTACAATTTGTACCAAGAAGCTTTTCAGTTGAGGGCAACTGATTGGAAGCCGAGCGGACGTCACAAATTTGTACTTCTCCCAAGAAATAAAGATAAATCTTTTTAATTGACTCTGGTCAAAGGAAGTTGACTTTGGTTAACTAGAACTTCCTTTGCTTTGCATTGGTGAATGAGCATTGTGGGGATGCCCAGAAGGGGCTAGGATTAGTAGTCCAAGAACTAGAATGCATGTATTTGCTAACCTCTAATTGATACAATGTTGGACATTGCTTATCGAATCTATAGGATCCTGGAGAGTGCTGAATTTCCCACTTTTAAAGGGGAAAAGCACCAAGACAAGTGGCATCCCAAGGGATGGTTGGTGAGTGATCTCTGTTGAGAGGTGGATGTGTGTGCTTTGGGCTGCTGGTAGTCCAGTTCTAATTTGATTCCACTTTAGTAGGTGCATCCTTGTTGTGGTTCTCACGAGCATGTGCATTGATCCTTGAGTATTCCTTCTTATTCCGGCACTTCTTCTGTTCCGTTCCGCACTTGCAGTTGCACCATCACTGGCACCGTATCATAGGCCTACGGTAACACCTTCGGCAATGATCGGACCTCCCCTCAGACACTCCCCCTTCCCTCCTCTTCTGCCCCCCGACCAGCCTCTTCCCTCCCTACTCGCTGTTCTGCCCCCTACCTTTGTTTCTGCCCCCCCGTCTGCTGTTCTATCACCCTGCCTGTTCCTCTTGCTCCTCCTCTTCTTCTGGCCCCGGTGGACTATCTCCTACCCTGCCTCCTCTCCTACCCTCTGCCTCTACTTGGGCCCCCCTTGCTTGGTTTCTCCTTCCCCCATCAGCCTCTACAAGCTTCTAAGCTAGTTTCTATCTCCGCCTACTAGTAGATTGATGCAGCCATACCCTTGGATTGGGTTCCTCCGCGTGACAGGCCTCCTTCTTGGTCTACTTGGTTAGGGGCATTTACGAGATCAGGGGTTCCTCTTCAGGTCATTGGATTTTGAGGATCAGACAAGGATGCCTTGATTTTTTATGTTCATTTTGGAAGCAAGTTGTCTAGATCTATAGGAAATATTTTTATGGACATTTCATTTCAGTCTATCAAGGTCGCAAGTTATCTAAGGCAGTGCTTCATAGCTTCAGGATGGTATCTAGACCCCAACCCAGATCTCATTCCCTTGGGTTCATGGAGGATTTGGATCTATGGAGGTATCCCCATAAAATACTTGCAGTGGGATCTTGGGGAGTGGGAATGGATTAATGCAGGGCACCGAGAGAAGAGTCTCCCCTTCTTTTGAGACACGGTCAGTATCGCTAGGAAATTTCAGCTTAGCCTCGGAGGTTGGAGACCCAACAGAGCTCCGCATTGGGAGGATTTCAGATTTCTACTGATTTGCAGAGATCATTTTGGAAAAGACTTTGGAAATCCCTTGGGAATAGGAAAATTACTATTTTCTTTTGGCTTTCGATTCATGGAAGGATCATACTAAATCAGTGGAGATCCAAGTTTGGGGTAGACTCCACATTCACTCCTTGCCTTTCTATTGACGAGTCAATTCAGCATTGCTTATGGGACTGCAAACAATGAGGATCATTTGGAAAGCGATCGCTTGATTATTGAGCATGCACTCGTTGCCTTTCTGCTGACGAGCCAATTGAGCATTGCTTATGGGATTGCAAATAGGTGAGAATCATTTGGAAAGGGATCGCTAGATTACGCATTCTCCTTTCTTCATGACCTGGGGTTCAGTAGCTTGGCTCTCTCTTTTCGGACCTCAGGTGTTTTATGAGAGACGTGACTCTTCTTGGGCTATTTCAGTTCGGCAACATTCCATTGAGTCGTGTTCATTGGATGGCATTCCTGATTTTCCGTATAGACACCACATGCCTATATAGACACTTGTTGGGAGATTCTATCAAGCATTGCAGCGGCGCATATTTGGAGATCTAGATGCACAGAGGCTTTAGACGGATTCAGCACATACATTGGCTAGTATCTGGACAAACATGGTACACACTTTGATGAGCATTTGGGGGAGTATGCAGGGATCCTCACGGGTAGCCCCTACTAGGAGAATTGTCTTCTTCAGAGATGGAGCGGCTCGCCATTCTTCTTGGAATCCCTCACAGGGTTGAGGTGGCATATTCAGCCTCAACCTTGGATTTTCTCTTCCCCTCTTATGGGAGTTTGATTTTGGGTTATGCTTTTTCATGTTTGCATGATGTATTTTTCCCTAGAGCTTTGCTCATGGAGTTTCTTTGATACTTAATAGAAGTCTAGATAACTCCACGAAAAAGTTGGGAATCCCACACGGGCTGTGGGCAGCAACTCTGGTCTTCAAGAAATCATCCGCAATTGATAGAAGGGAGGAGGAAGTGCAGCAATCCAATTGGAAATCTCATTGCAAAGGAGGATAGGAGTGGGAGAGGAGGACAGAGAGAAAAACGCAGCACTAGGGGCCAGAAATAAGAGCCTGGCCTCCCCTGAAGGTCTTTATAGTAGTAGAAATCTCTTGTACAACTGGCTCACAGCAGTGGAGCATGAAGCTGAATACAAATCGCCATCTTCTAGTGAGCACAGAGGCTCTCAATATGTAGTCTGGAGGTGGGCAGCCAGAAAGCGAATGCTTTTCTAAAAGCTGATCCCTGCTTTTTGAAAGCTGGGGCTTCTTAGCCTAGAATAGGCGAGCTTTCCCAAATGCTGGGCGGCTTTTAGAGCTCCAAAAAGCAGGCACTGAATTTGCTTTGCTCTAGGTCCTACACATTCAAAAAAAAAAATCCAACACTTAAACGCATTAGAGATTAGCAAATGCATGCATTTTAGTTCTTGGACTATCCTAGTTTTCTTTCTCTTTCTTGGGAGAAGTACAAATTCATGACAGCATGCTAGTGTTTGAATTGGATAGAGAGGAGTGATCCATTGTCTTCCTATAGTCACAATCTTGAACAATGGTTGACATCTTTGTCGAGGGTGAAGAGTCCTTTGTTGCTTGTGTGACTAGTTGTCCCAGGGCAAAGACTGGTTGTGAAGAATCACCTATTGCTATGATTGCCTTGACAAGGGTTTGAAGTAGAAATGCTCAATTGCCACATGGTCACAAATAGGACATTTGTAATATGGTCCATGTGTGATCAATGGTCACTTCCAGAACTGAAACTCGACCATAACAGCCTTGTGTGGACTTGGATGTATGCTATTGCAACATGCCCATCTGCTGAGCAGCAAACTTGTTGAAGTCTTTGTCGCTAATTTCAAGACTAACAAAAGCAAGCGTCAAAAGCATCCACCACTGATAAATCCTCCTCTGTCTATATGGAAGGCTTTCACCATCCATCTCCAACCAAGTAAGAATTCCTGTGCAAATAATCATTGCAAAGCAATCTATTGAAATCTCCAATGAAGTATATTGAGAATGCATACCTTGGAAACACATTTGGTGTTGTTTGTTGTTGGAGCAAGCCAGTTACCTACCCTAAGTACCCTCTTCTTCCATGCTTTTGTGTAGATCTGTATTCATACTCTCCCTAGTGCGTGCTAGCTCATCAAGATCTTTCTCTGAGTGAGCTCCTCAGGCGGTACTAGACTGATCCTCAGATCTCAAGTCTGAGGAACATCTCCCATCCTCCTCCAGAAAGTCTATGCTCCACTCTTCGGTGTCTCTCATGAACACTGTCACATCTGGGTCTGCAAACTCTATCTCAATGGGCCATGAAGTCGTCACTAAGAAAAGCTCCTCTTTTACCACATTGGCGAATTTGTGTCAGATTAGTTCTCATTCTTTGCTTGGCTGGCCTTCTTCTTCTTGCAGTATTTAGCTTAATGTCTAGGCACAATAGATAAGCACTCTTTCTTGTTCTTGTTCTTCTTCTTGCTTTCCTTGTTAGAAGAATCCTTGTGGTCTTTGTTTTTGGCCATGAAAGCCTTGTCAAAGAATAGAGGTCTAAGTCACTTGAACGTCACACACAACGGGATGAACCAATGAACTCTTTCCAAGCACGCTAGATGCACTCACTGATGAACTATGGAAGCTCTTGACACACGTTGAGATCTCCTTACCCCAATACTTGACTCAGGTATATTTGTCACACGAGACTCCCACAGTGTCCCCACATACCATCTTAGGTGGTTATGGTACTTTTGTGCCTCTTGCTCTGCCTTTGACTCCTCGGATTCTTCATCCTTTTCCTTGATTCCCAACCTGGGTATTGGTGGGGGTTCCTTTGGAGCTTCTTGTGTCACCTCCTCTGGCATAGACCGTGCCTCCTTGAAGACCACATCCCTGCTGATAATAATCTATTTCTTATCTAGGTGAAAGAGACGATAGGCTTGCGATCCTCACTATACCAGACAACAATAAATATGAAATGGTAGGTTTCTTACCTGAGTAGACTTCATAAGGTGTCTTGTCTTCAACTGCCATTGTCTTTGACCTGTTCAGGATGTGCATGGCTGTATTAGCTGCTTCACCCCAATAGGCCTTTGAGAGGTTCTTCCCCCTCATCATGGTCAACCCCATTTTTACTATGACATGGTTCTTTCTTTCTGCAACTCCGTTTTGCTGAGATGTGCAGGCTGCAGTAAGATGTCTTTTGATTCCGTTCTTCTTACAAAATGCGTCAAATATTTTTAAAGTAAGTTCCACCCCTCTATCAATGCGGAATGTCTTCAAATCCTTCCTTGACTTCTTTTCTACCTTGGCCTTCCACTCCTTGAATTTATAAAATGCTTGAGACTTCTTGCCCATACAATATACCTAAACCATATGGCTACAATCATCAATAAAAGTTAGAAAGTAGTGAGAACCTACAAATGAGTTCATTGACATGCCCGCATAGATTGGAGTGTACCAACTCTAGCAAGGCTTTGGCCTCAATGTGGCCTCCTTCGGGACGCCCACAACTGTGCCTATACTTCTCCAAATTGCCTTATCGTGGCTGCAAACGATTGCTCTCTCAGACCTCTTTCATCCTAGCCAATCTTCCACAACTCTACCTTGCTCTCTTCTCGCCAATCTGGAGCAATTCCAGCTCTCTTTCAAGGAAGAAAACTGCCTCTTAAAGACCTCATTCTTCTGTCTCCTCTTTCTCATCATGGAGCCTACTGAGAATGGTGTGTAAATTGCACCATAAGGGTTATGGGACAAACCCTAACCCTAAGGGGTTCATATATTCCTATTTTCCTTGGAATACAATTAGTGTATAGTTAGTATCTTGTGTGCACTCCTCTCTCTCCCTCTCTCATTTTCATTAAATGGTATCAGAGCCAATGGTGCTCATAAGCCCTTGCATGTTGTCGAGGCGATAAGCCCTCCGTTGAGGCATTCGATCTTGAGAGGTTGAGAGAGGGATTTTCGTCTACATTTGAGAGAGTTCTTCATTTCTTTCTTCAAGGTTTTGTGAGAGAGACTTCATTCGGTTTGTCTTGGTTTCTTTAAGATGGAATGAGAGGATCCTTCTCATTAAGGTCCTATTGAGAAATCTTTGGTGTAAGACAGAGGTGCAACAAGCAACTAAGGCACTCCAAAGCTACACTATGAGAAAGAAGGCAACAAAGCACGTGACCAGCATCAACAAACCAACTTCTGCTCGCCTTCTGCACCTTCATTTTGTTGGTCATCTGCTGCTGCTGCTGCTGCCAAAGTCTTCTTCGTCACAACCTCGAAGTGGCTGGTAGTAGCCTATTGACACCTACAACTAGCAAGCTTAGCAAGCGGCCTCCACACAGTTGAAGGCAACGCCTCAAGAGCTCTCCTCCAAAGTAGACTACAAGAGGCTTCAGCAGCTCAACGGCTCCCATGGATTCGTTGCTGCACCTCCTCACGACACTGCCTCTTGGGCTGACTTCGACTTCAATGCCTGTAGCCCCATCTGCCTTGCAACGAACATCTACAGTGCCATGGCTTTCTCCATTAGTAGCGGCCTCCACGGCTTCAACAAGCGACATTTGCAAAGCTCTTGCGACCAACGGACTCTCCACCAGCGCTGTCCACCACATACGTCCCTACATGACCAAGGAGTACCGGTGACAGTCGACACCGTCTCCTTCATCAGCCGTCTCCTATACACGGCTCCACAGCTGCAGCTCGGTCTTACTGCACAAATCGCCTCAACAGTCAACTCGGTTCCTCTGCCATTCAAGGCTCCTACACAGACTGCAGCAAAGGCAGCTGCTCACAAAGCCAAACTGCTCAAGCTAGTGAAGTCACCTGTCATCAACGAACGCTCTATAACAGGCTGCAACGAGCTTCAACCGCCGACCTTCAATGATCTAGTTGCTCACCTTGTTCCGAAAATGAAATCTCGAAGTAGTGCCTGCCTTCATCGTCGCACAACGTGTTCTGCGCACCGAGAAAACTACAGTTGTAGAAGGCAAACTTGTCACCAGAATGATGAGTGCTAGAGCTTGATTTCCATCGACACCAAGTGGAGGTGGAGCTTGTCATGAGAAAGTGACCAGCCTTGGAGCGCAGCCTCCTCTTCATCGCTCTCGCCATGTAGAGCCCTTCCTCTCCACCTTTCTCTCTACAATCTCTCTCTATCCTATATCCTTGACACGTGGCATATCTTCTCTCTGCCACACGTGGCAAATAAGCTCAACCCTTGGTTAGGTTAAGTTCGGTCTGGGGCTGGTCAGGTTTTAGCCACGTGGCAGTCTTATCCAGCCTTATCTGCTACATCACCTCGGTTACCTCTGACTATGGTTACTTTAACCATGGTTATCTCTGACCAGTACCACCTCACTACTTGACACATGGCAATGCCACCTCACAGTGCGACATCAGCATCTGTGTTTCAGAGGCACAGTGTGCTCCCAGCATATGCATACACAGTCCACATCATCAGTGCATCCACATCACCATTTTTGGGCCACGAGGGATTATGCACAAAACATTTTGCCCATGGATAGGAGGTCCTAGCCCCGATCCTAGTATAGATTTTCAATAATGATGTGTGCCATGGGTTTTCCCTACTTGGAGTACCACCACCATTGTGCCGAGACATAAAGTAGGCCCCATGGACACTGGGCGTACCCTCTTGATTGGTTATACATTGGACAAGACATATGGTTTAGTACTAGAGAGAGAGATCAACTCCTAACATGGAAGCACATGGACAGAGGGAAGTAGGAAAGGATGGGTTTTGGAGACATCACTCCACCCTTGATCACATCTTCACCTTGGAGGCAGTTTTGTCAAGGAGACGAGCTCGAGATTTGAGAAAGTCTATGTAGATGCTAGAGCTTCATCAACATATATCTACTTGAATAGGCGATCCGATGCCTATGTCATGTCCATTCCGTGCCGATGGAACGTGGACATAATTATGCATGCATGGTTTTACATTTTCATTTTATATGATCGTGTATGGATGACATTATACTTTATGCGTTTACAACTTTGGCATGTTTCCATAAAATGGTAGCACTATATATTCACACTCACAAAATGATAAAATGCAATACAGCCTAGTTTTTCCTTATTGCACAATTAGTTCTCTCTTTTGGGGATTAGTAGATAGCTATGTTTGGGAGTAGTTTGAACCTTAGTACTGCATCAGCCTCTTCAATCTATTTTTTGGCAGTCTTGGATTGATGTGATGTTTACATCATGAAAAGAGTCACTAACTTCCATCTGATTGAACCTAGAAACATTTTGGTGGGTTCAAAAATTCCTATCTAGTAGCAACTAGAGCCACAAAGCAGCAGAAAGAGTGGGATACCAAGGCTCGACTTGCCTTGAATATTATCAACTTTAATGTGAAGGATACGATGATCCCTCTTCTTCGTGGGCAGACCTCTCCTGTTCTTGCTTGAAAGGCTTTAAAGGGAGGTACGATGCCAACAACATGTCACATATTCTCTTCTTGGAGAATCAACTGAACAAATGAATCAGGTCTTGACTTCTTACTCAGATTGAAGGACCTTGGCGATCAGCTCACATCACTTGGGCACAAGGTCAAAGAAGAGAGATTAGTTCAGCTTGCCATCAATGGACTTGGACCAGATTATGGGCAGTTTGTGACTGCATTAGTCTCTTGAGATGCCCCATCAACATTTCAACTCATGTTAGACATGCTTATGCAGGAGCAATTGAGACGTGGTCTCAAAATAGATTCAAAGAATCATGATACTGCCTTCACAGCAAGAGGAGGTGCAAGAGGGTCATACAGAGGAAAACCCAAGAATTTCGGACGCTCTAGCAACCAAGGCAGAGGTGAGTACTAGGGCAGACAATCTCCATCTTCATCGACTCAGAGTCATGGCCCTGCGGCTCAGAAGGGGACATGGAATCCTAGAGGTAGAGGTAACTTTGGAAGAGGAGGAAATCAAGGAAGTACTCTAGATCCGAGTGAAATTGCAACTATTGTGGCATTTCAGGCCATTGGGAACCAGAATGCAGAAAGAAACAAAGGGATTTAGGCAATGCGGACCAGTCAAATAGGTCTCACAAGCCTCGTTGAGGCAATCATCATCAACAGCAATCCACTCACTATGCCTATGATGAAGACAACCCTCAGGACTGTCAACACAAATTTCTCATATCGCAGTCTTCATCTTAGACACAGAAGGATGAGGACACATGGCGGTTTGACTCTAGTGCGAGCAACCACATGACACATATGAAAGAATGGTTCTTTGATCTCCATCCCAACCGAAACCCAATAGAGAACGTCATGATGGGGGATGACACACCCCACAAAATTGAAGGGATTGGTAGCATACCCTTGCACAGTAATGCAGGTACCGCAAGGAGCATTGGAGATGCATTCTATGTCCCCACAATGGCATAGAACCTTCTCTCTGTTGGACAGATAACCGAGAGTGATATGGAAGTCATCTTCAACAAGTATGGATGCATCGTGAGAGAGCTCAAGAGTCCCAAATTCATCATTGCTCAGGGTGTCAAGATTGGAAGAATGTTTAAACTTTCTTTTGCCATTCCAATCCAGAGAGCTCTAGTAGCTCATTATGAGAATTAGGATGCCTATTTGAGTACATTGTGGCACAAGAGGTATGGTTACCTCAACTTCAGAAGCCTTGTAGCACTCAAAAAGAAAAACATGGTACAGAGGCTTCCACAGTTCTACTTTCAAAAAGATGTATGTGAGGCTTGTTGCATGGGTAAGTAACAGAGACAGCCCTTTTCAAAATCTGTGACTCGAAGTACCGATTTTCTTTAGATCATTCATTCAGATCTATGGGGTCTGACTACTATACCGTCTCTTGGTAAGACTTTGTACTTCATGACCTTCATCGATGATTACTCACGAAAGACTTTGATCTACTTCCTGAAACAAAAGTCTGATGCATTTAACACTTTCAAAGACTTCGAAGCCTTGGTAGAAAAGCAGACCGCGCCGTCAAGTACCTAAAGGTCCTCAGTTGTGACAATGGAGGTGAATACAAGTCCACAGAGTTCAATGCCTTTTGTAGACTACATGGCATCACACGTCAGTTTACATGCAGATATACCCCTCAGCAGAATGGGGTTGGTGAACAAAAGAACAGGGTGATTGCAGAGTCATCTAGATGCATGCTCGATGAGAAGAATGTTTCAAGATAGTATTGGGCCGAGGCATGTGACCTAGCTGTGTACTTGATGAACAGGAGTCCCATTGCTTCATTGCAAGACAGAACACCAGAAGAGGCATTCACATGAACTAAGCTCTCTATTGGTCACTTGAGATTATTTGGCTCTCTTTCTTATGCTCATGTTCCTGATGCACTTAGGACTAAACTTGATGTTAAGTCAATCAAGTGTGTTTTTCTTGGATATTCTGCAGAGTCGAAGACATACCGACTTTATGACTCAGTCAAGTAGAAAGTTGATTATATCCAGGGATGTTATCATTGACGAGGCTTCATCATACTTTGACAGTCCGACTACAGTTTCTACTCCGCCTCACCCAGCAATGCTAGTGATACATAAGATTTATTTGCCTGCAGAGTCAGAAAATATGCAGTCCACAGTGACCACTCAGAGTAAAGGCAAATAAAACGTTCTTGACATAGTGAATACAGCAACTACCACGATCATCACTGAGATTCTTGAAAGTTCCACTTCTAATCTTAGAAGATCTGCTCTCAATTGAAAGACACCTGAGAGGTGGACCTACAAGAGCAACTATGCATTGACGGCCAAAGTGATGGAATTTGATGAGCCAACCTCCTTCAAAGATGCAGTACAAGTCCGTGGGTGGTAACATGCAATGGATGAACAATACAATGCTCTAATCAAGAACCAGACTTGGACCTTGACAGATCTTCCCGCAGAGAAGAAGCCCATAGGATTTACAAAGTCAAACTCAACTCAGTTGGTGAGGTTGACAGATACAAGGCCAGGTTGGTAGCCAAGGGATATGCCCAATAGTATGGCACAAATTATGAGGAGACCTTTGCACCAGTTGCAAAGATGACTCTGTTAGGACAACCATAGTTCTTGCAGCTCACTTTGATTGCCCCATCCACCAGATGGCTGTGAAGAATGCCTTGCTCAATAGATTTCTAGATGAGGAAATCTACATGATACAGCCTCCAGGATATGCTATTACCGGGATGGAACAAAAGGTCTGTAGGTTGCAAAAGTCAAGATAAATCCTTGCATGGAATGCAAGGATTTATCATCACTTTTTGACATCTGGTTTTCAGCCATCAAATTCAGATCCATCTCTTTACATAAAAAAGACGACAAAAGACATCCTTCTTGTAGTGCTTTATGTTGATGTCTTGATCATCACCGGCTCCAATGGACATCTCATCAAATACCCAACAGAGGATACACGCAGCGGAAGACTTATAGTAATGCCCAGGAGCTCACACAGTGTGGGTGTGGGGTGTGGAATCACAAACTTCTTTACTTAATGTGCCTAAAATAGGTGTGCAGACTCATCAATAGACAATGAACCAACCAGATAGAGAAACCACCAAAATATATATTTCTGTCCAAAACTATGGACACAATACAAAAGAGATAGATCCAGAGTCCCACCAATGGTGTGGTCCTCTGATCTAACCACAAGGTCCTTCTCCTATCTGCCAGTTATCTCTAGACTCGAGCCTGCATGCTCCACCTCGAGCGTCTGTAGACTTTCCGTCCAGTGTGTTCTTCTCCACCTTACTGCCTGTGAATCAGCCTAGGTGGGCAGCCCCTGCCAAGCTTTGTCTACAGCATACAGGTCCCCTTGGTCCTCCTGAATGTAGGCCCCAAGATAGCTGTTCCACTGCTCCAACCTGCTTGTGAATGGCTGCTCCAGAAGATGATGATCTCAGCACCTTGCTGCCCTAGAAGACAGCCAAGGTCCAGCCTCTCCCTAGAGCTAAGTCTGCAGCACCTGTTGCACTCTCTCACCTCCTGTAGATAGGCCCAGAGAGTAGGCTTCCTGCTGCTCCTTTCTGCCCTGGAACTGCTGGCTGCTGGCCAAGAGCCTCTCCTTATATAGGCCCTAAGGCCTGCTGAGAAAACCGACCAGTCTGTCCCAATCTGGGCCGACTGGACAGACCAGGTTGGCTGGCCCAACCGACCTGGTTGGCTCAGCCCAACCAGCCCCAATAGGGCCCTTTACTGGCCCCACAAAATCGCCCTCTTGGGCTCTCTTTTCCAAGGCTTGCTGGCCCACGATTCTATGCAGGGGCTAAGCCCTTGGCCAGCCCTAGATGGGGCCTGGTTGGCTGGCTTTGCCCAGCCCAACCAGCCCTCCATATGGGCTGCCTTGTGCTGCTACATCCCCTGCCATGTCAGCGCCTGTTCCCCCTGCTTTTTCTGCGCCAACCTATGCACCATCATCAGGGTTTGTTGCAGGCCCTTTGCCTGCCCACTACCCTCGCCATATGGCTCGCCATGCTGACGCCATCTGCTGGTGTCTGTTGCAGGTCGCAATCCTGCCCACATTCCAACCATGACTCCACGCCTTGTGTCATCCTGAAGCTGTCCTCTGAGTGCCTCATGCCAGGCCTGATCCAAGACAATGTGTCCCCGCCATCTTCCTGCACATGAGCAGCTCCTGATGCAGCCTTTCATCCTTGGGATACCACACCAACCATGAATGCTCCAGATCTGTCCCAGATCCACACATCCAGGTAATCTCTCTTTGGGAACATCCTGCCCTAGGTCTCCCTCCCCCACGCTCTCCTCATTTAGGGGCTTACAGATGGGGAGGTGACCTTTCCAACACCCCCTCTCACTGACACATCTCGGCCCAATGCCAACACGTCGATGAAGATGCTCCAGTAACTCCCTAGTCGTAGTCCTCTGGAACCTTTCGGTGTCGAAATCTTTTCTTGGCTTTTCATCCAGTGGCTCCTGCTTGACCAGGTCCGGTTCCGCTTCCGCACACCATCCTGGTACACAGGTCCATCTTTGGTAGCACCTCTTGGCACCACCTCCTTCAGTCATGTTCCCACCTCTGAACTCGAGCAATCCAGCCATCACGATCTTCCAGTTGTCCCCCTCATAATGAGTGAACAACCTAGAGTTTTCCAGGCACCATGCTCTAAGCGTCTGTTTCAACCCGTCCTTCCTTTGGCAAGGTCTGCAACAAAAGTACATCTCCAGGACTGCAAACTTTAAACGCACCTAACTGAACCTACGTCACCCTCCTTCTCGCAAGGGCACAATCCTCCAGTCGTGGAAGTCTTCCTAAGAGCGTCTGAATCAGGGTCGTCCTTCAGCAAGGTCCCTGCCTTCAGGCTTCCATACCTGTGAGCCTCCTACCTGGGCTCTGATACCTTGTTAGAAAATACCCAACAGAGGGTACACACAGCGGAAGAATTATAGTAATGCCCAGGAGCTCACACAGTGTGGGTGTGGGGTGTGGAATCACAAACTGCTTTACTTAATGTGCATAAAATAGGTGTACAGACTCATCAATAGACAATGAACCAACCAGATAGAGAAACCACCAAAATATATATTTCCGTCCAAAACTATGGACACAATACAAAAGCGATAGATCCAGAGTCCCACCAACGGTGTGGTCCTCTGATCTAACCACAAGGTCCTTCTCCTATCTGCCGGCTATCTCTAGACTCGAGCCCGCGTGCTCCACCTCGAGCGTCTGTAGACTTTCCGTCCAGTGTGTTCTTCTCCACCTTACTGCCTGTGAATCAGCCCAGGTGGGCAGCCCCTACCAAGCTTTGTCTACAGCACACAGGTCCCCTCGGTCCTCCTCAATGTAGGCCCCAAGATAGCTGTTCCACTGCTCCAACCTGCTTGTGAATGGCTGTTCCAGAAGATGATGATCTCAGCACCTTGCTGCCCTAGAAGACAGCCAGGGTCCAGCCTCTCCCTAGAGCTAAGTCTGCAGCACCTGTTGCACTCTCTCACCTCCTGTAGATAGGCCCAGAGAGTAGGCTTCCCTGTTGCTCCTTTCTGCCCTGGATTCTGCCCTGGAACTGCTGGCTGCTGGATTATGAATGAGGCCAAGAGCCTCTCCTTATATAGGCCCTAAGGCCTGCTGAGGAAACCAACCAGTCTGTCCCAATCTGGGCCGACTGGACCGACCAGGTTGGCTGGCCCAACCGACCTGGTTGGCTCAGCCCAACCAGCCCCAATAGGGCCCTTTACTGGCCGCACAAAATCGCGCTCCTGGGCTCTCTCTTCCAGGGCTTGCTGGCCCACGATTCCATGCAGGGGCTAAGCCCTTGGCCAGCCCTAGATAGGGCCTGGTTGGCTAGCTTTGGCCAGCTCAACCAGCCCTCCATATGGGCTCCCTTGTGCTGCTCCATCCCCTGCCATGTCAGCGCCTATTCCCCCTGCTTTTGCTGCGCCAACCTATGCACCATCATCAGGGTCTGTTGCAGGCCCTTTGCCTGCCCACTACCCTCGCCATATGGCTCGCCATGCTGACGCCATCTGCTGGTGTCTGTTGCAGGTCACAATCCTGCCCACATTCCAACCATGACTCCACGCCTTGTGTCATCCTGAAGCTGTCCTCTGAGTGCCTCATGCCAGGCCTGATCCAAGACAATGTGTCCCCGCCATCTTCCTGCACATGAGCAGCTCCTGATGCAGCCTTTCATCCTTGGGATACCACACCAACCATGAATGCTCCAGATCTGTCCCAGATCCACCCATCCAGGTAATCTCTCTTTGGGCACATCCTGCCCTAGGTCTCCCTCCCCCACGCTCTCCTCATTTAGGGGCTTACAGATGGGGAGGTGACCTTTCCAACACCCGCTCTCACCGACACATCTCGGCCCAATGCCAACACGTCGATGAAGATGCTCCAGTAACTCCCTAGTCGTAGTCCTCTGGAACCTTTCGGTGTCAAAATCCTTTCCTGGCTTTTCATCTAGTGGCTCCTGCTCCACCAGATCCGGTTTCGCTTCCGCACACCATCCTGGTACACAGGTCCATCTTTGGTAGCACCTCTTGGCACCACCTCCTTCAGTCATGTTCCCGCCTCTGAACTCGAGCAATCCGGCCATCACGATCTTCCAGTTGTCCCCCTCATAATGAGTGAACAACCTAGAGTTTTCCAGGCACCATGCTCTGAGCGTCTGTTTCAACCCGTCCTTCCTTTGGCAAGGTCTGCAACAAAAGTACATCCCCAGATAACCTGGACTGCGAACTTTAAACGCACCTGACTGAAGTTGCGTCACCCTCCTTCTCGCAAGGGCACAATCCTCCAGTCGTGGAAGTCGATTCCCAAGAGCTTCTGAATCAGGGTCGTCCTTCAACAAGGTCCTTGCCTTCAGGCTCCGACACCTGTGAGCCTCCTACTTGGGCTCTGATACCATGTTAGAAAATACCCAACAGAGGGTACACGTAGCGGAAGACTTATAGTAATGCCCAGGAGCTCACACAGTGTGGGTGTGGGGTGTGGAATCACAAACTTCTTTACTTAATGTGCATAACATAGGTGTGCAGACTCATCAATAGACAATGAACCAACCAGATAGAGAAACCACCAAAATATATATTTCCGTCCAAAACTATGGACACAATACACAAGAGATAGATCTAGAGTCCCACCAATGGTGTGGTCCTCTGATCTAACCACAAGGTCCTTCTCCTATCTGCCGGCTATCTCTAGACTCGAGCCCGCGTGCTCCACCTCAAGCGTCTGTAGACTTTCCGTCTAGTGTGTTCTTCTCCACCTTACTGCCTGTGAATCAGCCTAGGTGGGCAGCCCCTGCCAAGCTTTGTCTACAGCACACAGGTCCCCTTGGTCCTCGTGAATGTAGGCCCCAAGATAGCTGTTCCACTGCTCCAACCTGCTTGTGAATGGCTGCTCCAGAAGATGATGATCTCAGCACCTTGCTGCCCTAGAAGACAGCCAAGGTCCAGCCTCTCCCTAGAGCCAAGTCTGCAGCACCTGTTGCACTCTCTCACCTCCTGTAGATAGGCCCAGAGAGTAGGCTTCCTGCTGCTCCTTTCTGCCCTGGAACTGCTGGCTGCTGGATTATGAATGAGGCCAAGAGCCTCTCCTTATATAGGCCCTAAGGCCTGCTGAGAAAACCGACCAGTCTGTTCCAATCTGGGCCGACTGGACAGACCAGGTTGGCTGGCCCAACCGACCTGGTTGGCTCAGCCCAACCAGCCCCAATAGGGCCCTTTATTGGCCCCACAAAATCGCCCTCCGCGATTTTGTGGAGCATTCGTGGTTGGTGTGGTATCCCAAGGATGAAAGGTTGCATCAGGAGCTGCTCATGTGCAGGAAGATGGCGGGGACACATTGTCTTGGATCAGGCCTGGCATGAGGCACTCAGAGGACAGCTTTAGGATGACACAAGGCATGGAGTCATGGTTGGAATGTGGGCAGGATTGTGACCTGCAACAGACACCAGCAGATGGCGTCAGCATGGCGAGCCATATGGCGAGGGTAGTGGGCAGGCAAAGGGCCTGCAACAGACCCTGATAATGGTGCATAGGTTGGCGCAGCAAAAGCAGGGGGAACAGGCGCTGACATGGCAGGGGATGGAGCAGCACAAGGCAGCCCATATGGAGGGCAGGTTGGGCTGGGCAAAGCTAGCCAACCAGGCCCATCCTCTACATTAAAGACAACTCATTGGCCGCTTGACCTATTTGACTATCACCAGGCCATACATATCATATGCAGTTGGTGTGCTTAGCCAGTTCATGTAGAATCCCAAAAAGACTCACCTCCTTGCTGCGAAGAGAGTACTCAGATACCTTCATGGTACATGATAGGTCATCCGACTTACACTTCCACGGATACACATATGCTGATTGGGCAGGAAGTATAAATGACAGAAGATCCACCAGTGGATACTACTTTAGCCTTGGCTCCGCAGCTTTGTCATGGCAAAGCAAGAAGCAACCAACAGTGGCATTGTCTTCCACCGAAGCAAAGTATAGAGGATCCACCAATGCAACATGTGAAGCAATTTGGTTGAAAAGGCTTCTTTCAGAGATTGAGATACTTTCTGGAGACCCTACTGTGCTCTATTCAGATAATATGAGAAGCATTCAACTGGCAAAGAACCCAGTGTTTCATGCTAGAACAAAATACATTGAAGTGCATTATCACTTCGTTCGTGAGAAAGTTCTTAGTGAAGAGATCGAATTGATACATTGTCCGATACAAGAACAAGTCATAGATATCTTCAGCAAGCCTTGCACACTTTCGACATCATCCTGGTCTTCGCTAATCGCAACTTAAGAGAGGGAAGTGAAGGTTAAGCTGTACACCTTTGTACATAGTTTTTCTACTGTGCTGTTTTTGCACTCTTGAGCATCTTTTCTGATCTTTATTCTATTGCCGTTATGCAACATTCAAAAAATCCAAAAATTGTGTTTTGTAAAGCACCCTCTTCTTATACACTGCAATTTAAGAGGGGGTGTTGAGAATGGTGTGTAAATCGCACCATAAGGTTTATGGGACAACAAACCCTAATATAACCCTAACCCTAACCCTAAGAGGTTCATGTATATATTCCTATTTTCCTTGGAATACAGATAGTGTACAGTTAGCATCTTGTGTGCACTCCTCTCTCTCCCTCTCTCATTTCCGTTAACAGAGCCAAATCCTTGCAATGGAACTTAGCTTCTCGACCTTCCGCTCCACCATAGGTAAGGGGTCCAGATTGATGCAAATGTTATTTAAATTTGTTCAATCAAATGCAAACTACACAACAAAACTTGCTAGTTTTGCAACAAACTCAGGATTCCCATAAGAAACACTATGGTAAGTCCTCCTTTTCTCGTGAAATATACTCAGGCGAGAAGAAAGAGAGGACTCCAGAGTATGTGCTCTCTTGTTTAAATAGGTGGGGAGCCTAGTTCGCCATCATTAACTATCCTAAGGATATCCATCCGATCCTTGTTGAGATGTATTTGTGAGGAAAGCTTTCACGTGGTGGGCTGTGGCGAGAGTTGAAGGTAAAACCTTATGCTCCCAAGACTTGGATTGAATTTTGTGAGGCGTTCATACATGAGTTTATGCAGGAACTTGATGAGTATGATAATTTTGAAAGCTTCAAAATCTGTCGAAGGGTACCAAGTCCCTGGAATCATATCTCTAGAGATATTACTGCAAAGTTCCTTGACTTCAATCAATAAACATGCACTTGTTCTTTGTGAATACTATTTTGTGAAAATCTAAAATAGTACGTATGGACACAAGAAAATATGCATTAATTCCTAGGGAGCCCTTGCGCGCCTACAACCCTGACCTTGCCCACATGCAGGCTAAAGGTATTCACTAGTAGATTTCGCAATAAAGAATTCACGCCCTCATGACAGCTCAGTTCCTCGAATATGATTAGCCTTGCCCAAGAGGCATCACGAACTAGGTTCTTGGAAGTTTGCTGAGCAAAAGCATAGCCAACTGAGTGCTGTCGCACCTTATGACCAATTGCCAGTTGATCCCTAAGAAGCCTCACTTTTACAAGTCATGGGCTGACGCTGTGAGAAGTGCAGCAGAAATGAAGAGAGAGAGAGAGAGAGAGAGAGAGAGAGAGAGAGAGAGAGAGATGTATTAACATCCACGGAAGGCCTCACGGGCCTATGGGACAAAGTACGGAGAAAACGTAGACTCATACAAGCCTCAGTGGGGTTGGAGCAAAGGGCGTGCTAGGGCCCTTACCGAGTACTAATCTATGAAAATCATAATCATAATCAGTCAAACACCAGCCAAGTACAAGCTGAATCAAGTCGACCTCGGAGCTAGGGCTTAGAAACCAAAGCCCGGCACAGTGATGGCTCTCTAGTGAGTTGTGAAAATATCTCGTATCTGCATGTGTCGAGCCGTCTCGCGTTGTGTGGGGCGCAGTCTCCTCAATCTTTGAACTCTCTGGGCTATGTCCAGGGTGACCCCTCGTCTCTGTCGGTCCCCACTGAGGAGAGTTGTAATAGGTTGGACCTCAATAGAATGTGCTCTGGGCACTCTCAGTCTGGTGTGTGATCTGTGCGTCCCTCTCTCAGTGGTACCGCGTCGGCTGTCTTTGCTGATCCAGGCTGCCCTCATATTAGCTAGCTTCTCCTCCTCTACTCGACTGTGTCCTATAGCTGACTCATATGTATAGAAGTCTTTGACACTCAGCTCCGAGTGGAGGAGGGGGTACTGTGAAGTCGTGTATGTGTGAAGCGAAAGCTAGGGTGCCCAGTAGGTAGTCCACTGTGCTTTTCCCACCGCCATGTGGGAAACAAGTGAATTGTCCAGATGATGGCCTTCTCTGAAGACCATTGTAGATGATGAGATCATGGACTGCTCCCAACTAACGCAAAAATCACCCATATGCTGTCACATTATTCAGGGCATCTGCAGAATGTCTCAGGATCCCGAGCTCTGCTGCATCTAGCTCCGGGACCACATGGGGATCTCTCTCGTATGCAAAATCTAGTAGGCCCACTTGCCTATCTCCTGTCCTTGCATTGAAGTCCCCCAAAAGGAGGATGTCTCCCTGCCTGGAGACCTCTATGATGTCATCATGTATGGCCTCAAACGGGTTGTGTCCCTCTGTAGTGACCTCATGAGCATATGATGACGTATCCAGGGGAGAGTAGCTACTGCAATGAGAGAGAGAGAGAGAGAGAGAGAGAGAGAGAGAGAGAGAGAGAGCATGCCTCACACACACACCACACTGAGAGGGAGAGAGGAAAACAGAGAAAGCTGCAAGAGGATCTCAGGGAAAACCCCGAGAACTGCAGGGGAAAACCTCTACTTATAGATTCAGAAGAGCGGTACAAGAGGTGCTCAACTGCTGCACCCTAAGTGTGGAAGTCTTGCTCCACACACTTGCTCCAAGTGATAGAAAATGAGGGGAGGGGGGAGGCACTGCGCTCAGCCTCCCCTAGTCGGCCAGCCTGCCAGGGCACCGACCAGCTGCTCAAAGGGGCCGATCCCACTGTTGTATACGGGCCGACCAGGCCAGGTGGGCCGACTCACCTCCAGGGCTGCCCACAGCCCTATAAGAGGGGCTGGTACCAGCCCTACTGCTCCCCAAAACAGGGCCGACAAGGCCTCCTGCAGTATACCCTCCAAGGGGGCCGCATTCAGCCATAAAAGGGGTGCCCCTCCTGCTCATGCACTCGACTAAACAAAGCTAGGTGGCCGGCTACTAGGTCGGAGCACCTCTTCCCATAAAAGGGTCATGAGGGTGGGGCTACATCACACATAGGTGGCCACACAAGCCCCCCCCAGGCAGCCAGGAATTTGCGCCTCCTCATAGGCTGCCATGAGTCGCAGCAAGAGGCCTAGGATGGCCACACAACCGTACTGTCAGCCCTACTCTAGACTACCCTCACGGGGGGTGGGCACACCCACAACACATGCCCTCTTTAAATCTACCCTAGCCTTGCACTAGGCGGGCACACCCACAAGCAAGGCCCTCTCTTTAGGTGACATCATGAGATGTTGACCTCTAACACCCCCTCTCAGCTCCTGGATGGAACAGAGATGTTAGAGAGCTGGGTGTGCCGATGGAACAACTGGAGGAATCCATCATGTGATACTCCACCGCTGAAGACCCGCACAGGTACTGTCGAGTTCTTCTACAGCAGCGGGATGTTGCCCGCAAGGAGGGGAAATGGGCCGTGGTTCGAGATGGTAGGTTGTTGACCGGCACCCGTCGACTGGCACCCGTCGGGCTCCCACCCGTACCCCTAGGGGAACGGGGCCTATGAGACTCAGGTTTGCGAGACCCTAGCATGCACCATTTGGAATTGTAATGGTACCTTATGGTCAGACCCATGGAACTTCTCGGAGTCTTATACAGGACGAGACAGTCTTTTACACGGAGACACACCAGAGCCCAGAGTGTCCACTACTGATAGTCAGTGGCTACACATGGGAGTCAGCCTTCAGGGATGAGACGAGGGATATAGGAGGAGTCTGAGGATCAGGTGGGGTCGCAGTATTATACAGGTCTTCCCTTGTTAGAGCCATCTCCATTGAGAGGAAGGACGCACACTCCCGATTCATGTGGATCCGGATCCGACGCACAGACACCCGTGACCTTTTCATAGCAATATGCTACTTCCCGCCACTTCGCCAAAGTGGCACGAGAGGAGGGTGAGACATCGCCATATTCACCCTTACATTAGGATATCCCAGACCTTTCAGCCCATGGGGAAGTTCTCCTCGTTGAGGACTTCAACGCCAGGACGAGCACGCGCCAGGCACCACTCCTGCCTGTTACACCATATGGACACGCGCTTCTTGATCTGGGTAGGATGCATGATCTCATCATCTGCAACGGGCTTGACCTATGGCCCTCCTCAGGTGGTTTTACTTGCTTCCCACACGGGGAGGGCACTAGTGTAGTAGATTACATCATGGGATCCCCTACCTTCACTTCATGTATCACCGACTTCACCGTTGCACCACTCCCTCCAGGAGCTGATCACACATACCTATTCTTCGCTATCGCCACCCCACGCTTAGCCATATCACCTGCCTCTTCAGAGACGGCTCCGGGCTCTTTTCCAGATTCCTCGCCTACCCAGATCAGAGATGCCTCGCGGTCTTCATTCACGAGGGGGTCCGACACGGAGAGTACTTACTCAGGCGACGGGGTTTGGCCACATCATCAGACACCTCTCAGAGCAGGATCACAGAGTTCTTCCCATCGAGTGACTGATCGTCCAGTCTCTAGCCACAGACGTGACAAAGACCCCGACCCGACGATCGCAGCACGACACACGAGACATCGAGGGGACACACAGATCACTCTGGGGACCTCTCGTCATTGTTTAGACCCGGGATACGTCCCACGAAAGTCACAGTGGCTCTGGTCTTGCGTCGAGCCTCATCTAGGAGATTGAGACGCACGGCATCCCTTGACGGGCCCCAACGTCCCATCACCGGCTATGCACCAGCTTAGGTGACATGACATACGGAGGATTCCGCTCCGCTCTAGTCCTTTTCTTTTCATTGTTACATCCAGATGTATTTGATGATGTATGATCAGACTTAGGATTCAGCACGGGTGATGATGCTCGTTTCAGTAGCTCCACCCTTACTGTAATTTGTATTAGGTTTTCTTTCAGTCTCATAGACCCATCGGTCTTCCGAAGACTAATAAAATTTCTTTCTTATTTCTAAGGTAGAGCCTCCCTTCCCTTAGCCTCGCCATGGTTCCTCGCCATCAAGTACTCCGGTGTCCTAGTGATTGCTCCTGGTCCTTGTTTGTGAGTTCAGCTCACTCCCACATTAGTTCGTGGTTCTCCCTCAGCATTGGCGGACATTTCTTGTCCGTTGGTCGCCAGAAACTTGTTTTGGAGCAGTCCAGCGGCTGTTTTTTGACCTTTTGAGGTCCGATTTTGACATTTTGGCCCGCACCATTTAGAGGGTTAAAAAATCAACTTTTTTGTCCGTACATCTGTACAAATGTCCGTACGCCCGTACGGACCTTTGAAACGGATGCGCGCTAGTGCTAGAAGTCCGTATAACTTGTCAGAAGGTGATTCCAAGCAGTTTTAGGCTATTTTTTGGCATTTTTTGATCACATTTGGACTCCCGTGACCTCCAGCAGTGATTTAAGCTTCCCGAGCTTACCCACAAGTCATTTCGACTGTACCTACACTCCGGTACATTGACTTGAAGCTTCTGACAGTAGGGAATACTCTTTTCACACCTCGTCATCTCCGACATTGTGACATTGCGGTGTTAGACTGTATCGAACAATCAAATATCATTTCTTTGATCTCGGTACACTTCAGTGACCGCCTCGATTGCTGCGCCATCTGATGCAGTCTATTGCTGCTGCTCTTGCCCTCGAAATCCACGCCAAAACTTGCTCGTGATTCCGCCATAGATTGCCTCTCTTACCGCCTTCATTCGAGCTTCCCGTTGGTGCTCACGGATCTGATTTGAGCAGCCCACGATTTGCGTCTTCAACTGGGAAGCTCCCTTGAGCATTTGGTGACTCTCCGATTGGCACATTGAGAGTCATGACGTGATCTCCCTTGGTAGCTGCTCCTATGGCTTTCATTGACACATCATTCGAGGGCATTCTTGCCTGGTTCTTGACCGACATACCTCTTTGCATCAGGATGTGCACACTCTTGTGCGGTAGCTACTTTGGGCTCATGGGTTCTTTGCCCTTGCTATGCATAAAATGAATGAAATCTTCTATATATTTTTATATGTTGGAGTTAAAGGTTCTGTGCCTCGAGTAGTCCCTTTAAAAAGAATGTTTGAAGAGTTAATAAAGGTCCTCTGCCTTGGATAGTCCTCCTAAAATGATGTATTTTCTCTTATATGTTTGGTGTGTGACTCCATGTTCCTAGTTAGTCCCTGGAGTCAAGAGGGGAATGTACTGTGGGAGCCATATATTGGTAGTGATAGGGTAGGCGTGGCATATGAGTTCCAGGATGTTGGTGCATTGGTCTTCTAGACCTTTTAGTTGTTCATGCATCCACACTGAGACATTAGCCTTTGAGTCATGTTTGGGATGTAAAGCCATGTGAGTGCTTAGTCCAACCTCTGAACCATGCTCAGACTTCAGCCTCCGAGTATTTGGGGAGCCATGTCTAGTTCATACATTGCACAGTTTAGTAGTCCTGTCACTGTCATGTTCTGTCCTTGGTTCCATTCTAGTAGTCTCTCACCTTGCCTTCATGGTGGGGGGATGTTAGAATATGAAGCCAAGTTGAGTCAGTTTGGTGTGTTCTAGTGTGAGTTCTAGTCTAGTATGTCCTATGGATGCCACGTGTCACATTGGGAGTTTTCCCATATGCATAGGTGTTCATATGTGTGTGTGTGCTCTATATAAGAGTTGTACTTGTCTAGTGTCAAATCAATCAAGTATCAAGCTACAAGCTCTTTGGTCTACATGTGAGTACTTTCATTTTGGTTTATTGCTCTAGTCATTTCATTTCCATTTCATTATGTCTCTTTTTGAGTATCACTTCCTCTCTCCCTAGCCTACCCTCTCTCTCTCTCTCCATCTCCACCATGTGCCTTCAGATGGGATGCTAGAGATGCCCCGGGAGCATTCAAAGGCTGATGTACATTAGCATGTGTAGGCTAAATATGCTGATCTTCTACTGGCTGGTTTGAAGTGCCTTCAATTGCCCGTAGATATGCAATTATTGCTCCTGGTACACCTTGGCAAGAAGGTGATCCCCATGGTAGTTAGCAAGCTCAGGCGAGGCCAATACCAGCTGCACTTGTTGTTCCTATCCAGAATCAGAGGAGATGGGATGCTAGAGATGCCCCGGGAGCATCCAAAGGCTGATGTACATTAGCATGTGTAGGCTGAATATGCTGATCTTCTACTGGCTGGTTTGAACTGCCTTCAATTGCCAGTGGAAGTAATCCATCAAACACATCCCAAGTACTTGTATGTAGTTGTGTATCAAGCATGGACTAATCAAACTTTTCTGCAAAAGCATAGTTGTAAGACACGTTAAGACACGACACGTTAGACACGCTTTAGACACGAGTGTCTAAAGTGTCTTAAAGATAAGACACGTAAGACACGTTTTCCAGTTATAATAATATTAAATAAATATTAAATTTAAAAATATAAGTATGTATAAGTACAACTTGGTAGCAATGTAGCATGCTGCATGACTAGCTGCTAGTTTTAAGTTTTAACATTTTAGAAGTACAATGTAGTTAAGAGTCAATCATCATAGTCTTCAATAAAGTTTAAACATATGTCATAAATAACTCGGCCAATGCCACATGAAATTTGAATGAAATCTGAATCCTCATACATATAACTGAATGGAAAACTTTTGAATCTCAAGACTCATCCTAGTCTGAATCTGAGTCAAGAGTCAAGTCTCTCAAGACTCATCCTAGTCTGGACTCTGAATCTGCTAGGTCAGTGCCACTGCTGGATCCAAAGTCACCATCAGTGATAGTGTTACCCTCACTATCATACTGTGGCTCCTCGGGCACCTCATCCTCCTCCTCCTCCTCCTCATCCTCCCCCTCCTCCTCGTCCAAGGCAGACCGCATAGGTGTATCTGACGAGGTACTGGCCATAGCCACGGCTCTCCCATGGCCACGTCGGATGGCACAACCACGACCTCGTGCTCCTCTTCCACCACTCCTGCCTCTGACTCTGCCTCTGCCTCTGCCCCTGCCCTCTGATGTGTCCCTCTGTGCTGGAATAGCAATGGCTGATGCTGCTGATCTACGACGTGAACGAGTGACTCGTCTATCTATGGTCTCTAGCTCTCTATGTAGCTGTGCATATATCTCCTCCTCATCAGCTTCAACTCTAGCATAAGTAGGCAACTCGGTTATGTCAATGGTTGTAGGATCCACCTGCAACAACATTTAGAAGCAATGAAGCATATGTTATTATGTTCAATGTTCATTGTTATGATTTCAATTTCCTAGATATATTTAAAATCGAAATCATAGATGATAGAACTGTGAACATGTTACAATAGACTCAAGCTAGTAGCTACCAATGTTACCTGCATTGGACCTGCCAAGTTTTTAAGCTTTCTTATAAGCCTCAAGTTTGCACGGCAGTATACTAAGCGCTCGAGTTGCCTTGTGCTTAACTTGTTCCTTATTTTCGTATGGATCAAAGAGTAGGAGCTCCAGTTCCTCTCGCATGCTCCTGCTGCACATTCCTTTTGCCATTTGGTTCCAAATCCCGATTGGCATTTAGTATTTACAAATCGAGATTAAAGGAGTGAGAATCAAGATCACTCATCATCTACATTTACAGTTTAAACTTTACCTAACCAGGAATAGCAAATGCCAAACTTCAAAGATATATGTCTCAGCTCTCACCTGAGATAAAATCCGGAGAGCCAACTTCCGCACTCGAGGAGTGGAGTAGCCATATGTCTCCCACCACTCAATTGGCTTCACACAAATCTCTTTCCTTCTAGACGTGGGTCTAGAGAAGGAAGCACCCACACTATTCTGATACTGAGAAAGCTCCAAGTCCAGCTCCAATTGCTCATCCTCTGAAAAAACCCTCCCTATGTAGGCATCTCTATCCGCCAATAACTCTGGCTTATTGAATAAATCAGCTGACTTAAACAGTGGATGCAAAAGTGTTGCAAGTCCATGGATGGGCCTACACATGAACTGCCATCTCGTATCCACTAGAGACCTTATTTCTTCCAATCTACATATCAACATAATTTGTAAATTATAATAAACACTTGTCACTGATAATGGATTTATGATAAGTGATGATTCATTACTTATTAATATAATGGACATAGACCAACCTTACCTCTCAGGTGCGAGGGAGCTACATGTACTCAGCGAAACACGCAACTGCTCCATGAAATGATGGACCAAGCCAAGAGTACTTCCCTCCATATCAGTCACCCGCAAGACAGCGAATAAAGGATGGAGAGCTTTCACTATGGACTCCATGTCAGTCCAAAGTGAGTGATCCAAGCACATCCTCTGTACCGTCATGCTCTCTGCCCTGGTAGAGTCAGGCCACTCTAACCACATCCGAGACACCACTGTCTGTCGAAGAGCTGCATGCACTGCAAGAAGGCGCTCCAAAACAATGTGCATGTATGCAAAGCGTGTCTTCGATGGCCGGACAATTTCCAAGTTGCTATGCTCCCTGAATATGGCCAAGGCCTTGGGCTTCTTCTTAAAGAAGGCTGCAATGGTACTAGCAGTCTGCATCACACTAGCAATCCAAGGGAGCCGACCGATGTCCTCCATGAGAAGGTCTAGGCAATGTGAAGCACAAGGAGTCCATACAATGGAAGGAAACTCTGCCTCCACAAGCTCTCCCATCCTCACACAATTACTTGCATTGTCTGTAACAACTTGGACCACATTCTCAGGCCCTATCTCAATGATAGCTGCTCGGATATGCTGAAAAATGACTTCACCTGTAGTGCTAGCACCTCCTCGACCTGTATCAACAGCTTTCAAAAAGTACGTACCAAGGCATGAGGATACCAATATATTAATGATGCCCCTCCTCCTAACATCACTCCAACCATCAGACAGAATGCTGCAACCAAATTTCTTCCATCCCTCCTTGATAGGATCAAGAGCTTTGTTAATTCTGCCTATCTCCTCCTCCAACACAGATGTCCTCATCGCACCATATGTCACACCTGTCCATGTATCTGTAGCTCCCACAGCTGCCACTGCCTTGATCATCCTCTTCCACTGTGGTGTTTGTAGGACATTGAAAGCAAAATTGCATTCAATCACAGTCCTCCCAATTTCAATATCTGCCAAACGCTGCCGCTCTTTTTGCCAAGACTGTGTGGACAATGCACCTGATAAAGTCCCCTGGTGCTTTTTCGAAGTAGCCATAGTGGTGGATGGTTGTGAGGATGTAGCAAAAGCAATGCCCTCTTTCCTGGCCCTCTTCTTTGCATGAGAGGAACCAATAGCACTAGAGTCACTATCCATAGCATCATCAAGGTTGATAGTGTGAGACTCAGGCCCCAACAAATCCTCATCTTGCAAGGCAGCAGGCATGGTACTAGGTCCACCACAAAGTTTTGGATGATCTCTGATAACTTTCTGCGCAATCTCAAAAGGAACAGAAGTACATCCACCAATTCCCCTACCACCAAGTCCAGACACATGGAGAATAAGACGTGTCGCTGAGCTCACAAAAGGCTCACCACAATAATTGCATTTCCACTCTTTGTTTCCTGACCCCGTTGCCACAGCGGGGTTAATCATAGTGGTATGGATCCCCCAAAGTGGATTTGGAGGTTTAGGCATGGTAAATCTCTGCTGCAGCCTGCTATGCTGTAATTCTCTGTTGCTATGCTGTAATTCTCTGCTGCTATGACCTGCGACCTGTCATGTTGGCATGCACACGAGCATAATTCAATATAAATTTTGGGAGAAGTAGAACAAGCAAGTGAACTGCAATCTATAGACTAATTGTGTTGAGAAATGCACATGCCAAGCTTGAAGCAAGCTGCAATAGAAGCTTGAAGGCTCAAGCATTAAGCAGTGACAAGTCTAATGCATAAGGTGCTATCATCTATGCAGCCCTAAGGAGGCCAAATTAATTAGGGCTTTCAGCCCATACTTTGCCCCCTTTAAATTTACTGTTATTCTAGCAGGCTCTTATATGAAACAAACCCAGAAGAGGGCCAACTTTCTTAGGGATTTCAGGATTCAGGAATCAGCCCATAATTGGCCCAATTTTTTGGGAAAGGAGAAAGCAAGATGCAGAGTGGAGCCAGCACTATATAACAAGCTAAAAGAAGGCTGAAGAAAACGATGCAGTGTGTACAATGTGAACCTGAAGGCAGGCTGAGCTCCAGCCTCCAACGTCGATGGTCGTCACCGAAACCAGCAGGTGCAGAAGGTAACGTACAGACCTGAGACTACAGTAAATCCGTACAGTGTACGGCGGATCCGTACAGTGTACGGCGGATCCGTACGATGTACGGCGGATTTGTACGGGGTGTCACGTGTGTACGTCGAGACTCGAGTCCGTACGGTACGTACGTGAAGTTTGTACGGCAAATCGTCAGCGTACGTGAAGTTTGCTGCAGCGGGAGAGGCGAAACAGCGTACGGAACCGGACGGCTTGTACGGCGAAACGAAAATGCAAAGTCTAAGGTTCCATTGTCCAAAACGTAGGGTTTTTTTAATTTTATAAAAAAAATTTGGAGCGTGTCTAAACGTGTCTTAAGGTAAGACACGTGTCTTAAGTGTCTTAAGTGTCTTACCATAAGACACGAGTGTCTTAACAACCATGTGCAAAAGTCATATCTCTAGGGACAAAAATCCTTCTTGTCTGAGGATTGTAGAGATGGTAAGCTTTGCTCTCAATGCTGTAGCCAATAAATATGCATTTTATCTTCTTATCATTGAGCTTGCTTCTCAATTGACTAGGCAGGCGTATGTGTATAGTCTATGCAGCCAAACACCTAAGGTAGTCCACCCTGGGTTTTTTGTCATAGTCATAGTTTTCAAGGCCTTGGTTGGGCATCTATTCAAAGTGTGTGCTGCACACATTTGTGCCTCCATCCAAAATCTGTGTGGCAACCATTTTCCCTTCGATCTATCATCTGACCATTTGAGGTGTATATGGGGCTGTACATTCATGTTCATGCATAATCCCTATCTCCTTGTAGAAATCTTTGCAGGCATTTGACATATACTCCCCCTCTTTTTGTTCTCAAAGTCTGCCCTTAGCACCCATACTCTTCCTAACCATAGCCACCAAATTTCTTGAAGCATTGAAAAAACATCTAATTTTTCTTTTAAGGGATATTCCCATGCCTATGAGAATCTGGAACAATCATCTATGATCTTTTCAGAATCAAACACAACATTATGAGAGTGGATCAAGCAAAAACTTGAAGATCTGTTGAAATAAAATTGCAAGAATGAGATTACAAAGGGCTATCAACATGGCAAAACCCTAAAATCCTAGGTTAATCCGGACGAGGGTTAAAACTCATACAAACCTAAATTCAACTACTAACGGTGGTTAGGGGCAAAACCTTAGAAGGAAAAAGTGCCCTAACCCTTTTAAATAAATTAATACATTGGCCATTACCTTGGATATTGCCCTTGCAATGACAATGTATTGCTGTACAAGGAGTGATCTTAAGGATCAAATGGAAGGAAGCTCAAACCTTTGCGAAAAGCTTTGAACTTTTTCTTTGAATATGACCTTCGTGAAAAGATCCGCAATATTCTGATGTGTAGGGCAGTAGATCAAACTGATATCTCATGCAGGCAATCTTGATTCTCTCTCTAACATAAGGATAATGTATCTCTGTGTTCCGTGTATACATGAAACATAGGATTCCGAGCTACTACAATGGAATTTTGACTGTCAGTCCGTATGGGAGTAGATAGCTGCAAACCGCCATGAAGATCTGCCATCAATCTAGCCATATACATTCAACTGTAGGTGCATGTGTAGTAATGACTACTAGAGTCCTTGGCACACTAGCAAATCACAGTCCATTGTAGTTCTAGAATCCTGTGTGGATACCATTGATTAAAATAAGTAAAGGCATTATTAGTCAAACTACATATCTTGTGGATATTGTAACTTTTGTCGGATATGTGTATGTGCTTATGTTCAGGTGTTCTCCTATTATGGGAGTATGTGGACTCTTTATAGGGAAATTACAGCTCTTTTATTTTTCCTTGTTAAAAGGAAAACATCCATTTTCCTCTAGATTGACATTTAAATTGCAAAACGCTTTTCACAATTTTTCTTTTGGAAAAACTCTTACAGCGATTCCTAACTGTATAGGAGACACCCATTCCTGTTTTGAGAATGCCTGCTTGTTGTGACATATGCAGACCTGTGTGCTAGACTATTTTTTAGATTACAATATTTTTTTTGGGCTTATGCCCATGCTGGAATATATTCTTCCACTTGCAAACAGGCATAGGTCATCTGATACATGCATCTTTGTGTTGCATTGCAGAGTTGTCATTATTGATCACCATAAGACAGCATACGATGCCTTGTCAAGGAACTGTCTTTGTCCATCGAATATGAATCAGAACTTTGACATGAATAGAAGTGGCGCAACGCTTGCACTTGATTACTTTACAAACAAGCTTCAATCTAATGTATATTCAAATCTGGAGACTAGTTGTGCTGGAGAAGATCAAGATAGATTGTTGACATTGGTTCCTGTGAAAGACATGGCACGCATCAACCTGCTCTTTAAGTATATTGAAGATGCTGATCTGTGGAAGTGGAACCTTCCAAACAGCAAGGCTTTCAGCACTGGTCTGAAGTACAGAGAGATTGATTACAATGCATCTACCAATTCAAAATTGTTTGAGCAGGTGTCGAGTAGTTTCTCTGTTTTGGAGACAATTTGCTGACTGCTGCTACTTTTGACTTTGAAGTTATAAGATGATGCTGAGTCTTTGATCTGCAGCTTCTTTCACTTGACCCAGAAGATATTATTAGGAATGGTGAAAGGCTTTTGTCACATGATCAGGCTCGCATAGATGCAGCCATTCAGAAGTCTTTTTCAATCAACCTGGGCCAGGGAAAATTTGGACAATGTTTGGTAGGCATTCTTCCATTTGCGTAGTTGATATTGTTGATTCTTAAGATAATACAATAGTTTGTGAGTACAGTTGGGATTGAACTCTTTTTGTGTGAGGTATAGTTCGTCCATAAAGATGCCCATTCCCTTTTGTTGTTAAAAAAAACAAATTTATATTAAATAAATCGCACACATACATTAGCGGAGATTTGGTTACATAATTTACATAACCATTGTATGGATTCTTACTAGAACTCTTTATTTATTGTTTGCTCAATGATATGCAATACAACTACAATGTTGCTGTCTCTTGGGGTGCTAGCACTTCCAATGTTCCTCCAACAAGCCAGATCTTAAGTCATTGTGAACTTGTGTCCTCCCTTGCACCCTATTGACATGTGTATGCAGCACCCCTGTCTTAATGTCTTCCTCTTGGGGAACACTTATTCAGACAAAGTCTGTGCGCAGCAGGTATCTACATCTATTCAGCACTCAGCTGTTAGAGTGTAAAACACTAAAGATCTCTTTTGTATATGATTATTTCCACATTGGCAGAAATACTTTTTTCTGGTTGTACATGTCTCTCTTGTGCATTGTCTATCTACTGTCTGCACATCTACATAGTACACACTAGGGATAAGAAGTTTGGGATCTGAATTTACCACTATGTGATTTCTAGATCCAGATACTCGTTGGGTTAGCTTGTGCTGCATGAACGGGAGAGTTGGCTATAGCAAGCAGCGTCTCTGTCTACTCTCTGTTCTAACATGGCATCAGAGCCCTGAGGTGGTTCACAAGTGGTGGGGGCTTGAAGGCGAAGACCTTGGGAAAGGACAATCTTGATTCAAACTTGTAGGAACCAGGGTCTGCACCTGAAGGATCAGTGTCCTTGCAAGGAGGAGAGCGTCTCAGATTTAGACAGGTGCATGACATGTCTATCTCCTTCATTTCATTATCATGGCTGCAAGAGATCTGATTCCAAGGTTTGGGAAAACGGGTAAGTTGGATGACACAAATTATCCTCTGTGGAAGATGAAGGTCCAAAGCCACCTGGTGAATTAGGTCAACTTGAAGATTGTGATGATGAGCTGATGCCTCAACCCGCTGTGACTCTGGCCACTGCGAATGAAGATGCGGTTGTGGTACCAATGGATCCCGTCGCAATGAGAGACTATGTGACGCATGATGCATAGACTCTGGCCATCATTATTAGCAACACTGTGGATTCGGTGTTATCGCATATTCAACTGACGGACACTTCCTTTGCCACATGGACCATGGACCATACTGAAGGATATGTACGAGGTGATAACGATGCGAGGATTCTTGACCTGGAAATGGAGTTGTACAGCATGAGCATGGATGAGGGGGAGTCAGTAGTACAAGAGCACATTACCAAGATGAAGGAGGTGCGGGATCAATCTCAGCTGTTGGTCACAGGACTGGCTAGGCTTTTGCTTGGCATGCTTTCAGAGCTACAAGCTTTGTTACAGGGTAGCAGTCGGCACCGATGCCTTGAAGAGCTAGCGCCTTTGCTTCTGCAGCAAGAAGCTCAGGAAAAGAAGTACAATAGATTTGGTGATCACAAGGCCTTTTACGCCAAAGACAAGGGCAAAGGCAAGGGCGAGCTTGGTGATGCAAAGCCCAACAACAAGAAGAAGAAGGATGCCAAGTATGAGGATTGGGAATGCTTCAGATGGTGAGAATAAGAAAAAGAGAAACTACAAAAAAGAAGTGCTTCTACTGTGATCTGCCAGGGCATGGGCATGTTGCTAAGGACTGTAGGAAGAAGAAGGAGTCGTCCAATTACAATTCAGAGGAGAGAAAGACATCTCCAAGTGTGGTACTCTGAGAGTAGGTGGAAGAGCGAGTGGTGCGGGTTGATGCTATCAACTCCTCATAAAGTAAGGAGTACATATCGCGCTCTTCTTGTGGGATCTGTGGAATGAGCTTTACCTTCTCAATGTCGATCTTGTCCACATTCACCTGAGAAGGTTCCGTATTCTTGGCATTCCTTTCAAGGAGCTGGAGGTTGCAATGACAAAATACTAGCCTCTCTAGCTAAGAGGTACTCAACCTATTTCTCTTCTTTGTATGGAAGAGTGCCCAAGTGCTCCAATTCCTCTCACATGGACCGGAACTGCAATCCTGAGAGAGCACTCGAATGGCAATGTGTTTCTGCACACATAATTAGAATTTAGGATTTAGAAATTAGAATTAAGTAGAATGTAAGTTGTAACTCACACCATACTATGTTGCATGATGCATCATGCACGTAGCTGAAAGTTGAGTGTATGGGTAGTGAATTGCCAGTGTGGGAGCACAATTCCCGTACTTCTCCCACCATGAGACATGCTATAGCTGAGTCTCTCGAAGCTTTGCTGTCTCTCGACCAAAGCTCGCTGTATGGTTGCGGAAGGCCAAGAGATCATCCTCTATATGGCCGGATGTGTCAATTTTACGAGCAAAAACCTATGAGCAGGTTTATCCGAGCGTGTTTTTCAAGAGATTTTTAAAAATGTTTTTCTTTAGGAAACATGGTTTTTACACTTTTATTTTCACTAGAACTAGATCCCTTTATCATAAAAATATACAGACTAGTCACTCATTCATTTTTACACAACATAATTTTCTTATTTAGAGACATCCCTTTGTACCCCTGTTATTACCTTTAAAAAGTGTTGATTTCTTTAAGAAACATTCCTCATAATCACTCTCAATGTAATAATACTATGCATACATAATTACTTATTAACACATTTATATCATATGGCAATATCTTTTTAGTGTTTTTATAGCATATTTATGGACATGTTTCTAAAGAAGTTTAAATTACTATAAATAAGTATTAACTTGGGCTTATATATCACTCTCATAAAATACATGTAATATTTAATACTATATATGAAAGATTTTCCAAAATATAACTCCATAGATGTGCTCAAATGGGGTGTTCCGATCAATTTGAGTGGTTGAATGACTATATTTGGACATTGGATATGAAAGTTATGTAACTTTTAAAAGTGCTGTCCAAGGTAGTTTCGCCAGCGAAACTACCTTGGGAGACTTGCTTCAAAGGGGTTTCGCTAGCGAAACTACCTGGATGGCTTGCTTCAATGAGTTTTCTTTGAAGAAACTCTTTCATGAAGATAGGTTGAGAGAGGGTTTTCAATGTCACCCCGTATTAAGTAAAAGTTGTAAGAAGGATCATAAGGGAATTTTCATAGAGAAGTCTACTCTACATGTGGGTTTCTTCAAAAGCCATCCCATTATGCTCTCACCATTCCTACAGATTCACCTAAAGATTTTTGTATAAAATAGGCATTGCTATAATACTTTGCATATTTCTAAGTGAAACTATGTTTTCTTCTGATCGATTTTTGCCATATTTATGCATAGTTGGAAGCTTTTTTTTTTCCTTCGCTCGGACGCTCGGAAGATTTCGCTCAGAAAATGCTCGTCCCCTATATGGCCCTGCATGTACACATCACCATGGGTCACCACCCTGATGTATGTCATGAAGCCATCATCAAGCTCATTGCTCCTCATTTTGCCATAGAGGATGCAATGCATGTGCTATTGCATGAATTGGTTTATGAAACCAATCCCATTGCTTATTCCATACAGCCTTGATTTGCTCAATTCTTTAGAGAACAAACCATAGACAAAAAACAAGAGTCAAGAGTCAAGACCAATGTAAAGCATCAAGACTCGAGTGAAAAAGAAATTTACATATAAGGAAAAACATAAGGAAACTAATTGCTCTCCTCTCAAGTATTGCTGCTTGTTGAGAGACTCTCCAATCTTGTCCATGTACTTAAATAAAAGGTCAAGAGTGCTACCCTCCACGTCTGTAATGCACAAGACTGTGTAGATCAGATTGAGAGTTTTGATCAAACCCTCAACCTCTACCCACTTCCCTCTCTCATGGCAGCACGCATAAAAGCTCTTGCCTTAGGACTCTCTCTCTAATCCCACTGCAGCCACTCATCTGAGTACACAGTGTGTACCAACTCTCTGCAAACTCACAGGAGTCTCTCAAGCACAATAAACATATATGCAAATCTGGTGGTTGCAGGCTACAGTAGCTCAAGATTGCTATAGGCCCGAAACATGCTCAAACCTTTTGGCCTCTTCTTCACAAAATTTACCGTGCTTCGTGCAGTGCGAAAGATGGAATCAACCCATTGTATTTCACCTATGTTCTCGATCAATAAGTCAAGGCAATGTGATGCACCCCTGGGTCCATAGAATACCTAGAAACTCGTCCTCTAGCATAGAGCCCATAGACTTGCAATTGCTCCCATTGTCTGTCACTACCTGCACAACATTCTCAGGCCCTATTTGCATGATTGCCTCCCATATATGACCCCAAATAAATAAACCGATAACTATGAGACCTGGGAGGGAGGCATCAATGGCTTTCAAAAACATAGTGCCTTTGCAACAAGACACTAAAATATTGTACACCTTTCGCCCGCGTACATTTGGCCATCCGTCACACAATATAGTGCAGCAATACTTCTTCCATGTTTCCTTCAAGGGCTCTAGCTGCACTTCTATGCATGCTCTTTCCCGCTTGAGCTCACGTACTCACAGAGCTTCCGATGAAGGGCCTTCTCACTCGCATCCAATGCGGCTGATGGCTCTCATGTCTTCCTCCATTGGTTCGTCTTGGCCACATGAAAGGGAATGGCACACTGTATGAACAATTGGGTGAGCTAGTTGCCTCTGTCATTGCTTGCTTATGAAACCCAGCTTGAATGCTGGCTCTTTGTACATAATTTCTAGGTAGTGGAGGAGTGGCTAATACATCCTTTGGTAAAAAGAGTCCTCTTTGCATTCATGGCCGACATAGAGGAATGACCACTCTGTGACTTTGTATCTCTACTCCTCTTTGCTACCCCCAGTGCTTGACTGGAACTACCTTCCTCCTCATTTGATGATGGCTCCACAGAATTTGAATCTTTGGGAATGCTCAAATGCTTTCACCTTAACATCTTGAGGAACATAGGGGCATGGCCCTACGTCTTTGCTTGGCACATGGGTAAGATGGTCCTTCACACGGGTGACACTCCCCGTTTTTTTCATTCCACAGAATTTGCATCTCCACTTCTTAGAACCACCAGACCCCTTATAGCTCCCCAATTTCTCTGCATGTTTCCAAAATACATACGAAGTCCGAGCCATGTAGGCTGAGGGTAACAGCTGAGAGCAAGGGCTGAGAGGAAAACAAGGAGGACAAGAGAGGGAAAGGGATGAGGACCTAGGAGAGCAAGAAGAAGAGGGCAAGGGTTGAGGAGACCAAGGAGGAGAGGAGAAAGAAAGAAAGAAAGAAAGAAAGTTTATTAAAGTCTTCGGAAGACCGATGGGTCTATGAGACTGTGAAAATCCTGATACAACGAGCTGTGGTAGTGGAGCTACTAAATGAACGTCCATACCAATGCAAAATGCAAAATGCAAAAAATGCAAAAAATGCAGAATGGCAGTACTAAGTCCTAAGTACAACATAGTCATGTCGATGGTCGACTATATATCAATCTCAGCATCATCATCAATATCATCATCATCCCCAGCAACAGCAAGATATCAAGATGGATGAGGTAGTGGAGGCATGAAGTCGGCAATAGAGTGCTATCGACCACTCAGAGGTGCGGTCCTGGCACGTCTCCTAGTCGTAGCTCTGCATCTAACCAGGGCTACTGTGACCCCCGTCGGTTGGGCTCCAACTCTAAACAAGGAGGGGATGTCTACAAGTGTGATCTGTGTGTCTCTGTCTGAGCTGTCGGGTTATGGGCTCCGGGTCACGGTCATGTCGAGGCCTCGTCTCGTTGGGGTCCATGTGATCTAGCTGAAAGAACTCCATGATAGAGCTCTGAGAGGGATCAACCGAGGAAGAAGTTTGCTCCTGTCTTCGTGCTCGGAGTATCCTCTCGCGGTGTCTAAGTGCCATTTGTCTAAGTGCCATATGAATGAAACCTGCCAAACACCGCTGGTCTAGGTAGGAGAGGAAATGGGCTAAAATCCCATAACTATCTCTGAAGAGGCAGTGGAAACGTCCTCGGATCTCATAGTACACAGGACACCTGAAGATGAAATGCTCCTCTATCTCAACCTCTTGTATGTCACATAGTGTGCATATGCGCCACTCCCTAGGTAGTCGCTCTGCTCTGCTGCTCTCGATGCGAAGTCTGTGTGAAGAGACCCGGAACTGCCCAAGAAAGATCCTCATCGAGTGGGGTAGGTGAATGTGTGTGTATCTTGGTGGGTCAATGAAACCCTCCGCTGTGATATGTAAGAAGTGATCTCTGTAGAAGCTAAGCATCACTGGGAGTTCACTCGGTTCCAACCAGGTCCGAAAAGTGTGTAGCTGTAGTAGATCCTCATGGATAACTTGGTTGACCTCGTGTGATAAGAGGGGAGAGAACGGAGCATCCATGCTATACTAGAAGGGAGGTAGTCTATCCATGTGGAGCCCCAGTCGCTCAAACCATCTCTCTGTACGTGCATACCAGCACCTCTGATCTCCTCCTGCTGCGAGTGCCATAGATGATAGAAGAGGATAGAGCTATCCATGGTAGCCTGCTACGCCCCGAGGTATAATCCCCATATTCCCTAACTCGGTACAGATATGTGATGACCTGAAATGCAGCATCTAGCTGTAAAGGGGGTGATCCAAACTTAGCTTGAATGATCTGGTGAGGAACGGATGACTTACCATGAATCATCCGTGATAGCATGAGAACCTGTAGCCGCTCCACACGGGCCCACTCTGTATCCGACAAGTCTGGCCCCCAACAAGGACTGCCGTACATCCCCGCTGGGCGAGCCAAGGAGTCAAAAAGCAACCCCTCGGTGCGTGGATCCTGAAAGTGTGAGCGGAAGCACTGCCTCTCTAGCGTGGCCAATGAGGCATACCCTCTACTCAAGCGTGCCTGCATCGCGGGTCTCATAGTGAAGCTCGGTCCGGAGAAGATAACCCCAAGATAAGTGTATGATGAAACTATCGCAACAGATGACCCCGCAAATGTGAACTGCTCCTAATGCATGATGGCTCGAGATGTATTGAAGATCATGACCTTGGTTTTACCCAGGTTGACCTTCAAATCATGAGACTCACAAAAGGACTGTAGTGCGTCTAGGTGTCTCTGAAGCCCCTCTGTTGAGGAAGACAAGAGAGCCACGTCATCTGCATAGAGCAAAATTTGGATCAGCGTGCTTGCAAGAGAGCAACCTACACCCCCCTGTGTCTGCATCACTGTCTCAAGCTCGTCAATGTAGAGGCCAAACAAGGTAGGCGACAAAGGACACCCTTGTTTGACCCCGATGGTACTCATGATCTCGTCTGTCCACCCGGATCCTACCCGAACTTTGCCAGAAACTCTCTCGTAAAGTGCCATGACAGCCCAAATGATCTCCTGGTCATAACCGAAGTCCTGTAGGCGCCGTATGAGGCGGGCTCTTAGGACCGTGTCAAATGCCTTGCGAAAATCCACAAAGCAACAATAAACCCTTTGCTTCCGTGACCTCACCTCCTCGATGATACATTTGAGCGTCAGAATGTGGTCCATGGTACCATGATCACACCGGAATCCGGCTTGTCCTACTGCTCTGAGTCCTCGACACTCTGCAAGTCTGCTAACCTCGGAGTCAAGTACCGATGCATAAATCTTGGACATGACATGTCCAATCATAATGGTCCTGTAGTTCTCCGGGCTCATGGGATCCCCTGCCTTGTGGATGGGTGAGATAGTGTTAATGGTCAAAGTGTGTGGAAATCCCAAACAAACCGCTTCATTAAAAAGCTTTGCTAAGATCGGGGCTAGGAGGTTAATCCCATATGCAATGAACTCAGTGCATAGTCCTCATGATCCTTCGCTCGGCCATTATGAAGTTTCATTACAGCATCCTTCCCCTCCTCTAGTGAAGAGGGTGCAAGATGTGGGACGAGGCATGTGTGAGAGGCTAGGGACTGGTTGATTTGGGATGTCATAACGTGTGCGTGCATAATCAAACCAGATCTGGGTGTCAGTGAGTGGCGGAGGGGACCGTCCTTCTAGAAATTTCCGCCAGAAGTCGTTACTAAACAAAATGTTGAGTAGCTCCTTCTCGTTTCGACGAACAAAGTCTAGTTTCTTCCTCTGTACCAGTCTACGGTATTCACGTAGACAGTAGCGTATCTGGTGCGCTCAGAAGACTGTTTTTAGTTTCGAATCTGAGTTGACGGCATAAGGCCTTATACTCATCATCGTACCAACTATTATAGGGTACGGTTCCAGGGGGTGGTGGGCGGGTGGAGCGGGTGGTGTGGGGAAAAGCGTGAATGGCAGCCTCGTGTAGTGAGCGGGTGACAAGGGCAGCACGATCCTCTAAAAGGGGTATGAAGTCAATATAAGCGAGAAGTATGTACAGACGGCTAGAGTAAGAAGGTGAGTGATCCCGATCAAAGCGTATATCGTGGTAGGTGGAGTAAGCACTGAGTGGGGTGGAAGGTGCTGTGCGAAGGGAGGTGGAGATGCGAAAGAAAAGGTATGTATGATCAGCCCCTGGGGGGGAGAGGTGCTACAGTGAAGTCAGTAATGCGAGATGTGAAGACAGGGGATCCCATGATGTAATTAACAACATTGGAGCCCCCCCCATGTGGAAAGCATGTGAAACCACCTGAAGCGGGCCATCTGTCAAGACCATTATAGATAATGAGATTATGTATTCTGCCTAGGTCTAATAGGGCCTGCCCATAGGATGAGAGTGGACCTCGCCTGTCAGTCGAAACCCGTAGCATACCTGCCTCCTCAAGGTCAACATCTGCCAGTAGAGTGGAATCATCTCTGAAATCAAGAAGTGGTACTTGACGGGCCGCTGTCCTCACGTTGAAGTCCCCCACTAGAAGGACTTCTCCGCGGCTAGAAAAGTCAACGATGGACTGATAAAGGGTAGCAAATGGGGATGTCTCATCATCACCTCGAATATCTCTGGCAAAGTGGGAGGTCTCTGGGGGGAAGTAGCAAACTGTGACAAACAGATCCTGGCTGTCCATGTGTTGTATCCGGATCCAAAGAAATCTGGAATGTGTCTCTCTCTGCTCTACTGAAATGATCCCCCGAAGTGTGGATCTGAAAAGGACTGCAACTCCACCTGAACCTCGAACTCCTCCTGTACCCCTCGTCTCATCTCTGTAGGCAGACTCCCATGTATATCCGCTGACTATTGGGAGAGGGCGCTCTGGACTCTGATGTGTCTCTGTATAGAAGACTATGTCGTTGAGGTTGAGGTAGAGATAGAGGTTGAAGAAGCTGAGGCGGGTCCTACCTTTGCCTTGCTGTTTACCGTCAGTCCACTTCGGTTGTAACGTGTGTTCACATCCTCCAAATTCAGTTGTGTCGTTTGCTTTTTTTTGTTGTTGTCATTTTCGTCTTTCTTGGCTTTGTTCCCCATTCTCTTGGGGTGCAGGTGCAGATCTTAGTGTTAATGTTCAGCCGGGAGCGGGAGCACCGGTTCCCCCCCCATAATGGGAGGCACATCCAGTGCGAGGTGGTGGAGAGGTAGTGCGGAAGCCTGAAGTGGAGAGGCAGCCAAGAGGTGGAGAAGGAGGAGAGGCTAAGATGGCGAGGATTTTAAAAAAAAAAATAAAAATAAAAAGGTGGTTGTGGTTCCCTTTTTTCCCCAAAAAAAAAAAAAAAGTGGGGAGGGGAGTAGAGAAGGGGGGGGGGGGGGGGGGGCGGTGGATGAGCGGAAAAGGAGGGAGGGAGGTGGCTAAGTGAGGGGGTAGCGGGGAGCGAGGGGCTGAGCGGGGGGTAGCAGGGAGCGAGGGGTGGTTGAGGGGAGCGAGGAGCGAGGGGCTGAGCGGGAGCGAGGAGCGAGAAGGGGGGGTGCGGGTAGCGAGAAGGGGGGCTGAGCGGGAGCGAGGAGCGAGAAGGGGGGGGAGCGGGAAGCGAGAAGGGGGGCTGAGCGGGAGCGAGGGGCGGGGGGCTGAGCGGGCTGAGGGGAGCGAGGGGTGGCTGAGGGGAGCGAGGGGCTGAGCGGGAGCGGGAGCGAGGAGCGAGAAGGGGGTGCGTGTAGCTGCAGCAGCGCCTAGGGAGGAGCTGGAGCGGGAGGAGCAGCGCCAACGGAGGGGCAAAGCAGGGTGGGTAGGTAGGCTGAGCGAAGAGAGGGCAAGGAGGAGAGGAGAGGAGAGCAAGAAGGAGAGGTTGGAGAGGACAGCAAGGAGGAGAGGAGAGGGCTGAGAGGGCTGAGAGGAGAGGTTGAGAGGAGGGTGAGAGGGCTGAGAGGAGAGGGTGAGAGGAGAGGTGAGGGCTGAGAGGAGAGGGTGAGAGGACTGAGAGGGTGAGTTGTGAGAGGGCTGACAGGAGTCAAGGAGCAGCATGCGGGAGCGACGATGCCGAGAAATGGCGCCGCACAGGTAAGTAGTAGATTTGGGGCAAAAACTACCGCCTAAAAAACGCCGTTTTCGTTTTTTGGAAATCAACGGGAGACTCCTCTCTCCCTCTTGCACTTGTATCACAATCCATGTGCACGAGATTTTTGAGTTAAAGGCGTAAACTCAGTTGCTCTTGGATGGACTCGTTTCTTCCTTCATTTCTAAAGGAGAACTCCCTATCAAGAGGTTCTTGAAGGAGCGTGGATTATCATACTCAATATGTGTGTAACTCTCATCTAAATTATCCTCTTCCAGAGGAGGTGATGGTGTTCTCTCCCTATCCCCTTCTGGTAGTGGAGGAAAAAGGACAAGTTTATTATTAAATCTCTCTTCCTCTTCCATTCTTTCCTTTTAGTAATATAAGATAGAAAATGACTTGCTGTAATTTCAGAAAAGGGGTTTATTTTACAGCAAAAGTCAAGTGTTATAGAGTTGGTGGTACTTATCCGACTCCCACTTCGCTTTTTTTAAAAAACCACTTGAAATGACCTCTTCTTCCTTCTCTTTTGGCCTTTCGTCATTGTTTTTATGCTGTAAACTGGTACACTCCGTTTGGGCTACTTGTTTTGAGTGGATTGGAGCTCTAGACCGTTTTAGGGGGTACTGGATCACTCTCTGTTCCAATCTGAATTCCTGTTCGGGAGAACAGGGGGTCTCTTTTCCTCATGGTTCAAGGGTATATTCATATGGGGGAGTCACCCCATTCGGACACCCTGTTCCCCATTCAAGAGCACAACTTTTAGAGAAATCCCTTACCTCAAGACCTTCAAAATCGGGGTTTGCAACTTTCCAGAGAAAGCTCTTGCCTCGGGGTCTCTCAAATTCTAAAGTTTGAGGTTTGCAGAAGGGAGCGCTCAAACCCGAGACCCAAACACGCTTTCAATTCTTCTAGAGTCACGTGCCCAGCCTTGAACCCGCTTCAAACAGGCCTCTCGTGAGGTTCAATGCCTTCACGTGCGGCATGCAGCCTGTGTGGATCCCTGCACAGTGGCACGTGCCGACCCTCGTCACCGTTCGGCTCGCTCCCGTCGCTCTCCTCCATGTTGCTTGTCCATACGTTGCCTGCTTGCCCGTGTGCTGGTTGCCCGTGCAGACCTCCGCTGCATGCGCTGCCTGCCCGTGTGTTGTCTTCCCGGTCTCTGCTCGCTTCTCCTCTTCCTCTTCCCGTCCCGATCTCTTTCTCTTCTCATTCCAGTCGTGGATTGTCGCTACTCTGATACCAAATGTGAAGAACCAGATTTCTCTTTCTCTTCTCATCCTAGTCGTGGATTGTTGCTGCTCTAATAGCAAATGTGAAAAACCAGATTTCTCAAGAATGCAAATGTGTGCAATGCGTGCATAATTTGAATGCCGACTGGCCCTCCAATGGGGGAAGAGCGCCCTTGTGAGAGTATTTGTTTCTCTTTTCAACCTACATTGAAGGCGAGAGAGAGAGAGAGATGGCAGATGAATGCAAGGTGGTAGAGAGAGTGCTACGTGAGATTCACAATGAAGGGTGATACCTTTTCATTAATGTCATTTGAGATCACTCAAGTTCCATCTTCCCATTTACACCTACCCTTAGGCTATGACCCATGCATCTACCATTCAGAGCACCTTAATGCACCCTTGCCCCTAGGACCTAGACACATGGGTGCACATCTTTATTAATAAAATAAGTGTCACATGTCCAAATTTCATGCCATCTGAAGCAGTGGCTCTAGCTCGACTAGCCCTCTTCCTCAAAGGTATATGATGTATTTCACATTTTCCTTTTGAAGAAGTATTTAGGTCCAACTGATCAGGTTTTGGAGGAGCTTCCTCCAATGGATGTGCAGGGTCAAATTCAGTACATACCTGAAAGCATTATTGGATTCAGGGACACGATACTCAGAAACAGATCTTATACAAACTCCTCCGTTGTGACAGACCCTGGAACGTTCAATAGAAGTCCACTCCACCAAAATATGTATGCTGTCCAATAACCAAGAAAAGCCATGATAGGCCAATGATGTGAAAATAAGAATACCCTACGAGCTCGAGTGTGAAGGAAATTCGATGAACCAACTCAAAATGTGAATGGTAATCCGTAGTGCAAAGCTATTTTAGCCTTAAATTATAAGGGAGCAAGAATTATCCTTAGTCTTGGCATCTAGGGATCCAATGTGCCAGGGCCTGAGATAACAAAAGACCATGGGGCCATAATTAATTTTTGGTCTGCAATGCCAAATTCCTGAGCACCTTTAGTTTGAAAACACATTCGAAAATGCCAAGGGCATAATAAGGGCTATATGCTTTTGAATGCGACTATACTGGTCGGTTTCTATCAAAAAATTGTAAAAATTCTTTCCTCTTTATAGATATGTTGATTTGCCTGACCTTCCAAAGTTGGAAACCAAGAGTGCATGCCAATAATATGAAAGAAGATCTCTGGATCTCCTGCTTTAAACTCCATTCGGAGATCTGGAAAGCTTGTTGCACAAAGCAGGGCATGTTTGTTATTCTTTTATTTTTATCAACACATAACTTCAAAGGTAGTTTCATCAACCTAGCGTGCATATTTTGGAGATGCATGAGAGTTCGTGTGCAATCCTATTGTTGTTCATTAAGCTGAGCTTTATAATCTTCTTTTTTTTAATTCTCTAAACCAACATGCATAAAAGGAGAATGCAGGACATTATGGAAATGATGTTGTGAGTTATAATGCACTTTTGGGATGAGGCAGACTACTTTGAAGTAGGACTGTGAAACTTGTTGTAGATTTACAACTTTATTGGATCTTTGACATATTTAAGGACAAAGTGACCATGATCCTTGCAACAACCAACTCCAATAACAAAATCACCCCTTGAATGAAGCTCGCCACTGATGATGATTGTTGACAACCTTCATCTATCATGGTCTTTAAGAATCTCCATTTTTTGTATCCTCTACAACAAGATGCATAAAAAGAGAATGCAAGACATATAGGGATGATATTGTGAATTCTAAATGCTCTTTTGAGATGAGACATAGTACTTGTAGGCCTGTGAAACCTGTTGTACACTATCAGATACAGCTTCATCGGAGCGAGACCCACTCTTAGAAGTATTCAATTACAAAGTAACCATGATCCTTGCAACAGCCACCCCTAATAGCACATCGCCCCTGCTCAGCTCAGCTCCTTGGCCGTGCTCGTGCCCCTTCCTTGGTTTCCCCCTTCTTGCATGTGCCAAGCAGCACACTCCAATCCTTGCATTGCTTTGTTTATTGGTGGTGGATTTCGATGATTTTTTCCTCTTTTGGTTTCCCCATCCTGCATCTGCCAAGCAACACACCCCAGTCCTTGCATTGCTTTGTTTTTTTCAATGGTAGATTTCAGTGTTTTGAAGAAACTACGTTGTTTGTGTGATTGAGGAGACAATTTGACATTGATGTTTGTGGTTGTACCAAAAAGTGTGCATTTCTCCATGCCCTAAAAACATGTTGTACATATTAATGTTAGTGTATTGTATAGGTTGGTGGTATATCTGACTATGTGAGCAGAGAGGAAATGTTTGTATTGCTATTTCCTAGTATGCATCTGTGGTTTTTTTATAGTAGGTTTGATACAATATAATAATTTTGGTCACTGAAGGTCATACAATAGATCTTCCATCTTGTCAAATTGGCAGGCTGTTCAAGATGATGATATGGCAGAGTTAAGGAGTGAACTTGGCCATCAACTTGCAGCGAAAAGTCTTTCTCTTGGCATGAGGTTGTTTACATGGTTTTTCCAATTTTGCATTCAACATTGGCTAAGTCTCCTTATCTCTTGTTCCTTTTGTGAAACAACATTTTAAGTTAAGGATGAGTACCATTGGAAAACAAAATGCAATTTATGTTTGGTCATAGCGTTACAATAAAAGCGCAGACCGCTAGCATCATGACGTGGCTCGCCATCATCATGATGTGTATACACGTGGCTGATGTGGCACCATGCATGTTGATGATGTGGTAATATGGTGTGGAATATATGAGGCTCTTCCATGACGTGGAAATGTGATGTGGCATGATGAGTTGACATTCATGAGGTGGTAGATTGACATGGCAAACTGAGGTGGAGGGATTGGTGACGTGGCAATGTTGACGAGGTACACCAAGGTGGCAAGATGTGATGACATGGCTCCAAGAGTTCCTATGATGGGGGGCAGCGGCCCCCCTAGGGGCGAGAGCCCCCGAGGCAACAGTATAGGGAATATTCCATGGACAACTAGTTGGTTCCATTGACTAGGTTGACTGGTCAGCTTCACCGACTAGGTTGACTGGTCGGGTTCCACCGACTACATTGATTTGACTGCCACCTCATAGCTATAAAGAGGCGACCTCCCCAGTCCATTGTACCAAATCAGATCTTCTAGTAGAGATCTTCGAGCTAGTAGCTCTTCACCTAGTATCTGTCTAGATCGCCATCTAAGCTCCACTGTGGGAGTGCACAGGTGGATAGAGCCATCATCTGTACTACATCAGTATTGAAGAAACATTTTGTTCACCTCCAGTTTGCTGTGTACTCGAGAAAGGTCTCTTCCTCTTTGGGAGAAAGGTCTCTTCCTCTTTGGATTCTTGGCATGATTTCAAAAACCATCTAGATGATTGATCATTGTAGACACCAACTAGTAAGTGACCTCAGAGGAAGTGTAGGAAGAATTCACTAGATTGATGCAGCCATACCCTTGTAATGGGGGACGAGCCTCACTTTCGGTCTACATGGCTTGGGGACTTTTTGAGGTCAGGTATCCCACTTCAAGTCATAGGACTACGACGTTCAGATGGGGATGCATTGGTCTTTTATGTTTATTCTGGGGGTAGGTTGTCTAGGCCTATGGATGTTATCCTTGTGGACGTTCCATTTCGGCCTGTGAAGGTCGTAGGTTATGTGGAGTAGTGTTTTGGCTTCAGGATGGTATCTAGAACCTAACTCGGATCACATTTCCTTGGGTACATGGAGGATTTGGCTCTACGCAAGTGTCCCCATAAGTGTCTACAGTGGGACCCTGGGGAATGGGAGTGGATTGATGCAAGGTACCGAGAGAAGAGCCTCCCCTTTTTTCATTACTTGGTCAGGAAGTTTCAGCTCTGCCTTAGAGGTTGGAAGCCCACTAGAACTCCGAGCAATCCTTTTGGAAGAGACTCTGGAAATCCCTAAAGAATAGATAAATCTCCCTTTCTTTTTGCTTTCTGTTGAAAGAGGGATTGCAGTGAACTAGTGGAGGTCCATTTTCGAGCCAGACTCTACTTGTGTATGTTGCATTTTTGCTGAAGACTATTCAACATTGCTTATTGGACTGCAAACAACAGGCGAGGATCATATGGAAGGGAATTGCTAGTTTATTGAGCACCTTTATTCCCTCTCTCTTCTTCATGACCTGGGGCTAGGTGGCTTGGCTCTCTCTTTGGGGGCCTTTGGTCTTTTGTGAGAGACATGAATCTTCTTGGGCTCTCTCGGCTCGATGACATTTGGTTGAGTCATGCTCTCTGGATGATATTTTTGGTCCTCCGTACATACATCTGCACATGCCTCTGTGAATACTTTCTAGAAGATTCCCGCGATCATATCATTGTAGCATCTTTAAAGATCTAGATGCACAGAGGCCTTGGATGGTTCACATGTCCACCCTGCACAATATTTGGACGTGAGATCCTCATCCATATGGAACTGTAGATGCTCTTGAAGCTACACGTTTGCACAGCCCTTGGGTATCTTTGAAGCGTATCACCAGGGGTTGGCCTCTGTTAGGGCCATCCCCTACATGCTAGGCCCCCTTAATCCCATGCTTCTGTACCCCCAAGATGGAGGTCACAAAACAAAGAGAAGATATGCTACTATTACTGTTTTTTTTTTTAAGAAAAGACTTCTATTAAGTATGAAAGAAGCTCCAAGAGCAAAGCTCATGGGAGAAGTACATCATGCAAGGCATGAGAAACAACACCCTAAACCAAGCTCATGCAAAAGAACTAGGAAGAAACAAGGTAGAGGCTGAAAGTGCCACCTCAACCCTACAGAGGACTCCAAGAAAAATGAGGAGCCACTAAATTGTTCCCCAAGGTCCTGAAGCTTTGTGAGGTGAGAATTCATGGAATCTTCCTCCTCCATATGCGTATGGGAAAGTTCTCGCTTCAGAAAGAAACCCTGGCATCATTTCTTGCTGCAAACATACTTTCTAGTATCTCCCAAGCTGCCATAGATGTCTTGCATGACCGAATATGAGGTATAATGAACTTCTTGACAGAAAGAGAAATTACTGAAAGAGCTTGTGCATCTCTAGAGTCCCATCTTTTTTGCGCTGGGAGCTCCTAGAGCGGCTGCTCCAACCACTTGTGCTGCATTTGTACCTCTACCCCTGCCTCCAGCTATAGGAGTGGCAGGTGTAGTCGCTGTATCTAGTCTTGCTTCATCTCCATTGACATAATCCCAAAGATGTCTACCAACCAAGATATTGCGAACCATGAAACTCCACAAGGAATAGTTGGTGCCATCCAACTTATCCTCTTGTGTGAGGACCCCGAACACTTCATTGGAGTTTTGTTTTGAGCCATTTTCACCAAATAATCTCAAAAAATACAGCAGACAGACCAAGTGAAATCCCTTCCTGGGATATAAAATGCACAAGTAAAATGTGCAAAGAAAAAATCTGCCCACAGTGACAAATACTGTCACAGCCTGTCAAAGGCTCAGAGTGCACTTCAACTATCCTGCAAATGCTCTCCCAAACGAAGGAAGTACAGACGCCTGCAAATGTACGGAATGCAGGAGATGTACGGAATCTGTACAGTGTACGGATACCCATACGGTGCGCTGACAGCAGGTGTACGGAACAGTATAGCTGAACAGTGTACGGATGGCGACGCTGTTGTAGGTACGGATTTGTACGGGCAGATTGCACTAAATGCAGTACGAAAACTAGCACGTGTGTACATCGCTATCAGGTACGAAATCTGTACTTGTATGGATGGCGGTGCTGTACGGTATGTTCACGGGAGTTGCAAGTACGGAATGGCGATGGAGCTATACGGGTGTACGGACTTGACGCGTAGCACGGCACTGTACGGACGCCTCCACTCGGTACGACGGAATGTTGATGCTGGTGCAGGTGTACGGACGCCTCCATCGATACGGGCAGTTGCAGGTGTACGGACGAGCTGATGGCGCCGTGAGCAGGTACGGAATCTGTACTATTTGTATGGACGGCTGTTGCACGGATGTACGGGTTGGGAGCAAGGAGCTAGGCCAGAAGGATGGCTTGCTCTGATACCAAATGAAGGAAAGAGAGAGAGAGCAAGAGAGTGCTGAACGTAAGTTGCAATAGATGAAGTGAGAAAATACAAAGCAAGGAAAGGTTTTGTCTAAGTGACAAAACCTTATCCTTCACTAACCATAGTTAGTGAACTAACTGGGGTTAGGGGGGGAAACCTCTAAAGAGGGAAAAGTGCCCCTAACCTATTTATTACATTTCATTGGTCACTGCTAGATTATAATAATAATTCTAACAATGCGTTCATATACGGCAAGTTTCATGAGACTCAATGGACCAAAACCTTGACCTACACCATTTGTGAAGACTAAAATGAAATCATATAGTCTTCACAAGCAATTGTAGCTTGAATGATTACTTTTTGGCTATCCTTCTCCTATAGTGCTATAGTAGCCTTTGTCATGGCTGAGTTTGCCCTCACCTCCGGAGTGCTGACAGAAACTCAGTACAAAGACCTTTGTATAAACGGATGCTCAAGTATGTGTGGGTGTGTGGATTTGTATGTGTGAGAGCATATGTTTATACTATGGTCTACACCCACTGTTGGGCGTTGATGACGTCAGTTGGGATGTCATAGTAGCTAGTCCCTGCTATGCGTGATGGAGTTTATGATTTTCAATCTTATGAGTGACTATCATGAAATTGAAACTGCATCCATCTCATGGGGGACATTGGATGGATAGCATCAGATGGATCTTTACTTCATCCCATCTCAAGTCTCCCCCTTCCCCTCTCATGGATGCTATTCTGAAAGCTTGGGGCAGCTTCAAAAGCACTCTTCGCAGAGTCCCACCCACCTCTCGTGAAGAAATTCACAGGTAGCCAGTCATGTGGAATGACTCGATTTTGGATGACCATGGCAGGACACTTGGAGTGTCACACTATATGCAGTGGTCTAGATGGGAGAGGGGACTTGCTTCTACAGTAGGCGCCTGGCAGGCCTTTAGGAGACTTCCAAAGGGTCAGAGACTTTTAGCAGTTGGCCACCTCAGAGGGAGTGCAGTGAGGATACATCAGATAGAGGCAACCATTCCGGCAGAGTGGATTGACACAGATGACATGCCGATCACAGAGTCCACTTGGTGGGGAGCGTTCTCAAGGACGGGCATTCCGTTACAAATTATTGCCCTGCAAGATGCACATGAAGATACCCTAGTCTTTGATGTTTAGTCGGGAGGCAGACTTACCAGATCTTTTGATGGTATTCTTTTGAAGGTTGCTTTTCAGCCTGTCAAGATTGCAGGTTTCATGGAGTGGGGCAAGGACTCACAGTGGTATATCCTCTTCTCCTTGTGGAGACTCTGGTTATATGGTGGTTCCCCTATTAGGTTCTTGCAGTGGGACCCAAGGGAGTGGGAATGGATTGATGAGGGGCACCGAGAGAAGAGCATCCCCTTCTTTCGTTATATAGTCAAAAATGCCCGGAGATTTCAGCTCAACAGTAGAGGTTGGAGCCCCTCATTGGGATAGTTTTCAGATTTCCAAAGATGTCCGGAAAAACTTTTGGCTTAGGTTTTGGAAATCCCCCATGAATAGAAAGATCACTCTCCTTTTGGCTTTCTATTCATGGAGCGATTGCAGTAAACCTGTGGAGCCCTCAGGTATTTTTCGAGGGACATGACCCAGATCCAGCTCTCATTGTACATCGACACTCAGTGGAGTCTTGTTCCCTCCAGGATGTTCCCTTCACTTCTTTCAGAGCTGCTCATGCCTCAGTAGACACATCATGGGAGATTCTGGCTAGCATTGCATCTTGGCATATTTGGAGAGTCAGGTGTACAGAGGCGATGGAGTGTACCCAGGTTCACCCTTCCCAAGCTATGGCTAGTATTTGGACCAACACAGTACACACATTGATGGCCATCTGGGCGAGCATGCACGAATCCTCCAGAGCAGCCACTGCTAGGAGAGCTACTTTTTTCAGAGTTTGGAGAGGATCTCCTTTCTTCTCTGAGTCTCCCTTAGGGTTGAGGGGGCATTTTCAGCCTCCGCCTTGATTTTTTATTAGCTCCTTTTGAGCTGTTTTTTCCCCCTCATGCATAGCATGATGTATTCCCGCGTTTGAGCTTGCTCTCGCAGTTTTCATTCATACTTAATGAAGTAATTTTCTTGAAAAAAAATAAAATTGAAACTGCACACTGTGTTGTATTTGTAGATGATGAGTTTGGGCATGTTCCCAGATTCATCTAGATATATATATATAATGGAACCTTGTGTCAGAGCCAAGTAACTTCTCAGAGTTGTACATAGAACGAGAGATTGCCTTTTATGCAAAGTCCTACTATCTGTGGTATACATGGGAGTTCAATTATGGTGACGACACTAGAAAGACAGACGGGGTACGGGGATCAAGCAGAGCCACATTTCTATATCAATCATCTCCCACTGGGATGATCTTAGTGGAGCGCCATGACCCATGCACTAGATTCCTATGGATCCAGATCACGATCACACCTTAGTGAGACATTTTCATTGTAGTTTACTACCTTCTCCCAGAGACCTCACATTTTGCCAAGTAGCCTCAAAGGAGGGTGAGACACGTTTTGCCATGGAGCTTTGAGAGGAGGGTGAGACACCTGGAAAATAAAGATTTTATCAAGGATCTAGCAAGAATTAGACATATCTCGAGGATTCAACGGCACAGATGCATTGGAGACTCTCAAGTACCCTAACACAAGTCAAAGCCTTCTTGTTATTTGGGACTAATAGATCTTCTTTGGAATTGCCAAGTATGTTACAAGGTTTTACTATACCCCCCCTATTTATTGTTTTTTGATGTAGCTCATAGCCATGACAACTCTCCACCTAATACAATTTCATGAATGGTTGGAGTTTCACCTCCCCACATGATCTATATTCAATCATCATGGGATGAGTTGTTTGGCTCTCTCATCTTTTTGTTTGTGTTTTTCTAACATAGTACATTTTGGTTTACAACTCCATTGTCTGATCATTCCTCAAAGTCTAATCAATGAAACCAACACAAGTAAAGGGCCCAGCTAGAGATCAAAAGGCTCAAGTATACTGCCATCAATCTCCTCTAGAGAGGAAGGGGAAACTCTCCGAAGAGTATTTCTAAAGCTGGCCCAAGCTTTCAGGATAGCAGCCATCAAAGGGGAGGAGGGAGCCCTTGAGCTGAGGTGAAGATCCACCTAGTACTATCCATCCAATCTCCACCTTTGGAAGGAGAACAGAACTATATGCATCAAATGGAAAAATCCTTGCAAGGTTCCTGTCCTTGCAAAAGCCCCATGACCACGACCTTGCATAAGAAGGCCTTGCTCTGCAAGTTTGGATCTATGATATTGATGCCCCCTTCCCATGTGGGGAGGATCAAGGTCCCCCAAGCCACCCTAGCTCTCGTGTCTGCCAAACCATCTAGTCCACTCTATAGAAAATTCCTTATCGGCCTTTTGAGCTGGGTGATGCAATACCTAGAATGGCACCAGTAAGAGCAAACAAACCATGCCATGGCCAGCTGTACCTAGTTGACAACCACCACCTTGGAAGCAAGGTCAAGTTTGTCTAAACTCCAAAAAAGGAGTCCTTTTGGCCTAAAGTACAGAGAGAGGGAAGCTTCTTTGAATAAATTTGAATATGGACAAGTACTTTATGAATTTACATCATCAGACTTGTGCTACCTTCATTTTCCGCGTGTTGAAAATTGGCCTTGGGAGGATCCTTTAAAGTGTAAGACATGGTTTGAGTAGAAGTACCTTCTGACATATAGCTTATTGATGTTCCATCTCCACAAAATGCCATATTCAATTTGCATGCAGCTAGCCAAACTGGTCGATAGAATGCCTTGATGTAGGTCTATCTATGAGATCATTTAGGACATTGTGACAACTTTACAATTGTAGAGTAAAAGATATCACTACATATCTTTATTGTACAGTAAATCTTACAAATGCTTATAGAATATGAGAACAATACTTTCGCCTTCATATGGTTATATGTGCAATGTCTGTTCATCTGATTTTGAAAGGGTTTTTCCTGGTACTTGTGCAGGCCCATAGGAGCTGTGGTGTATGGAATAACTGAGGTGGATCCTTGCATGGTTAAAGTCAGCCTCCGCTGCCTTGAATCTGAGGATACAACAGAAATTTCTCAGGTGTGCTATTTCATGTTGTCTTGGCATTTACATCAGTTTTGAATTCTATTTAGTGTACTGCTGCAGAGTTTGAACAGGTTATCACTGAATTGTGATTACTTTCAAAGTAAAACTTCATGGGATATGACCATACTCAACCTTCTGTTTGCTTGTTTTTTAAAAGAGGGTTAATATACTTCTCTTGATTTGATACATTGTCTCTTTCTCTTTTGTGGTTTTTAGTAATTGCAAACCCTGCTTTACATATGGATTTCCCCCTTGGACTTAGATTGGAGCGGGAGCATTTAGTTGCATCAAATCAGTGCCTTGAGAAGAGAGATCAGCACTTACCAGAAGGCCATAATCTGTGCTCGCACCCATGCAATTGTCTATGCCTGCAAAATCATGTCTTGTGCTTATGCTAAACTTATATACTTTCTTTTCACAGAGGAAAATGCATTAGGTGAGGTTCATACTCTTTTTGGAGTATCACCAACAACCAAGGTCACTGGTGCAAGGAAATTGCATTGCATTTAATGTGGTGCACTATCCTGGGATAGTACGTTGAGTAGGAGAATACATGTCAATAACAACAAGAGCTCACTAGACAAATCAATTCAATCCATCACATTGAGTGCAATTGTAACATAACGATTAGACTTGCATTTCATTACTATGCATCCATCCTACAAAAGTCTTTAGAAGCTCGCTACAAAGTTTGCTCAAAGTCATCCTGAAGTTCCCTCAATACAAAGATCACTCACAAGGAAACCCCAATTACAATGGTTGTTGGGGTGAGCTCCTAGCTCAAACCTGTCTCCTCATTCTCTCTCCTCACTTTGCTCTTGCTCTCCATCCTCTATTGCTTTCCCATGCCTGACACCCTTATCATCTCCTTCTCCCATAGTGTCACCTGGTAATTGTCTCCTCCAACAGAGTCTTCAGATCTTTTATGCTGTCCTCGCAACCTTCTCTAATGTGTGCATAGGCTCTACATTTTAGGAGTACATGCTGCTTATTTTCTACCTCCCCTCTGGGGCAGATTTTGCAGGTCTTTCCTTCCTCCGTGGGGATCTTGGCTCTTGCCCACATGCTCCTCTCCACCTCTAGATCATGTGAATTGGTTCTGATTTCGCAGATTAGATGCCTCCTAAACATTGAGACGTCTTCCAAGAGGTATTTTAGCATTTCGTAGCTGTCCATTGGGTTAATTTCCTCTTTGTAGAACTGGGTTTTGTCTCCGCGTTATGCCTTAATCTCTGTAGCATTTTCTGCGTCACTATCCCCTAATTTCACATGCATCTTCTGGTATTTCAGCAGGTGTTATACCCTATGATTCCATCCATTTCATTCCCTCTCTGTGCCACCCCATGATTTGTGTAGCTTCCATTGCCTTGTGTGGTATTCTACTGGCATTCATCTTCTCAACTTTGTTGAGGTAAGCCATGAATTGACATAATGCTCTCCCCTTCCAGCGATATCATACCTGTCTCAGCCTGTAGAATGGGATAGGATGTAGGTCCTAGAGAGTCCGGGTGCCCAAGCTGGACACCCTTTGAGGATCACTGTTTGCACAAGTATGTTGTATTGAAACTCCCATCTCTGCCTTCATGGCAGCTTGCCACTCTGGTATATCTTTCGCCTCCTCAAAGGTCTGTGTCTCGTCAAGCTAAGCCACCATGGTGAAGTTGATGGTTGCGGGTGCAGACACATTGCGTCGTGATCGTCAAACTCCAGAATTCGTCTCGGGAATGTCCCCGCGACTCAAGATTCCTGCAAGGTCTTTAGATACCACGTTGGTAACTTCCTTTCACCGGAAGTTGATTTCAGCGGTGGCTCTGGTGCATCTGGCTCTTCCTCTGGCTCCTTCGAAATCTTCAGTCTTCTTTACTTCTATAATGATCAACTTGGGGCTGACAGAACTTTGGTTAATACCAAAGATTAGAACGTGATACAACTACGGTTCTGTGAGGAGGTCGTTGGAGCACGTAGAGCTGGACGGTGTGTTTGTTGCTACGACAGGGTTACTTTGCATGTTGCGTCCAGAACAGATACTCACAGAGAGTGGGTGCGGAAGGAATTGCCACGTGCATGTATTGCTCACAGATTCGCCTTGAGATATCCCGTTACTCGCATGGGCATGTGTTCAAACAGCATCTGCGAGACCTCTTTGTGTAGCAGAAATATGATAAGGGAGCTTTCTATGCCTTTTAAGTTTTGTTGTGGTATATGCTAGTTTATTTGCCCTCGGTGTTTGAGTTATTTGAGATTGCAGATATTTCCCTAGTATAGGGAAAAGATATTCATCTTGGTTCTCAGTTATTTTCACTTGGTGGTTACGCCTGTTTAGACACCTTTTGTGGTTATGAGATTGAAAAGCAGTTTGTAAACACAGTTTCAGGCGGTGTTTTATTTATTTAAAAAAAAAAAAACACCCATTGACCTAAATGGAAGTTGAAGAAGAAGCTTCTAGGGTGGATCTTGTTGAGTCGGGAGTCCGGCCAACCCCGCAAGTGTCGCGCCCAGCAGGCCATACACTGTCTGGTAGAATTGCCTTATTGGAGGATGCCTTGCAACAGATTTTAGCGCAACAGTTACAAGCAAATGTAGGGTAATCCGAGCTCAGAAAAATGGTTCATAGTATGTCTGTTAGACCATCTTGAGAAGAGAAAGGTAAATCTCCAATGGAGCTTGAAACCAATGTTCATACGGTCGAGCCTAGGAGGGCTAAGGTGCCTAATATTGCCAATTATAGGTCAGAAAAGTATTCTGGTTGGATTTCTGACCGTAGTTTCGATATCATAGAGACCTGGTTACACAAATGGGACGAGGCTTTCGCCATTTGTGAAATCATGAATGATATGAAGAAATTCCACGAGGCCACCCATATGTTTAATGAGGCAGCGGATAGGTGGTGGATAAAACAGTAGAAAGATGGAATGGCATCCACTACTTGGGAGGGGTTTAAAAAATAATTTAGAAAACACTTCTTACCTCCTGGCGAAGCATCCCGAGCTTGGGATCAGTATCGAAACCTTCGTCAGAGAAATTTATCAGTGGCGGAATACACTGATAAGTTCAGAGAAAGTGTAATGAAAGTTTATGAACCTCTACCTCAGTCAATCCAGGTAAAATATTTTATCTTTGGATTGAATGATTGGATCAAAATGGAAGTTCGAGCTAAGTATGCGAACACGCTAGATGAAGCAATTGCCATAGCGCTGAACTATGAAGATGCCAAAGGGAACAGACCAAGTGGGTTTGTGCAGGTTGGGACTCGGTATGAGTGCCCAAAGAAAATTGGGTTTAAGAAGAAGTGGATTAGCAAAGGGAGTGCCTCACAGCCTAGTGGTCAAGCCAAGCAGGCGAAGCCAGTTGAGACTCCTAAACCAAGTACCACCATTGGAATGAAAAGAAAAGTAACACCAATGGCAGCACAGGCTTGGTCGAAGTCTTCTTTGAACCCAAAGCAAAGAGAAAAAGCGAGGAGAGAAGGCTTATGTTTTGGATGCCTTTAGCCTCATCAGTGGAAAGATTGTCCACGAAACAAGGATCGTCGGATGGCTGAGATGGTGATCTCAGAATGCGACGTGGAAATGGAGGGAAGTCTCAGAGCAGAACAGATGGTTGTCACGCATTATGCATAATATGAGTTTCACGGTATTAGAAAGTGCTCTAATGACCGAGATTAGAGAAACTCAAAAGGTGGACGAGTTTGTGCAAAGGCTTTAGCCTAAGACTCATGTATTTAAACCTGGGAAAAAGGGTGACCTGGCCTCCAGAAAAGGCCAAACTTATGCAAGATATACCATAAGAGATGGTATGCTGAAAAGAAATGGCAAGGTAGTAGTACCTAGTCAGAATGATCTCAGGCAGAGAGTCATTCAATAATGCCATGATAGCCCATGTGCGAGACATCCAAGAGTCGAGAAGACATATGATCTCGTGAAGCGAGATTTCTTTTGGCCAAAGATGAAAAAGCATATTCATGAATATGTGACACGTTTTTCATGTCAGGTAAGTAAGGCAAAGCGGGTGAAGCCACCCGGACTTTTACAACCTTTGGAAATACCACTAGGTAGGTGGGAGAGCATTTCCATGGACTTTATTGTAGGTCTGCCTACAACACAAGGTGGATATGATTCTATTCTTGTGATAGTTGATCGTCTTACTAAGATGGCTCACTTCATTCCAACTAGAGAGTCTGTTAGTGTCCCGCAAGTGGCGGATTTGTTTATTAAACATATATTTCGTTTGCATGGATTACCCAAATCCATAGCGTCATTTATATATATATTTCGTTTGCATGGATTACCCAAATCCATAGCGTCAGACAGGGATGTCAAATTTACCAGTCATTTTTGGACTCTGCGGTGTTTGAGACACTAAGGACTGAGTTGGGAATGAGTAGTGGGGATCATCCAGAAATGGATGGTCAAATGGAAAGAATCAACCAAATTTAGAGGATATGCTTAGAGCATATGTGTCATTGAGGCAACATACATGGGACAAGTGTTGCCACTGTTAGAATTTACCTACAATAATAGAAAACATTCCTCTACAGGGTTCAGTCCGTTTGAGCTGAACTATGGTTATAGACCAATAAATCCAACTACAGTTGGAGTACCTCAGAAAGTGCCTAGTGCCACGAACTTTTGTAGTTTAGATGTGGGAGATACTAGCACTTGCGAGAGCTAACATCTGCCAAGCTATGGATAGAGCTGAGGCGTATGCGGATGAAAATAGATCCGTTAGAGAATTTAAAGAGGGAGAAAAAGTTTTTTCTCGGAGTTCCTTCGCACTAGTCTTTGACTGCAGGAGAGTGTGCTAAGTTATCACCCCAATATTGTGGGCTGTGGTTAATTCTAAAGAGAATAGGCAAGGTGGCCTATAAATTAGAATTACCACAGGGTTGTAAGGTGCACGTTAGAGAATTTAAAGAGGGAGAAAAAGTTTTTTCTCGGAGTTCCTTCGCACTAGTCTTTGACTGCAGGAGAGTGTGCTAAGTTATCACCCCGATATTGTGGGCTGTGGTTAATTCTAAAAAGAATAGGCAAGGTGGCCTATAAATTAGAATTACCACAGGGTTGTAAGGTGCACAGAGTGTTTCATGTTTCTCGTTTAAAGAAATTTTTGCATACAGGTGACTCACTAATTGAGGGTGTTGTTTTGTTTTAGGAGATAGAGGATAATGCAAGACGCAAACCAACAAGAATCCTGGACAGAGGAACAATGCAAATACGCAATCGGAAGATACCCACCTTGTTGGTTGCATGGCATGGTTTACCTCTATCAGAAGCTACCTAGGAATCCGTATACCAGTTACGGAGAGTGTTCCTAGATTTTATCATCGAGGACGCTGATGCCTGAAGAGGGAAGGAATGTTACGCTCAAGTTAAGGCAACATGACCTCGGAAGGGTCAGTTGACATTTTCCTTCAAAGGATCAATGTTTGTATTATATTTCTTTGGGCTTCACGTAAATGATCAAAAGGGAATTAAGGTCAAGGTCCTTGGTGAGGGTGACATGGCACAAGGCTAGGTGGATCTAAGGCTAAAGGGTCTAAATGCATTAAATGTGCCAAGGGGCAAATGATTTCAATGATATCCCAAGAGAGGGGTAAATGATGCATTTAGGAGGTACCTTAGAATGAAGACATGTGGCATACTAGATCCATCTAGGGAATTGGGGCTCGGTGGAATTTCGCAAGCAGGAGCTTTCACGTAATATTGAGATTCTGAGTTTCCTCCTCCTCTCCCCTGCCGGCTCCCCTCTCCCACCTCCTCTCCGCCCTCTTGCCCTCTCCTTCCCTCCTTCTCCCCCTCCTCGCGTTCTCGTCCCCCCTCCTCTTCTGCCTTCCATCTTCCTTGCCCTCCTTCTTCCACTTCCGTCCTTGTCGCCTCCTTCATTCCGCCTCGTCTCCACCTCCCCCTCTGACACTCTTCCTCACCCTTTCTTTTTTCTTCTTCCTTCCTACAGCGGGGGCATTTGTGCTCATTAAGGCGAAAGAAAACCTTGGTGGTAAGCCTTGGTCTGGCCAGAGGGGCTCTATGGCAGCACCTTCGAATCCCACAGTCGTTAAGGTTCTTCTTTCCCCAACTGACAAGCAACAGGTACAACATGGAGTTCAGTCCCTCCAGGACAAGGTGCTTGTGGGCAGAATTGTGGGCCTTACGCCTACACGGAGACATGTGCAAGAGTGGATCCAGGCGAGCTTGGCATTAGAGGGAGACCACATCCAAGAGGTCACCATCTATGGACAAGGCGTTTTTCTCATCCAGCTGAGCTCCCCCGACACTGCCTCGACACTTGTGGAGCAGAGATCCATCCTCCTTGGCCCGCATCTGGTTTACCTCTTTCCTTGGTATCATGGGTTCACAGTGGAGGACATGGATACGACACACCATGTTCCACGTTTTCTGGTTACACTCCGCTTCCCAGGGCTCCGCAAGGAGTATCGAGCCATCCTCTCTTCCATTGGTCGGGCATTTGGCATAGTGCTCGAGTCCCCGCTAGAGTCGGCCGCTTTAGTTCTAGCAAATGGTGGAGTCCCCTGGATCAGACTGGTGGTTGAGAGCCCATAGTCCCTCCTAGAGTCGATCCTTCTCGAGACCCTTGAAGGAGGCACACTTTGCCAGAGGGTGGAGATTTTCAGGTTACCAGGCCATTGTCTTGGGTGCAGACAGATGGGTCACCTGGCCAGAGATTGCCCTCGTGGCCTCCCTCCTGCGTCTCCCCCCCCTTCTCCGTAGAGTAGACAGAGTCAGCGGAGTCCAGCGTCCTCTCAGGCAAGAGCAGCAGGAGTCTCAGACCCCATGGGTTACCGCCTTAGAAGGGGACTGGACCTAGGTTAAAAAGAAAAAGAAACCAAGCAAGCAGGCCCGCAAGGGCCGCAAGCAGAGGGTCAATCGCAGAGAGAGGGACAGGGTTGACCGAGAGGCCTCGAAGGAGGAACACCAGGAGCCACCTCCTCTAGTGGCAAGGGCAACCGCCCATCCAGACGATCCTCCAGCTTTGGAGGTTCAGCCTCCGCACGCACCCTTGCAGTAGCAGCGAGCCCTAGGAGCTTCAGATGCGGCGATGGCGGAAGTCGCAGAACAGGGGCCGCGGAGGAGCCGAATCTAGAGCCCCGACGAGCCAGATCAGCAGGGGGGGCCTGAGGTTGTCCTTATCCCTCCTCCTCCCCCTCCCCCTCCCCCCCCCCCTCCCCCTCCCCCTCTTCCTCTTCACTTCCCTCTCCCCCTGCAGGGTTCCCACCGCCCCCTCCCCTCCCCTCATCCCCCCCTTCTATGGTCACTCTCACCACCCGCCCCCCTCCCTCTGTCCCCCACATCCCTACCCCTCCCTCTCCCGCCGCCCCCCTCTCCACTTCAATAGCAGGTTCTTCCGCTTCGACATCCGTGCCTGCAGGCAAGGGACCAATGACACGCCTCCTGTTGGTGCTTTCACAGAGGATGCATTGGGCAGCTCTGACGGTTGGTACGGAACTTCCTTTGGGCAGGTTCAGATGGCACGAGGAACACTAGGGCCCAAGTAGCTTGGCAGACAGTGATCATGCCGCAGGCACTGGGAGGCTTAGGTGTCATTGATCCGGAGATGCAGAGCAGGGCTCTTCTGGGGAAGTTGGTGGTTCATGGCCTCACCCCAGGTGTAGAGCCTTGGAAGCTCCTCTTACAACGAGGGCTTTTGAGGAACACCCCACGCACTGGGGGACAGTGGCAGCCTTCACGTAGATGGATCTTCTCAGAGGCCCCCCTTACGGGGAAGGGCTCCCCCTTGATGAGGAGTCTTCACAGGGTATGCCAGAGATTGGCATGGGGTCTCATCTATGCTCTACCCAGATGCAGAGAGGAGTTTGAGCGCCAGCTCCTTATGTGGCACCCAGAGATCAGAGATCAAGAGGGACGTACGCTCGGACAACGGACTCACATTGGTTGGGCACAGTGGGATAGTGGTCCAATAGGATCATTTGGCCGTTGGAGCAGACTACCTATGGAAACAGAGGCGAGGCTTGATGCCCTAGCGCATCTGCGAGGCGCAAGGTAGTGGATAGGCGAGATTGACTTAGCCATTCCTGAGTCCTGGTGTGAAGGACTTCACGTTTGCAGAGACAGCAGATGGTTGGGGCAGTTTTCCCGTACTGGTGTTCCCTTGAGGATGTTGATGCAGCGTGGCAGCATGCACCCGGCTTCTTTCGTCTAGGACTTGGAGACCTACTTAAGCCACTCACTGAGAGAGACCTCGAGACGGATGGGAGTCTTGATGGGATATACTGGGGCAGATGATCAGAGTGGTAGGATGTTTGGGGAAGGAGTGGCACATTGACCCCCCCAGTGTCTCAGAGCAGGACGCCTCTAGATGGCGCCTTTGGCTGTGGGAGGGTAGACCCCTAAGGGAGGTCCAGTGGGATCAGGGAGAGTGGTTCTGGCCCTCCAGGGGTGGCCTAGTTGAGTCAATGGATGAGGTGCCCTTCTTTTCCTACACCACACGGATTGGCAGGAGGCTTCAGATGGACTCGTTGAGGTGGACCTCCTCGAGGGAGAGACATTGGGTGACCCAAAGAGTGCCCCTTGATGTGCGCTCCAAGTTTTGGATGCGGTTGTGGTCTAGCTTGCGGCCGAGGAAGATCTCATACTTCTTCTGGCTGGCCTCCTACAGAGGCTTGCCCATCGGACGGTGGTTGGAGCAGATGCGAGTGGAGGGGCAGTGCCATTGTTGCTCCGATGGTGTCCTAGAGACTGGGAGCCCTTAGGATCATGACACGTATGTAGAGTCTTCATAGAGACTACACCTGGGGGATGGTGGCTTGGTTGACAGAGGGAGGACACGTGTTTCAGATTGATGAGATCTCCCCAGCCTACCGGATACAAGGTCAGAGCATCCCAAGGATTACACTCCACGAGGCAGTCCCTCTTGACAGCCTAGCTCCTCCTCCTAGGGAGGACAGTGTTTGGGAGGTGGTAGCCAACATCACGGCTTGGAACATTTGGGTGGCTCGCTGCAGTCTTGTGATGGGTGAGCACCCGCCGGTTCCACCCTCGGCTACCCTAGTTGCCATCTGGCAGGATATCATTTACACTCTACGGTCCACCTGGGAGCGTGGGACTCCAAGCTCCAGGGAGAAAATTGAGAGGCGTGCTCTTTTTTGCAAGGCTTGGCCTGTAGGTGTTTTCTACATCTTCACTCGAGGGATTCGCTGGCTGTATAGTCCCCCCACTTGGTTGTCAGCCCCAGTTCCAGAGATCCCCTAGGCAATGAGTTGGGTTTCTCTGGAACATGCCGGTTTCTTTCTTTCAGTCTTTCCGGTTTATTCCATACTTAGCACCTTCGGGGCTGTTGTCTTGTATGAAATCTTTCAAGCATTAATAGAAGGTTCCTTTCTTTGAAAAAGGGGAAAAAAAAAGTTGACCCGTGAGTTATGTTGACTCTCCCCCACCCCTGCCCTTCTCTCTCTCTCTCTCTCTCTTTCTTTCTTTCTTTCTTTCTCTCTCTCTCTCTCTCTCTCTCTCTCCCCTCTCCTCCCCGCCCCCCCTCTCTCTCTCTCTCTCTCACTCTCTCTTATTCCTCTCTCCTATCCTACCTCTCTGCTCGATCTCCTCTCTCTATATTATATTATATATATTACAGTAAAATTGTGTGTGTGTGTGTGTGTCTTTGAGAGTGTGTGTGTGGTGATCTGTAGTGTGTGTGTGTGTGCGTGTGTGCGTGTGTGAGAGAGAGAGGAGCGTGAACAAGTTGAGCGCCCCACCAAGATCTTCTTGCAAGCCCTCCTTCCGTCCGTACGCCCATACGGTGGCCGTACGGTTTCCGGACGACCGTACCAGTGCCTAGGGTAGACTCGCCATCCTTGCGCAGATCTGAGCGCACACCTTCTCCGACCTCTGCTTTTTTCCTGTGTGTACGTACGCCTTTCGTCAGTCCTTCCGTACAACGCAGTTTTCAGCGCCTGTCAGCCTCTCCGTACAGCCCAGCCTCTTCCATACAAATTCTGCTGGATATTTCCGTGCAATCTATTTTCGTCCGTACAAACCTTTCCGTACAGCCCCGTTGGTGTTCCGTACAGTTTACTTCGTACAATCTCTGCCGTACAGTTTCTGGGTCTTTTCCTCCGGTGCTCTTCCGTACAGTTCTCTGTCTACTTTATCTTTCACTCTATATCCCCCCGTACAGCTCTTTCTTGCTTTGCCATATTTCAATCATGGCTTCAGGTTCGGATGTGTGTACATATGCTCGCAAAGAAAGACCTGCAGATGCCAAGCGCCGCCCTTCTCAGCCTGCATCACAAGATGATGAGCTTACTATGGAAGCTCAAAATGTGTTTGATACACTTAAGGATGACACATACAAATTGAAATTGCCATCCCTCGTGAATCCTCTCAGGAAGCTATCTCAAACCGCGGTAATAATATTCTTTCCAGGAAGAATCCCAGCAGCCAGTGATGTTGCACAGTGGATCAAGTCCATCCTTGGAGGATGCTTTGTAGAGGGTGTCTGTTTTGCATCTAGAGGCTTTTATGAGGTGCACTTATCAGATGCTTTGTGCAAGCAGAGGCTACTTGAGCTTTCTCCCCTCTTCTGCGGGAAGCAGATGGTACATGCTATGCCTTGGTCACCAAATAAGGATTACCAAAGTCTTATACGACATCATTGTCCTGTATGGGTTGAGGTTGTTAACTTCCCGGATTATATGCATGAAGAATTGCCTGGCCTGGCTACTTCTTTGGGACAGGTCATTTGTCCTCCCCGCCCCATGGGAAACCGTAACAGGTTCTGCATCCTCTAGGACACTGATACACCCACCCCTCCTTCTATTGCAGTGGAAGTTAAGGGAGTGCAATTGGGGAAAAAGTATTTTGAATTGAAATGGGGTGTTTTTGCAGGAGCTTGCTTTGCCTGCCACAAGTTTGGGCATCTAGCCTCTGAATGCCCCAATGGTTCTGCATCAACCCCCTCCTAATGCCTTGCCGCCCTAGACACGGGAAAAGAATGATAATTTGCAAGTTAAGGCAGCAAATAGAAATGGAGCAAAGAATGCCAAATCAATCAATCAGGTGCAATCACTTGCTGGAAAAGGAAAAGAAAAAGAAAAAGAGAAGATGAAGGAATCTGTGGGAACAGATCGGGATGGTTTTCAACAGCCCAAGAAGGTGGTTGTATTGAAGCAACGTCCCTTTCAATCACGTCAATGGGATGCTTCTTCTCCCTCACTAGGACAGGCTTCCACTTCAGCTCCTGTCCTTCAAAATTGGGTGGAGGTTTTGAAGAAGGGCATCCCCATATGTGATTCTGAAGAAGGGGAGAATGCCATATCTTTCATGGATCATGAAGGCATGCAGCCCATGCAGGCAGAGGCTTTGCCTCTCTGATATCTTGTTTCACCCTTATACTTTTCTGTATATATCTCTTTCATGCATCACACACTCAAGTGCTTTACATACAATGTACAGAGCCTCTGCAATGTCTCAAAGTGGAGGCTTTTCTGGAATTATGTACATAAAATGCAGCCAGATATTGTTTGTTTGCAAGAGCATAATCAACACTCTAAGGCTGGTCATCACGATTACTTTGGAGGCTATGATATTTATTATGCTGGTACTACTACCTACTCAGGTGTATGCATAATGGTTAGACATGAGCTGGAGCCTCAGTTAGCCTTCAATGACAGCAGTGGCAGATGGATGGTCATACAATGTAATGTCAATGGTGATATTCTTGAGTTTGCATCAGTCTATGCCTCCCAGACCTCTGCCGTGAGGGCTTCCTTATGGGATTCTTTAAGCAAATACCCATGGAGATCTAATGCATTTATCTGTGGAGATTTTAATAATTCCCCTCTGTCGAGAGATAACACCACTTCAAGATCTCATATGCTATCATTGGAAAGGCAGAAATGGGATAGCATGCTTCTTTCTGTGCAGGCTGAAGATTTATGGCTGCTTCTCCAAGGGTCAGTGCCTGGTTATACATTTCATCATAATGCATTTACTGCATACTGGGCAAGACTTGACAGATGGTATTTGTTTTATCCACAACAATATGCAGATTTTAGCCCTCGTCTCTTCATAGATTTCTCATTGGGCTTGTCAGATCATGCCCCATTATGGATAAATCTGCAACTTGGTATGCCACTGGATGATTTGCCACCTCTTCCCCGTAGATTACTGCATGTTAATCAGGCTTATCTCCGACATCAATATTTCCAGCAAATGATCAGATCTGCAATTCATCCCTTGCCTTTGCATGCCCAGGAGGACATGGATTATGCTTGGGACAGTTTTGTCTCTCGTATACAGAATGTCATTAGGGAGTATGGAAACTGGTATATGACTAAATGGAGGAATGAGGTTAAATGGGCAAAAAGGACAGCACAACAATTGACTGAATATTCACATTTAAGGCCTCTCTCTGAATCAGAAAATGATTCCCTTTCACATGCTCGGATCAAACTGACTGATAATGATCAGCGGAAATTGCACAAATGGCAGATTAGAGCAACAATGAAGCCCCTCGTGGATAAGGGCTGTTCATCAAAAGCCTTCTTCTAGGGCCTGCATGCTACTCGAAAGAAAAACTCATGTCTAAGGGTAAGGAAGCTAGATGGCTCTTGGACGAACTCTTTCTCTGATCTCCAAGATGAATGCCAAAATTATTTTCAGAAATTGTTCTCTGCTCCTGGTTCCCCATCAAATCAAATGACTGATGCGAGGACTGAATTTCTTCAATATGTTTATGAGATAGTGAAAATGGATGATGCACTTACATTGGAGAGACCTTTTACTGACACAGAACTTGATAATGCATTGTCCCACATCAGCAAATACAAGTCCCCTGGCTGGGATGGCCTTACGGTGGAATTTTATCTTTCTTTTTGGGATGATTTGAAAGATGTCCTTTTGCAAATGATCAATGTTGCCTGGCAAGAAAATCACTTGCCGCACCTTTGGAAGCATGGCATAATCAAACTTGTGCCCAAAAAACATCTGTGTGACCATATGTCAGATTGGAGGCCTATTACTTTGATGCCTGTAGTTTACAAACTCATTTCCAAAATGATTGTGTATAGGCTTCACGGGATACTGAATGCGGGCCTTCATCCTCATCAGTATGGGTTTGTGCCGTGAAGACAAATCCATGACAATATCTCCAATGCATTGACTGCAATTGAATATGCTAAGTACTCACATCAAGATGTGCTCATATTGCAGGTAGATATTGCTAAGGCATTTGACACTGTTCAAGGGACTTTATCTTACAAATCATGACAAAGTTGGGCTTTGGTCCCATGATAGCAAATGCTATTTATTGGCTTTATTCTGGCTCTACTTCTCAGTGCATTCTTGGGGGTCATCTATCTCGGTCCTGGACATTGGCTAGATCAGTTAGACAGGGCTGCCCTCTTAGTGCTCTCTTCTATGCCATTGCGACCCATCCCCTCTTGATGTATCTTGATCATCTTACAAACACAGGATAGATGACTGGTCTTAAAATCCTTGGGGCTGCATCTTTTTTGGCACAAGCATATGCTGATGATTCCTTCTTTATGCCACACAGAACTCTCCTCGGGAAGTTCACATGCTTATGACCACACTATCATTGTATGGATCAGCAGCGGGATTGCATGTTAATTTTGACAAATCTAAATTGCTCCCCATGAAACAATGTGACTGGCATTCTATCCTCTGGCCAGGTCAGGTAGTCCATTCCAAAGATGTCGTCAGGCATTTGGGATATCCTATAGGATGGCATATCACCAGGAAGCAACACTTAAAATGGATCTTCCAAAGACTTTAACATAAACTGGAATATTGGAAAATCTCTACTTGGCCACTTCATGCTGGCTCAGAATAGTACAGTCTATCGTAATGTCCTATGTTCAGTTCTTTTTGCCTTTGCTACATTGGTCTTCGAGAGATATTTCAGCCTTTATGTCTCAAGCTATGGAGCTGTTATGGAGGACAAAAACTACTGTCAAAGCATTGAGACTGATGAAGATGGAAATGGTGTGCTCTCCAAGGATGCATGGTGGACTGAACGTTCTCAATATAAGATATCATGTACTAGCAAGGAAGGTTACTATGCTCCATACTTTCTTCCGTCAACAACAGCCATGGACTTGTATGATAACATCCATGTGTGTCAATATGAGGACATCTGCTTATGGCCATTGGACTACTGATCCTTGGGAGGTTGTCATTGTGAGATTTGTAGGGAAGATACCTGGCTGTCCTTTCTCTACTGCTCTGATACTTGATTGGAAACAGGTACTTTCTAAGGTCAAATGGGCTCTTGATAATTGCTCGGGGACAAATTCAATGAGAAAAGAAAGTACTCATTGGAGTGCCATCTTTGACATTCCACTTGCTTTACAGGAACCAGTTCGGGCATATAATCTCATGAAATTGGGAATTAGATACATCAATGATGTGGTAGATGATCGGGGCTATGTCTTATCTTTTCCTCAGGCCACTGCTTCCTATGCATTGGGAATGCATCATAGGTCGATATGGAAGAAAATTGCTGATTTGTTACATCCTTTTCTACCTGTTCCTCCTGTGGCTGGCACAAACAGGCTTATGGATTGGCAATTGCAACCCTCTGCTACATGCTCTCATCCTGTTCCTCTGCCTGCTTTGACCTCCATCAAAGCCTACAGGCTTCTTCAGCCAGCTCCATGGATTCAGCAGTATGCTAATACTCTGTGGCATATCAGGAAGCCCCTCTCATGGTGGCGGAAGAATCTCCGCATCTTATGGAAGTGTAAAATACCTTTGAAACAGAGACTTTTTCTTTGGAGATGCATGACGAGCACATTGTCAGTGGGAATCACACTTGCCAAACGTCACATTGCACCATCCACATGTTTACGATGTCAAGCTCCTTCAGAGATTGTCCCTCATTTTCTTTGGCACTGCCCGGGTTCTAGGAACTTCCTTGGGAGAATTTCAGATCATCTTCGGCTCCGTTTCCCGAGTCACAGATTTGGAAAACATTTTTGGTTATTTGGCAGATTTATGCGGTCTTTGTCTCAATACTCACTATTTATCTCATGGGTGAGATATTGGGCTCTTTGGACAATCTGGAGTGAGCATAATTGGGCATACATGGGTCGGCAGATTCATAGGTTATATGAATCTTTCCAAGCCTCATTGCGGCAATCCTTATATGATGCCTGCCATGAGGGTGATATACATGCTTCTTGCATAGAGCTTTTCTTTTTATGTTTCTGATCACTGGGATACTCTCCATTTTGGAGACTTCCCATCTTATAAATTTATGAGAATATAAATACACTGCGCTGGATTTACAAAAAAAAAAAGTGTGTGTGTGTCTTCCAGTCAACTGATAGTTGTAAAAAGAAAAGGGCTTCCATTGATGCAATTTACACCAACCTTAGCACCCCCTCTTAAATTTCACTGGTCAAATAGAGGGTGCATGTACAAGATCTTTTTTGGGATTTTGTTTGGTGCATATGATAGCAACCAAAACTACAAAAAAAAGACTGAAAAATTCATAGTATGCGCATGTGTGAGCACAATGGCTGCACAACAAAAGCCTATATGATGAGTACAACTTAGAAGATAGTATACACAAGTGTGTATTTTCCTCCCTTTAGTTAGGTCGTCCTTCGCCTTTGGAAACAATACCAAAAAATAAGGCCAAAGAAAAGGGGAAGGAAATATGCATAAAATGAAGTCCACCTAGATCAAAGGTAGGTCAATCAAAAGATGACAGTGCGTATGACAAACGTGTTGAACATATCAAAGCTAAACATCTCATAAGTCTCTGCAAATTGTGAAGCTGCTCTGTTAAAGAATCCAGATGTGAAGTTGATTGCCACAACTGTGAAGATGCAATCCGATAGGTTGTGACGTACAAGGGTGTCACCAACCCAAAAGAATTGACAACACTGTGTGAGGTATGCTGGGGTAGACTGATCTTTGTCAAATGATGCATGGCCTTAGAAGACCACATAGTCGATGTGAAGCTGCATAAAAGTTGGGGCTGAAGGTATAGAGGAGGCCCATAAAAGTGACAAGTTATGGCAACCTATCAAACCTGTATGCTCAATTATCACGAGCTGAAGGTAGTCTATGTGCATGGCTAAACATCCATCAGTTTGGGATGTAGCATCTTTCATAGGCTTGTAATGTAGCTGGTTGTATCAAGGCCTAGAACATAACTGATATATCATCATTCTGGTGTGACGAGGTATGGCTTTATGTTGGAAACGATCTTATGCTCTATGCTAGAGGCTTACTCGTGTACAGTGAAGAACGTCTACTCATGATAACATTGTGTGTGATCTGCTATTACTATGGGGCTTACGCTGTAGCTGCCGATGTGGTGCTTATGCTGAACTTGTCAATCTATGAACTAGGTTATGTGAAAGAACATTTGTATGCCAAAGATTAAGCCCGTAATATAGTAATGACAACAATGTGTCGGGAATACCTAAGAGGCTATACAAGGCTGATGTAGTGTGTAAGAACCAATGCCAAAAATAGTCAACAGATGTGACTATACATGGGTGGCATGTGTGTGCAAATGTATGCACTTGTCCTTAATCCAATTCAGAGAGAACTCTGCCAAGTGCCACAAATCTCTGCAAGATGTGATAAAGAGCCAACTACCAAAATACTGGGTGGTATGCCAAATGTATGAGTGTGTACACCAATGATAGAACCAAATGGATTGATGCCGTGGGAACTAATTAGGTGATATGGGCAATGGATGACTTGGATTGCTGGAGTCTAATCTCCTCTATGGCTGCGCTAGCATATAGATAGACTACACGTTGATACGTACAATGCAACAAAACAAATTTTATCTTTGTTCATTTTATGTGGTGGGTGGCTGCAATGGATAAGATGTGGTTTTGATGACAAGGATTAAACGATTCTGACCTCTGGAAAATTCAGAATGCAGATCTGATGTGCTCAGCACATAGAGCACGATCTGCTTATTATTTTTTCTTTTTACACCACTGCAAAATTCTGCCCCATCAGGTCTACTAGAGCTACAGCCAAGCTCCCCGTCTTCCCTCTCTTGCTCCTCTAGCTCCCTCCTCCCAGCCCCCCTGCACACTTATCTGCTATTTCTCCCTCTCTCCATTCAGCCGGCTCCTATTCATAGCTGCCAAGGAGGTGTCATTTCGCTGCTGTTATCCAAGGCCTGAAATTGTGACAGGCTGCTGCACTAAATCGCCATTTATCTCCAGCTCCACCTTGTTTTCAAGATCCACTCCAGATCCATCCTCTGCACAGGCATCACCAAGCTCTAGCTCCTATATTTTTGCAGAAAACAGCTCCTTTCCAGGCCTTGAACTGCATCAACAAGCAGCATTTCCATGCTGATCTTCAAGAAACTGTTCCAACTTCTTCCCGAGGCAGTTTCCCTTCAAATCGTACACTCTTTCTTCATTTTCGTCTGGTACAAGCTCAATTTTCAAGGCCAGGGAAAGGTATAAGCTGCGGCCTCAGTTCGGAACACTATCTCCTTAAAAAATGTGCCTCAAAGCTCCATTGTCGAGTCATACTTGCAGTAAGTTTTTGTTACTAGAGGTTGTCTTGAATCTTCATCTGTTTTATCTTCATGCCTTCTTCAGCTTCATTTTTTGAAGCTATCAGAGCATGCTAACCTCCGAGCTTCACCCTCTCCCTCTCCCTCTAAGCCTCGACCTCTTCCTCAATTCCCCTCTTCGCCTCTTCCTCTCCTCGCAGCTTCATCTCAGCTCCTCCCTCTCTATCTCAAACCTCTCGCTTCCCCTCTCAGTCTCTCTGTTCCCCACTGTCTCCCTCTCAGCCCCCCCCTCTCCCCCTCTCAGCCTCTCAGCTCCTTGCCTACCCTTGTGTTCCTTTAGGTTCCCTACTCTTTTTTGTGTACATTGCGGGTCTAAATTAATATATCAAAATATTACAAAAAAAATCTCTCTACCCCAGTAAAGCAAAGGGGGGAGAAACCAACAGCAACGGCTAGTGACCATCTAGATACAACCAGATTTGAACACTTAACATCCAAACATGGAGAACTGAACACTTAAATTACTCCTCTTCCTCCTTAGGAACCACCTTCTGTATTGTGTCGCCTTTGCATGCCATCTGGATTGAACAAGAAGCTGAGTCAGTCAAAAGAGTAGATATTGAGGCCACCTGAGGGAGTGGCACTGAAGCAACAAAGTGAGGTAGCATTGGGCTGCGTGCTGGAGTAGACTGGCAATGTGATGATGAAGCAATCTGGGGAGTAGAAACTGAAACAAACTGGCAGGGAGGCCTTGTTGGATTCTGGGAACAAGGTATCCAGGCAATCTGAGAAGAGGTCTGAGACGCAACATGATGAGAAGCCGGGGCATCCAACCTGCTGAGGAGCCAAAGGAATGGTTCATATTTCTTGAGAAAGGGGGGTTGTGTGGGAATCACCATGAACTAAGCAGGGTCCATCTGGAAGGGCTTCAATGATGTCAGGCAAAAGGTTCCAAGTAATAAGCAGCAAGATCAAGTTGTTGACAAGCCAAAGCCGTCTTTCTCTGAAGCAGTCATGAATGGTAAACCCAACGATCACAACTCTCCAAGTTATCACCTCGAGCCTGTAAGAATCCACCATGTTAGAGTGAGATGTCCTACATCACAAAATTCATCTCGAAAGAGATTAGCATTTCTTTGTAACCAGAGATTCCATAAAGCACGGACCCTGATGCATGTCCAGTCTCCCTTGCATTCTTTAGGAATATCACCCAAAAGGAATGTAAGCATAATTGTGAGGGAAAACCAAATGTGACATGTGACCGTGTTCCAAGCATTCAACAGAAATTGGCAGCTCATGAAGAGACGAGGAAGATCTTCCTATCTCTAAGACACTGTTTACACCTCTCGTCTCCTCGCCAAATAGACCTGGCCTTGTTGGCTGTCCATTTGCCTTATGAATAATCAACCACAAAAGGCAAGAGTACTTCTCAGGGATTGCCCTTGTCCATATCCTATCAAACCTGGCCATTCATATTTTACTGGATTCTCTATGTGCCATTTCTTGTTTAGGTGTTCCACAAAAAGTAGGACTGTGAAAAGGTTTCTCTGTCCTGTCCACCTGAATTCCTTGAGAATTTTTTCAGCCTACCTGCCATCTACACTAAAGCATTTCCATCCCATAGTCCTGTCATTTCTTGGATTAGCAAGAGGTCAAAGCGGGTGAGATTATACAATTCTTTGTAGTTGCATGCTTCTATCCAGGGTTAGGATTGCCTATCCCACAAAATTTACCAAAGTTTTATCCCTTCATTTGCCCCTTTCAATGCAGCATCTTTTAAAGGTGTCTCCCCCTAGATGATTGAAAACTACACAGAATCCTTGGTTGTGAATGTCCCTATTAAATTCCTTCAAGAGCAAAAGTGATGGCCATTTGAAAATTGTGCCAAACTCTGTCCAAGGAGTGGGAAAAAATGGTTATGTTGATAATGTGGCAATGTGTGCTCACATGTTGCTTACAAGAATGTGCATGTGTGGCATTGTGTGCTTTGGTGGCACATGTTGACGTGCCATGATAATGTGTCAAAATGCTATGAGACATGTTGATGTGGCATCATTATGTGACATTGTGCTGGCATGGGATTCAATCGTGAGGACATGGCAGGGAGCTGAGTGCTGATGATTTGGCAATTTGGATAAGGTTTCCACCTGGCAAAAATTAGACCAAGGACTTGAATCAACCTTATCTGATGTGCCAACCCTAATCTGGCTAATCTGGTGTGAGGATATATGGCTCCATGCTGGAGTGGTCTAGTGCTGTGATACCATGTTGAAGGATCGTAGGGGGAGAGTGGAGTTCACAGGATAGGTAACTATATAGTATGCATTGTACACTACATTGAATTGATCATAACATGAATATATACACGAGAATGACCCTATGCTCTATTATGATATGTTGCAATTTACACCATCCTTAACACTAGCCTCATCCCTAGATTTTTTGACCCAATACAAGCCCTCTTTACAAGATTTTAAAGGTATGCATCAATGCAGTAAAAGAGGAATGTAACGTCTTGCCTTTGCTGTATATACATAAAGTCATTCCCCACAACCTCTAATTTCATTTATTACCAATGATAATAGCATAGACCACTTCATTGTTTTCTAGGGCTGCCACATTGGAAAATACATCCAATATGATAACAATGATCTTGTCTGGTTGAAAGCCTTCAACCCGCTATCGATGAAACAGTTTTAAAGTCTGCCTGCCATGCCCATTCTAGGCATACACAGCTATCACGGCATTCCAAGAGAGCGGCATTCTATTTTGGCATGCTGATTGCATAATAACAAACATGAAAGCTTGGAGAGACACCCTTCAGTTCTATCCTTGCTATTTCAGCAGATGTAGATCAGTCAACAACGAAATTACTCAAAGGACTCCTGCAAATGAAGATTCATCGTTAGTAGCGTTTCAAATGGGAGCACAAAAGATAATTTTCATTTTACTTTTATGGAACTTTAACTTGGCTCCCAACAACTTCGGCAGCCATGGAAAACAGACCTTAAAAATTAGCTAGGTTTGAAATCATGTTGATTTGCTTCCCTACAGTGAGATTAGTACCTAAGCTGAAAATGGAACTTCATCTAGAGATTTGAGAATCATGTCTTAGCTCTATACAATTGTATGAGGTCATTCCACATAGCAGCACTATTATTTATTTGTTGCCAACATCAGTACCGTGGATCATATGACACTCTTTTAGAGCTTCCACATTAGCACATGCATGCACAATAGACATAGATGAAGATGATCCTGTCTTAAATAAAAAACCAAAGTGCATTTGATCAAAGAATTGTCAGGCATCTTAGCCATGCCCATATATAGGCACACACAAGGGTTATGGCACTCCTGTAGCCCACATGTTGAGAGATCAATACCATGTGTGTAAGCTGGCCAGCCTTTTATTTAATTGCATGACTGACCATACATGGGCATAAGGCCCATCTGTCTGATTTGACCCATTTTCTTCTCTACAATCACGATAATATCTGAGTCATTCTCCACGCTCATGATTCATATCACTCATACCAAGATGTTTATAATCTCTACTACATAATATTTACAACGATTCATTTCACATCGCTCACACCCCATCAGTCTGTAGTCCAGAATACAATGTTTTCATCAGTTGGAAAATGGAGTGTTCATGTCCCTCAATGGCCAGGCCACCGGTTGACTACCATCGTTGCAAGTGTCATCTACATGCTCCACTACCTTACATGTCCACACAAAAAACATCATCATGGAAATGGAAGATATAATCTGATGAAATGGCATGCATGTTTCAATTCCTAGTGCGATTGATGTTCCCTTCAAGACTCTTGAGTCCTTGGGTATGAATGTTTGTATCAAGTAGTAGACAAGGCGACAGTGTCACTAAATGAAATTCTTATTATAAATCCACCTGGGGCTATGGATACCATGGATTTGCATCAATCCTTGATAGTTTTTCCTTTCAGATATTTCAAGCTTTGATTCGAATCAGTAAAGCTTGATCTTTGACTACAGAAGGCTGAGAGCTGCAAGCCATAGTGTGGTGCAGGACTGGAGAAGCCTCAAGTAGTGCTGATTGCAGACAGGCCATGCACATAAAAGTATGCTCCACTTTGCAGCATTGATTGAACCTGAGACCTTTCATAATTCTGCATTACTGATGGCAGATTTTATTCAGTCTAATGGAATTCTTTTTGTTGCAAAATGTCTATGCTAGGTTTTTGTAAGAAGTTGAGAGGCTTAGTCACGAGACATGTTCTGGATAAGCTTTACAATATTGAATGTATTGATGAGACCTTCAAGCCATAGTGTAGTGCAGGACAAATCGTTCTGGAGAAGCCTCAAGTAGTGCTGATTGCAGACAGGCCATGCACATAAAAGTATGCTCCACTTTGCAGCATTGATTGAGCCTGAGACCGTTCATAATTCTACGTTACTGATGGCAGAGTTTATTCAGTCTAATGCTAGGGGAATTTTTTTGGTTGCAAAATGTCATGTAAGAAGTTGAGAGGTTTAGTCATGAGACATGTTCTGGATAAGCCTTACAATATTGAATATATGTCTGTTTGCATAAAAGTTTTTTTTTTTTTGGTGGGTCAGATATTCAGAATGTTGAGTTAGTTTGCAAGCCTTCTAACACTATCAAACATACCAGGCCTATGGGGGTGGTGGGCATCGTGGAGCAAGTTCATTCATGATTACCAAGGCGGATTTTAGCAAGTGGAGAAATTGATAGCTTCCAACAGCATACTACTAACAAGGGCATTATATTTGCATGTTATCCCTTCTGCAGGGAAAATATTTCAACATTGTAATCATGTTAAAAGAACAGTACTTAATTGTGCTGCTAAGTAGAGTTCTGGAAAAAAATGGTGCAGTAGAACATGTCTTGTACCATTTTTGATCATCTAGGATTTCAATTGGTTCTTGATGGAGTCGTATAATTTGTAATATGGTCTCAATCCTCCAGCAAATGACGTTTTTAATGTCTCCAAGTCTCGACGGGCTGTCTGTTGATCATGAAGTTTACAAGCCTGCATGTTTCTTTGTACTTTCTACATGATGAGTTTGGGTCTATCAATGATACCTTTCGTGTAATCCCTGACTGCCAATTACAAGAGCTTTTTCTGATTCACCACCCATCCATAATCTCCATTATTATCCCCTTCATCAGCATGTGTGTTCTTCCTTTCATCCATGTCTTTTCCAGAGAACCGCCTCCCAAGCTGGATCCCTCTACAGACACCCCGTGAACTCATACGATTGCCACATGAGACTGATGTTCAAAGGTTGAACCCTTAGTGAGCACCCCAGTCTTATTGCCCAGTCTTAGGATTACCCCCAAGACCCTAGCTCTTTTAATACTATGGCAGTGTACCATTAAATGGCATTTCCCATTAATGTCCCATCTATGCAAACACTGCCGAGCTCTCATGGTTTCCTCCTATGTCATACCCTTTGCCCTCAGGTTCCGACATTATAAAATTGATTATTTTTTGTTATTCCGTACTCCATCTGCCTCCTCCCCTCGATGCAATTTCGCTCTAGCCCTGGATTTGAAAATACTTGGTGCTTCAAACTTAAGGCTCATTTTTACTGCTTTTATGTTGGTTCCCTAAGGAAAGCTGTGATTCACAAAAATTCTAGGACACACCTGGCAGTTCTGTAACTCTCAAAAAATTGTTAAATTCTCCAGATCCATAGTCACTGTTGTTGAAAGAGGTACATAGTCACACAATGCAACAACAGTCCTCTCTGTCCTGTCCCACTAAAACTCCTCACACTAAAAGACCCAGAATTATTAGGGGCTTATATGCACATAACTAGCGCCCATCGTATGTGGCAGGATAACATGCTGCAATTTTTTCAATACAAGGCCACTAAGAACTTTTCATGTGAGAATTCAAGCCCTTGGTGATGTCATTCTGTCACCTAATGGTGGTGTACATTATAGCTTGGATGCAGAGGACATAAATTCCATTGTATGAATATATGGCACCCATAATGCACTTGACAGACATTCCAGATAATCATGATGCATATACAGGGAACGTGTGTCTTTATTGAAGATGTTGGCTTTTACCTTTGATGTTCCAATTTAGGATAGGGCTTGTGGATGAGTTGCTAATAAAAGCTCAATAGAATGAGGCATGGGGACCATTCCTTCATGGGAGGAATGGCTGAGATCCAAGGGTATCCGCATCTATCATTTGATCATACTGTCCAAAAATTGAATATGTCGACATTCTGTAATTTGTCATATGATTATGCAAGATGAAAGCTGAACTTAATTGTCATTCTGTAATTTGTCATATGATTAGGCAAGACGAAGGGTGAACTTAATTGTATCTAAAATGTTGTTGAATCTTGATGATATGACTCTTTGATGGTGGCATAACTCCTCCATGTGCAGCTCTTCATCACTTGAGATGTTGACTTGAAACTCTTATGTGCTTGTTTGACTTATTGGATTATAGTGGATCAAGGGGCCTCTGATGCCAAATTACCTTGGATGTCATCAGCCTTGTCATAGTCGCCACCATGTGCATCCTTAGTCACCTCGCAATCGTCGCAATCATCCGAATCACCATGATTGGATCATGGGTTTCTTGGTCACATTAGATGTACCAAAGGTAATCATCTCAAATGTTCAAGAAATCATCTTATCGCTTTAGATGTATAGGCACCTTCAAATATAAAAAAGCATCGCCTACTCTCTTAAAGTTACAAGAGATTGCTCAAGCATCCCACATGTATAAATCTCTCTATTCTCTATCATTCACCATCTTGACAAGGGTGTGTTGCCAAGGTATTGCCTCTAAGGTGTCAATTTCTTATTGTAGTGCTACCTTGTTTATCTCCCACCTCTTCCATATCTTTAAGTGCTCTTGTAGAATCTCCTCTTTATTCTAATAGGCACAAAGGTGAGTGGTCAGCTTCTTAGTTTCCATCTAGATGTCTTGTTTATGAGACAACATCCTCTAAATTGGCTTGATGCCCAATTACATAAAAGCATTGTCCATCACCCTTTGAGTCATGTACATGGATCGTTTGGCCCATGCATTTCTATCATTAAAGCTCATGTAGTGTGTCATCCCACAATTTAATTAAACTTCTAAAAAATAGTTGAGATGTCTCTATGGTAAGTTGCACGTCACTTTTGCAAACCTAAAGAGAGCATGTGGACAAAAGGGAGAAATTCTTGTGAATAGAGTTGTATATATACTCTTTTACTTCATTCATAGAGATGTATTGTACAATTAGCTAGGTGTGTGGACTCCTCTCTCCAACATCACTAATTTTTAGAATGGTATTGAGGTTAGCTCTTGGAAATCCTACAGTGTTAACAAACAAATTATTAACTTTTGAAAATAATCGTGAAAACATTACATCATGATATCATCTTCTTAGACGAATTGCAAACTACATGACAACTATGAAGACGAGAAGTAAACATCGTTAAATATAAAGGAATTGTGGAACGTCATCGTTTGCAACTAACTTTATTGAAAATAATATCCATGTCTCTCTGTTATTTGACCAATTGACAAGAGATCCTTACCCATTGCAGGCGCAAAGAATGCATCCTACAACCATTGTTGCTTTGAATTTGAATTGTCCAATTGCTTAGATTCTATCAATTGTCTTAATTCAGTGAGAGATTTTATCACCCATAAAGGCTTGTCCTTGACATTCTTTTCTAGATACATTTCTAAAAACAAGTCGTTTTTTGTGTCATATGGTTGTTGCAATTGAAATCATCCCTTCAAATTATGCTTTCTTCTTTTTTTCAAAAAGATTATTAAGTATGAATGAAAACCACAAGAGCAAGCTCAAATAGAGTACATCATTTCATGCATGAGAAAAACCAACTCAAAACAAGCTAACAAAAATCCAAGGTCAAGGTTGAAAGTGATACCTCAATCCTGAAGGAGACTCTGAGAAGAAAGGAGATCCTCTTCAAACTTTGAAAAGAGTACCTCTCTAGGCAGTAGGTGCTATGGACAATCCTTGCATGCTCTCCTAGATGGCCACCAAGATGTATATGGTATCCGTCCATATACTAGCCATAGACTGGGAGGGATGAAGCTAAGAACCCTCCATCGCCTCCTTACGTGTGGCCCTCCAAATATGCCAAGTTGCAATGCTTGCGAGAATCTCCCATGATGTGTCCACTGAGGCATGAGCAGCTCTGAAAGGAGTGAAGGGAACATCTTGGAGAGAACAAGACTCTACAGAGTGTCGTTATATAATGAAGGTTGAGTCTGAATCATGTCCCTCGATAAACATCTGAAGGCCAGTAAGAGAGAACCATGCCACTGATCCCTAAGTCATGAAGAAGGGTGCTCTATGAAAAATGCTAAAAATCCTAACAACACCCTTCCAGATCGTCCTCCCCTGTTTGCACTCCCAAGGGCAATGCTGAACTGACTCAACTGTTGTGTGGCATCGAGGACAAGTAGGGCCAGCCCTGAACTTGGATCTTCACAAGTTCACTGCAATCCCCCCATGCATAGAAAGCCAAAAAGAAGAGAGTGATCTTTCTATTCCTAAGGGATTTTCAGAGCCTCCTCCAAAAGTTTTTCTACACCTTTGCAAAAATTCGAAAACTATCCCAATGAGGAGCTCTGGAGAGCCTCCAACCTCTACTACTAAGTTGAAATCTCCTGGGATTTCTAACTGTGTAACGAAAGAAGGGGATGCTCTTCTCTCGGTGCCCTTCATCAATCCACTCCCACTCCCCTGGGTCCCACGGCAAGAACCTAATGGGGAAACTACCATATAACCCAAAGTCTCCAAGACTCAAGTGCCAGGAGAATAGGGTCAATATCAAGATACCACTGAGAGTCCTTGCCCCACTCCATGTAACCTGCAATCCTAACAGGTTAGAAGACAGCCTCCATCAAATTATGCTTGATTTTCAGATTGCTTATGATAAGAAAGAGCAAACCTGATCTTGAACTAGATTGTTCTAGAATGGATATGAATCTTGCACATAATGTGTTGCATGTCGATTTTGATTTTTGTTGATTCTATGGTATTGGCCATGGGTAATATTGTGACATGACGCTAGGGGTAATGAAACTTCTGGCACCTCTTAGATTCTTGCTTCTTTTGAGCTTAGTGATAGAGCTTCTTATCATTTGAAAATAGAGATGAAACATACACTTTATGCAAAGAAAACTTCTTTTCCTTGCTTCTCTCAAATATGATTGAAGATGGTAACATCCCAAGTTACATGATAGTCTAGCATAGGGAGAAGGAAAGAGTCATGGGAGGCCATGTTTTTACAAAGTCGATTTGCATCAAAGAGAACAGTGATGCATTGTCAAAATAATATTTTGTGGCTCAATATGACATGAATCAATATATATCAAGAGGGATGAAGAGTAGCACATTCTTCATAGAAGCATCTTAAAAGAAGTTTAAATTTGTCTTGCAAACTATTTTTATCAGATGAATAGGTCTGTAACTTTCACTAGAGACATCAAATTAGGAATTTAATATGATAGAAATATGCACCTTGATATAGGCTTCATGTTGGTATAAGTTTCATATGAAACTGAGAAGCGGTTGAAGAGTTATGGACAGTTTATTGTTAAGGGTTAAAACTATTATAGAAATAGGTAGTCACACTTAGAGGCTCATAACTCTTCCAAGAAAGCTATGATACAAAATCTAAATGCATGGTAAGATGTGCATTAAAAAGAGCTTCGTGCTGAAATAGGACCACCAAATGGAAAGTTACGAGCATAATACCGATAGGGGGTCAAACAGTCTTAAAATATACACACTCCCTTGGAAAAATATTATCTTTATGTTCAGTCTTTGTCAATGAACCAAAGCCTATACATGTCTCCTAAGAGAGAAGAATGAGCTCCCTTTGTGGCTCAAGAAACGGATGAACAATGAGTGTACAATGAGAAGTCGAATAGAAAGTACTTTGAAGATTTTGAATGAAAGATAAGAAGAAAGGAATAGAAAAGGAAAGAGAGGCTCAAGAGAGAGAATAAGTAGTCATATTTATTATTGACAGAGTGAGACTCTCCTCAAATGCAACTCAAAATGCTATAAACACACAGGAGGAGAAGAGGTTTCATACGTTCAAGAGGGAGTGGAAGCTCCAAGGCTACTCATAGAGAGAGGAATCAAGTGGACAGACATGGACTCAAGAGTCTATACAAGAGAACATCTATAGGGGGAGAGAGAAGGCTCATGGAAGAGGCCTAAAGAGAGAAGACTTATAGCAACTTGTGTCCTAATGGTGGAAGACTTATTGAACAAGAAGAGGAGGGCTTCGTTTATAGATTTTTTGTCAACTTCCTTTACCCAATTGCAATTGTTGCTTGTAGAATCCTTTCCCCATCAATCACATAAGCCTACATGTTATCATCAATGTATTTTTTGCTACTCTTATCATGTGTCCCATCACAAGATTCTCATGGCTCTTTAAAATAAGAAAAGTCAAGGGTCTTCTAGCATGGAGTCCATAGGGATCCTCTCTTTCCTATATATCGACATCCTTCATATTCCACATAGGAATTCTAGAAGGATTTCAACCGATTTCAACCCACTTCTTTATATGACTCACTCTTCCTATGTTCTAAAATCCCTCATAATATCTTATTCACAAATAATTCTCACCGTATAACAAGGTATTTATCATTTATACACTAGGCTACCACTTGATTTCCACAATCTTATCAAACATACATAAAAGGATACCGATATCAAATAAAAGTTAACAAAGTTTTTTGTGAATGCCATTTTGATTCTTTCTCTATTCAAGTTCTCAATGACTTGGTATACCATAATCATGGCATTTGTTTGTTGTTCCTTTTTATGCATGATGGGAATATTATAAGTGTGGGGGTTAAAGGTCACTATGCCTTTATCTCGGTTATGTACAATACTCAAACACATATATAAATGAATAAAAAAGAAGATTAGTGTGTTCTGCACCCACCAAAACTCGTGTGGCTCTTTGTTTCTCTCTCTCCCTCTTCCGTTCTTGCTTCCGTTGAGAGCACTCTCAACTGGTATCAGAGCCTTGGTGATCTAGCTGAGCGTACGTGAATGCTTGGAAGCTCAACAACTCTGTGGGAGGAAGGAGAAGCTCTGTGGGAAGCTTTGTGGGTGACTTTACTTGCATCCAAGTGTGTACTCTACCTTGGAGGAACCTTTGGAAAAGTCACTTTGGCTTTGCGAAGTGGTTTTGACAGCCTGTTAAGTGTTTTCAAAGAAAAAGTCATTTTTTGAGCTTTTCCCTGTTCCGTTCGATAACAGAGACTCCGTATTGACTTGTAGAGGCAACTATTGCTTGCTTTTGGTGTCCCCTTTACTTCAGGAGCTTGGAAATACCTTCATTCATGAATCTGGGATCATTTCATTGGATTTCTGACTCACTCTGTCAGTTACTACGTTTTTCTGCCCAGGTGTTGGAACTCAAGTTTGGAGCAACCATTTGCAGATCTGTCAGTTCAGGTGGACTCAGGAGGTCCTAAAACTTCTATGCTGCTCATCATTCGCACTCCGGTGGAGTTTACAAACAGTTCTGTTTCCAAAAACATTTTTCAGTCCGTGTGTTGGACCCAGTGATTGAGACCACGATTTTCAAAACCGTCTGTCCCATTGCGTTCCGGATGCCCAAAAACCCCTACGTGTCAGTTCTTGCGTGATTCGGTGGAGTATTTTCAGAGTTATAGATCTCTGTGTATTCGATTTCGTCTCTTTGTTCTGCATTTTTCATTCTAAGGTTTTGAAACCTTAGATTTATGCCACATGGCAGTGGATAAGTGTTGACTCCCATTTCTCACTCATCGGTTGGGATTTTGGAGTTCTGGCAGAAGAGAGATATTTGCAGATTTTCTTATTGAGTCTGATTATGCAATGGCGCCCATGTTTTGAGGCATCTCAGGTTCTATTTTCAATAGCGGTCTTTTCCGTGGGACCATGATTTCTTGAGCATACCTTATGCAAATCCCTCTGGTTGCAGTTTGACCCATGTGCGCTCATTCGTGGTGTGCATTGGGTTGCAGTGGATGATTTATAGGCCATTTGGATGCATTACGATCCTTATTGGATGCAATGATAGGCCCAGATTGCCTTGTGGGATGCTATTTTTATGGACGCTTTGCACATGGATGCTATTTTATGCTAAGGGACAGCTTTGACACATTGTAGGTGATGCACTGATAGTGTTATGCTCTCTTGGATGAGATATTATTGATGTATATGCCCATGGACGGTGTTTATGCTTGAGCCATTTGGCACCTATTGGCATTTTGGATTGCCATTGCAGTTGGCATTTTCTTTTGGGCCAGATTCGCTCATATGGATGCATAGTATATGCACATGAGTCAGCTGCATCTTTTGATGCTTTGAGCTTTGAGTTTTGGTGATATTTCAGTCTATTGTCGCATACACATTTGGGTGCACCTGGTATTTGGTGTGATTCTCTCTTACAGGCACTAGCATTTGGGATTTTCCTTCATTTGCATCATGGCATCCTCTTCTATGTCTGAAAAGGAGTTTTTCAGCATTAAAAAGTTTGATGGGACAAACTTTTCTTTATGGAAAGAACAGGGATGTGCTTATTCAAAAGAAGCAGATTAAACCCTTGGTAGGTATTGAAGCTAAGCCTGCAAATATGTCTGAGGATGATTGGAATGAGTTGGATGCATTAGCAAATTCTACTATTAGACTTCATCTTGCAGAGTGAGTTTATTTCACAGTAGTAAATGAGCAGACTACAGAAGATTTGTGGAAGAAACTGTGTGCCACTTATGAGAAGGAAACTGCCTCTAATAAAGTTTGCCTCATGAAGAGGTTGTTTGAGCTGCAGATGAAGGAAGGGGTCTCCATTGCTTCTCACTTGAATGAATTCAATATTATTTTCAGCTAGCTTCAGGCTCAGAAGATGAATTTTGATGCGGAGACTAAGGCAATATTTCTCTTATGTTCATTGCCATCCTCATGGGATACCTTCCGTACAGTTGTCAGTAACTCTGCACCTAGTGGAGTACTGAAATTTGATGATGTTGTGGGTAGCTTGTTGGCCGAGGAGATTAGACGGAAGTCTATGGACGGCAATAAGCAGGATGCAGCCTTAAATGTGCAAAGGGGCAGATCACAGTTCAGGGGAAAGTCCCAAGAAAGAGGGAAGTCTCATAGCAAATCTAGGGCACGAAACATTGAGTGTTACCACTGTGGCAAGAAGGGCCATATGAAAAAGGGTTGCTATAAGCTGAAAAGAGAGCAAAAGGTTAAGAAAAAGAATGCAAATCAGGGTGCAAATCAGAAGGAAGAGAGTCCAAGGGAGAACAAAGGAAAAGTGAAGATCGAGGAGATCAATGCAGTCACACATGATAGTGACAATGATGTTCTCTTCATGTCTAGTTTATCTACAGAGTTGCTTACCACTTCAAATGATGCATATTCCCGGGATTGGATTTTGGATTCTGGTGCTTCATTCCATGTTACTCCCCATAGGGAATGGTTCTCCACTTATGACAGTGGAAAGACAAGTTGTGTGCATCTTGGAAATGACTATGCATGTGACATAGTGGGAGTAGGTGACATAAAGTTTTCTTTTGCAAATGGGTCTGCATTTGTTTTGAAACATGTGAGACATGTGCCTAAGTTGACGAAGAGTCTTATTTCAGTGGGTCAACTAGATGATGCTGGTTTTCACACCACTTTTGGTTTTCAGAGTTGGAAAATTCAGAAGGGCTCTATACTTTTGGCCAAGGGTGCTAAGTGTGGGACTTTGTATCCCTTACATGTATCAGGGGTATTTGATCATGTTGTTGCAATAACCGAGCAGCCAAGCACTTCTTTGTGGCATTGAAGGTTGGGGCACATAAGCCAGAATGGAATGAAACTCTTATGTCATTTAGGTTATGTACCGCATTTGAGTTTCTCTGATTTTGAATTTTGTGAGCACTGTCTCTATGGGAAGCAGACTAAATCAGCCCATAAAAGAAGGGGAAAGAAAGAGTTTGAAAAGCTTGATTTGGTGCATTCAGACGTATGTGGTCCCATGCCTACACGATCATTAGGCGGGGCTGAATACTATGTGACATTCATTAATGATGCAACTAGGAAAGTGTGGGCTTATGCTATAGCTCGAAAGAGTGATGTGTTCCAGGTATTTCAGAAATGGATGGCCTTGGTTGAGAATCAGTCAGGTAGAATGCTTAAATGCCTATGGACTGACAATGGTGGAGAGTATCTCTCTCATGACTTTCAGCATTTCTGTGATACACGTGGGATTAAGAGGGAGCTCACATCCCCTCGTACTCCAGAGCAAAATCCAGTTGCAGAAAAGATGAACCATACCATTCAAGAAAGGTTGCAATGCATGCTTTCCAATGCAAGTCTTTCTGGTGGTTTTTAGACTGAGGCAATGAAGACTGCAGTGCATGTGATCAATAAATCACCTGGTAAGAGTTTGTATGGTGGTATTCCTGAAGAGGCATGGAGTAGCAAGAAGCCCTCTTACTCTCATTTGCGTATATTTGGGTGTGAGGCATATGCACATGTGCCAAAAGAGCTTCAAAAGAAGCTAGATCCTAAGTCTAGGAAATGCATCTTTCTAGGTTATGGTGAAAGTGGAGAGATGGGCTATCGTCTCTGGGATCCAGAAGCAAAGAAGATCATACGTAGCCATGATGTAGTCTTGAATGAGAAGAAGATGCATAAGGCACCCATGAGGGATGTGGAAATGAGGAGAATCACTTTCCAGGATGTGAATCCACCTGCATATGTTGATAGACACCAAGCTATCCATGCACCAAATGTGCAAGAAATGGTACCACCAAGTACTCCCACAGGTATACAATCAAGGGTAGATGATGGATCATCTATTGGTGGAAATGATGAGCCAAATGTGGCTGATATGCAGGTGGGGCAGCAAGCTGAAATGCCCTTGAGAAGATCATCTAGAGTGTCTAGACCGCTTGATAGGTTTGTTCCAGGGGTGGACTATGTGATGCTTACTGATTGCGGGGAGCCTTCTTGCTACAGAGAGGCTATGATGTATGAGGATCAACGCAAGTGGGAGTATGCTATGCAATCAGAGATGAGTTCACTTATGAAGAATAAGACTTGGGACTTGGTTTCTTTGCCACATGGAAAGAAAGCATTGCCATGTAAATGGGTCTACAAGATGAAGGTCACAGGTGATGATGTGCCTAGGTACAAGGCCCGTTTGGTCGCTAAAGGGTTCAAGCAAGAGAAGGGTGTGGACTTTAATGAGATATTCTCTCCGGTTGTGAAGATGACCACACTTAGATGCACGCTTAGACTAGTGGTAGCAGAGGATATGGAGCTCATGCAGATGGATGTCAAGACAGCTTTCTTGCATGGGGATTTGCATGAGGAAATTTACATGGTGCAGCCAGAAGGCTTTGAAGGAAAGGGCAAAGAGCATTTAGTTTGCAAGCTAAAGAAGAGTCTCTATGGTCTTAAGCAAGTGCCTAGAGAATGGTATCAGAAGTTTGATGCTTTCATTCGGTCCCAGGGTTTTAGAAGGAGTGAAATTGATCACTGCCTCTACACTAAAAGGGCTAAGGATAATAGCCTGATAATCCTGGCACTATATGTGGATGATATGCTATTGGCTAGCAAGAATACTTATGAGCTAGATGCATTAAAGGCCAAGTTGCATGAGGCCTTTGATATGAAGGATTTGGGACTTGTAGGTCATATTCTTGGTATGTGCATCATGCGTGATCAGAGTAGGAAACTCCTTTGGCTTTCATAGAAGGAGTATGTTATAAAAGTATTGCAGCATTTCAATATGGAGGGGGGGAAGGTAGTGAGTACTCCATTGCCTCCATATGTGAAACTGAGTCATACAGATAGTCCCAAATCAGATGAGGAGAGGGCCATGATGGCCAAGGTTCCTTATGCATCAGCGGTTGGGAGTCTTATGTATGCTATGATAGCTACTAGACCAGACATTGCATTTGCAGTGGGAGTTGTTAGCCGGTATGGCTAATCCAGGAAAGAGGCATTGGGAGGCAGTTAAGTGCATCATGAGGTACATGAAGGGTACCAAGGAGATGTGCATCTGCTTTGGTAAAGGAGACATGCGTGTACTTGGGTACACAGATTCAGACTATGCAGGGCATGTGGATAGTAGGAAGTCCACTTCTGGTTATGTGTTCACATTTGCAGGTGGTGCAGTGTCATGGATGTCTCGCGCACAGAAATGTGTTGCTTTGTCTACCACAGAGGCTGAGTATTTTGTAGCCACAGAGGGTTGCAAGTAGGCTATATGGCTTGATCGGCTAGTGGGAGATTTGGGGATTCATACAGGTGTACCAACATTGCATAGTGATTCCATGAGTGCTATTCAGCTAGCACGAAATCCGGTCTTTCATGCAAAGACCAAAGGCATTAAGGTCAGGTACCATTTCATCAGGGAGGTACTTGAGGACAAGCGCATAGAGCTTGTCAAGGTTCATACAGATGATAACCCTGCAGATATGCTGACGAAGAGTCTACCTAGTCAATGGTTTAAGTATTGTCATGTATTGATGGGGGCATTGGATAGTATGCTCCCTGGTTGTTCTCCCTTAAAGGCACATTGTCCTTTATGTGGGAGGTTGTGGGGGTTAAAGGTCACTGTGCCTTTACACCGGTTATATACAATACTCAAACACATATATAAATGAATAAAAAAGAAGATTAGGGTTTTCTGCACCCACCAAAACTTGTGTGGCTCTTTGTTTCTCTCTCTCCCTCTTCCGTTCTTGCTTTCGTTGAGAGCACTCTCAATAAGCATGCTTGATGATTGTAGGAATGTCTAGTGCATTGTTCTACTAGGTCTTTCTAATGAGATTGGCTCTTTCTCTTGGATTCCATGTTCCTCTTTGAATGGTGGGACTTTTGGCATCATTCTAGTAACTTTGTCTGATGAGATTATTTCTTTCTCTTGGATTTCATGTTCCTCTTTGAATGGTGGGACTTTTGATGAGAATGTGGTAAGTATGCTTGCTAATTATATATTAAATGTTTGTTGTAATATTGTGAATAGTAAGCTTAGGCTTGCTAATTGTTTTTGGCAACTGATTTCTCTCTCTACCTCTTTGTGAACCTCTTCTTTTAATGGAAAAAGCTTGATCATAACTTCTAGATTCAATGCTAAAAGTTATTATCTAGATTCTTATCTACTCACATATGCATATCTAACACAATTGTAAAAGTAGGAGGTATATCTCTTGTGACCATGTACATCACAAATTATACATAGTATTTCCCTAGATCATTCAATGCAATTTATGCCAATCTTTTAATCTTGCTTCTTGGTCGATGGATGCTAATTGATGTGCAATGTTCTCTCTCGTAACACGGCTATCTTTAGTTGAACTTTCTTTGCAATGTTTAGTTGATTTTTAGGTAGAATTCTGTAGACACGAGCTTTGCATTAAACATATGTTCGCTCTTGTAGCATGGCTATTGTTGGTTGAACTTTCTTTGCAATGTTTAGTTGATTTTTAGGTACAGTTTATTGTTCGGGTTCAAGAAGATTAGGTCATCATGTGTTTTTCCCATGATTGTTGAATTGAGACTAAAATGATTATATGATGGCTTATGGATGGTAAACCTTAAGGGATCTATTATACGAATGATGGTTGTGAAGGTGAAATTAAATTTGGATGTACATTAACCAAGTTATAGTTAAAATAGTTAAAAAAGTATGTCAAATTTGGTGCACTGATCAAGAGAGGAATGCTGCCAAAAAAACTTCAAATGAAACTTGAAGTGATACAAAAGATTATGCCAAAAGTAGTGCATTGATTAGGATGAGTAATGATTGAATAAAATCATCAGCATTCCATAACAACTCACAAACCATAAACAGTAATCGTTCAAATAAATCCCATTTTTAAAAACTTCTTTTTGATTTGCATTATATATATATATATATATATAAAATTAACGCCCTTTGACAATAGCCAACTTGTTACGAGAATTGAAAATATCCCATTAATTTAATCCTTCAGTATTTAGTTTAGTGAGATCTAGCATTTTTGTTGCGCAGCTGATGCATGTGTGCTCGCTATTTCGTAGTGATGCATGTGTGCTTCTACATGGTTGGATATGTGGCTGCGGCGGCTGTATGAGTGTATAGCATTGTGTGCACCACTTACGCTATGATGGCATGTGTAGCATGTGTGCACCATCCATACGATTTTATTCATGTCTAGCATCAGGTGCACCATGAGATGGTATGTGTCGCATGTGTCCACCATTCATCTGTGATTTATTAATTTCGCATTGCTATAATACTGAAAGGTTGATTGATCATGGTGATTAATTCCAAGGTTATCTTATGCTTGAAATATTTCATTACTATTGATCGTGTGAATCCAAGGGGAAGAGTAATTGATCGGGCGATGGCATCTGACAAGCATGATCCATCATGTTTTAGGCACGTAGGCGAAACTCCAGTGATGCGGGGATGAATAAGGCTCATGCCTAATTTTTTATATTATAAAAGCTTATGTACATAAACTAAAGTTAGAAAAAGCTTTATTTTTAAAAAAAGCCAGCTATTCTGGAAGGTGGATGGGTTTTTTGTAAAAGAGTGTATGGAGGAAAGCACAGAGGCTTTTGTATGATTCTTGCTCAGAAGCTTTTTGGGAAATATACATAAATACATAGGAGGTGGAAGGAGAGCACCACTCCTATAAGGGAAGATTGTACCTAGCACGCTTGTTCTGTCTCTCCCGTTTGTGATTTTTGGCAATTACCTGAGGGGTTACTCTTGAGAGTTTGTGTGTATTTTTGAAGAGTGTTGCTATGTTTTTCGAGGATTTGCAGGTTATGAGCATTTCCCATTGCACAACTTGATTTCCTAACAACTTGATGGTTTTATTCTAGTCCTATTGATGACTTTATCCATTGTGATATTGACACTTCAAGTTTAGGACTTTAAAATTGCTTGTAAAAGGCATCTTCATAAAATTAAAATCTCATTCCAAGGGTGAAATTTCATGAAAGATGCATTTACCCTACTCGATGCAAAGTTTCATCATTACTTAATTGCATTAAGCCATCCTACCCACTTACCCTCCCATCCTATAACAATGTTGCCACTTGGTGATGTGAATCATAGAGCATTTAGAATGGCTAGATAAATTATAATATCCTTATAATTCAATGGTTTGACTACCCTGCAGATTTTAGTCATTACACTGCAATGGCTCAAGGACATAAATTTAAGCAAGTGCTGATCGATGGTGGTTCTAGGGTTAACATTGTCACACTCAAAATATGTCACACCTAATAAGCACAAGAATGGCATACCCAGGATCGCTTCATATCGAGGCTATTGTGGCTGAAATTCATTACCCCAAATTGAAAGAGGTAGATCAAGCTAAATACTTTGATTTTTATCCCCTTAAGAACTCCTAGGGGTTCAGCCATTCTACTATCAACAGCTAGCTTCACTACCAAAGAGGTACATTCTAGGAGGGGCCTTTCCCATTTCTCCCAGCATTCTTTGATATCTACACTCACTCCGGCTCCCCCATCTAGGATGGCATCTACTTTTTTGTTTTGGAACAAGATGGGGAGCACAACATTAGTGTCATCATCACTCTCGTAGTATTGGCCAAGGTTATTTATTGTAACCTTGGGTAGGTTCTGGCCCTCTTTGTGTGGTAGAATATTTTCTAGGCTTGTAGGCAAAGGGAAAGAATTAGCAAGTGCAAGTAGCATGCTCAGTAATCATTACTCATTCATGCTTTATAAATCATAGCTAACCTCTAAGAACAAGGATCTAGGACCCATGATTAGAACATGAGTCCCCATGTGTGCATGCGGCTATTTTTTAGAGTATGCATGGGTAAAATGGTGCATACAAATGCGAGTAGAGTGTAAACACAAAAGCACAAGGAATTAGCAACCACATTCAACTTGCCAAGGGGGATAGTGTTTACATGAATACTCTAAGCTAACTTGAAGCTATCTAAACTAATATTGAGACACGTGTGAAATTGTAGACCTTGGATTGAATCAACCTAGTCTATCCAAAGCGAGAATGGTTGATCTTGCTTTTTGGTTTCACTCTTCATCCTTAGAACATGTGTATTGCAAAAGCTTGGCAATAACTAATCTCGCATCTGTGTAACATATGCTTGAGGAATATGATTGTGGTCTATGTGCAATTTGCTTTGAGCTCCCAAATCTATCTCACCAAAACATGGGATCCTATGCATCCAAACATCCCACCTTCGATTTGTAGCAATCCTGCACATCAAGACAATGAGTTGCTCTTAAGCATATTATGTGTTGTTTCTTCAAAATCTTCTTGCAAATTTGATTGGGTGAAGATGGGAAAGAGCATCATAGTTTTGAGTAATGTGGGTGACCCCCTGCAATGGATGCTTTTAAAAGATGAAGCTACAAGGAAGCTCTACAACCGACATTATTTCTTCAGTCTCAAGGTCCCCGATCCTATGGAAGAAGAGAGTGTGTCACTCAAAGGACAAAGGGAAGGCTAGTTGACACTTCTGAATCATAGAAGTGAACACGAAGCCTCACTCACTTAAGAAATTAGAAAATCTCTTGGAAGAATATGGCTTTTCTGCGATGCCTAAGGTTGATCAGCATGAAACCAAGGAGAGTGCTAGATCTATTGTCCAAATAGATGTTTAGAGACATGCATTCTCCTTCAAGGTTGTTAATCCTTCCAATTCTCCTAAGTATAGCGAAGAGAGACAAAGATTTTGCAAGATATAGAGGACCCAAATGGAAGAAAGGGAACATACCCATTACTAATAAAAGAGAGATATTGATAAGAAAGAAATTATGTGAGTCACTATAACAGATTGCTTTATCAACATAATTTACAGTAGGACTTTTTCTCCAAATTTGGAAAAAGTGGATATTATCATCGTTATAGCATCAAAATGAAAACATCATTATTAAAGGCAAGAAAAATTCCAATAGAAGAAGCATTACAAAAAATGTCAAAAACACAAAGTAATGTTTGATACTACTTTCGATGTTAATAGAGCACACAGGTTTTGCCTTTTTATGATTTTGGTGATACTAATCCCAACGGTATTTTTGACACTAGTAAAAATTTCAGAGAGTGCTTCCATGGAAATATTGATGCTATTTTTTTTCATATACTTTTTTGGAAAGATCGAGGCTTCCCTTGCTCTAATCTGCCCAACATATATATATATTATTTTGTGAGACCAAAATTTATCGTATCTATACAAAAGCATCCCTAGATACTTCCTACCCCTCTAATCATCATCCATATCATCCCCATCCAAGTCCTCCTTCTCTCCGTCGCCATTGTTGTCCTTGTCATCTCATCATCACCCCCTCCCTGAGCCCCTCCACTTGCTCCCGCACCTTGTCGCACCTCATTCAATGCTTCATCTATATCTCGAGGCTCCTTAAGAAGAACACATATTAGAGGTTAGTACATCATGTACTTGTTCGATTTAAGCATTTGATGAGAAAATAATAATGTACATTTTGAAGAGCTTACACCAACAAAGGGGTGAACTGCCCCCCATCTTTAATCCTCTTGAACATCACCATTGTACCATGTCAGTACGTATAATTGTATTCCTTATCCATGCAAAAACTTCTTATTTTGATAAACTAAAATTTACAAGATCATTAGATCAAGTTTTAGATTGTATGAAAGACATAGCAAAATAAAGCATAATTTACAAATGCTTCAACGAGGAAGGTATCCCTTCCTGTTAACTCCATGAGATAGAGTCGAGAGAAGGATAGAATGAGAATGGAATTCTACCTTGGAGCATGGTCCAAGTGCTTGTAACATGAGAAATAGGGAGAGTGCTGAGGAGGAGTAGGGTTGGCCCTCCATTCAAAAGGTGCTATGTATCAAAGCTAGAAAGTTTGACTCTGGTCTTTAGTTGTATGTATGCAACTTGAGAAATAGAATATCTCCTTCCCTTCCAAGAAGTGTTGTCTATGTTCCTCTTGCTCTTGCCTTTGTGAATGCCTCTCACCCCCTTTCCTCCTCCTTGCTTCATGCCTTCTCTCCCCTCTCCGCTCCCCCTCTTCTATCCCTGTTGGCTCTTTCCCATGGCTTTCGTAGGAAGAGCAAGGTATTCTTAGTATGTAGGGTTCTGAGGCTTTTTGTCACCTACAAATATATCGGGGTTACCGTTTGTAGTATACGTGTAGCTTAGGACCTCGAGTCATATTCCGGTGAGAGATGTAGGCTGGTAAGCAAACATAGTGCATGCATGTGTAAAAGGAACATGCATTATCATGGTTGAGGTAATGAAGGCTTTTGCCTTCATTAGGGGTTGAAGGGTTTAGGAGGAGTTTAAGGCTTAGAGGGAGGTTCAGGGTTTAGAAGGAGGTTCCAAGGTTTAGAGAGAGGTTCCAAAGTTTAGAAGAGGTTCCAGAGTTTAGAAGAAGTTCAAGGGTTAGAAGGAGGATCCAAGGTTCAGGAAGGATAGAGTACATGGTGGAGAAATCTCCCTTGTAGATCATGGAGGTTAAGGGTTGAGGAACTAAGGGTTTAGGGGAAGCATAGGAGTGGGAGAGGAAGAAGGTGTAAGAGCATGGGGGAAAGAAGCAAGAGGAGGGAGGAGGAGGAGGGAGGAGGAGGAGGAGGAGGAGGAGGGAGGAGGAGGAGGAGGAGGAGAAGGGAGGAGGAGGAGGGAAGAGGAGAGAAAGAGGATGGGTTGCAAGGTTGGAGGAGAGGGGAGGAGGAGTTGCAAGGTTAGGACATGCTTTTGGACGTGGAGTGCAAGGAAGCATGGACACTTGAGACAATTGCTTGGAATACCAAAGTAGAACTCAACACAATGCCCCACATTCCATTATGGGGTATTTATACAAGTTGGAGAGTTTCTCTCTCTGTATGTAGGAATTGTAATACATTCTCTCTCTACATGTAGAACTTGCATATAGAAGTTGCATGTAGGAGTTGCAAGTTGCATGTAGGAGTTGCATGTAGAACTCACATGTAGGAATCGCATGTAGGACTTGCATGTAGGAGTTGCAAGTAGAAGTTGCCAAGTAGAACATGCATGTAGGAATTGCATGTAGAACTCGCATGTAGGAGTTGCATGTAGAACTCACATGTAGGAATTGCAAGTAGAACTTGCATGTTGAGAATTCCTAAGAGAGATTATTCTTAGCCTTATGCAAGTACAAGCAAAGCTTTGCTGCTACTCTACACACACATTCTGTACTACCTAAGTCCATGTTGGTGCAGAGACAACATACTCCTGGATCCATTTTATTACCCGTCCTTGGGTTATGGCTTATTGTGAGCACGTACCTGGGTTGGCATGCATGCAGTCCAGTGGCTATGGAACTTGTGTCGTGCTAGTCGATCCTGCTATAAAGCCTTGGTACCATACAATTTTTGCTCAGTTTCTAGGTAGCTTGTATCCACCATTTGTTCGAACAAAGATATGTGGCGTGCTTCTAAGAAGTTGACTCTTTGATCGAATTGGCTTGTAATCTGAGCATTGATTCATTCATTGGGATTGAAACTGAGTGGAGGCAAATGGGTATCGAGGTAACATGGGACCTCCAGAATGTATTCCAATGTTTTGTAGAAGATAGCACTTACGCGAAGGAAGCGATCAATGTTGCTGCGCATTATTTGCTCATGCTGTTGAAGTTCTTTGATCATTGTGCCTTGGATATTCCATTCTACACTAGAGTATGGTTTGATCATTGGCCAATTAATGGTGCGATCTTAATCTAAAGTGTGTATGTTGGCTTCACATTTTTTACATCGTGGAACTGCATTGAACTTGGGATGGGTTATGAGACATGGAGGTGCACGAAGGTACTCTTTCAAGAAGATTACATCAAAGAGCTTGGGACGGTGCCAATCAGGTTGTGGATCCAACTTGCTTATCCAATCTTCACTAATTTAACACTGACAAAGTTTGGAAGGGAAGTTGTCCAGGGTCAATCCACCTTGAGTTATCAGGATATTTGCTCCAAAATTCCTTGATAGGGATACTGGGAAGTGGTATCTCATCAAAATCATACCCATCATTGGAACTTGGCATGGGAGTACGAATTGGATTATCCAGATCATGATATTCAAAATCAAATCTGTGTCATTTTCTACTAATGGACGAACAAGTAATGTCGGAGGTGATGACGGGGCAGGGAGAGAATCTGGGGACATGGGGGAGAAATATGGAAGAGTATTAGTTGTGGAAGGGGGAGCAGAGGGGAGGGGGGGAAGAACTAGGCAAATGGTTTGAGTAGCTTGGTAATCCTCGAGGGTAGGATTAGCAAGGGAAGGAAGAAGCTAGGTGTGAGGGGTTCATAAGTTTGTGACTGTTGGGTTAGTTGAAAATGGTGAGAGGCATGAGCAAAGAGACGATGGAGGGAATAGATGTTAGGATGGAGCTCGGGGAAGGTTAAGAGGGTGATAGCAGCAAGGGTAAGTGAGGTTATGAGGTTGGCAGAGAGAGTGGTTATATATGGGAAGTTGGATGTGAGATAGGCCTTGTCATCTTCCGACACTTCTTTTTGGTGGTGCGATGGGATCATCAGCTGCATGGGTGGGATGTCGGTTATGTCATGCCTTGCAAATAATAGTGATGGCCTTTGTAGCAATGGCAACAAACTAGCAATAACCTTGAGGGGAGGACTACCCATGAAGCATACATATGCAATGAAAGCATCCATCCTGAGTGCTATAAACCCGGCATGTGTAGAAAGACAGAAGATATTTTTCTCATCTTTGGACAAGTCTTGGCAAATTATGCACAGAGTTTTGGTACCTATGGAACATTCCCATTTGATTGTTGGATGAGCAGATATGATCCTGATTTGGAGTTGCTTCCATTGGATAAGCACGTGTGCGTTGAGGTGATCTTCCATTTGTAGAGCAGCCACAAGCTCTTGGTACACCACCATTGTGCATTGTAGTGGGGCTTCATTAGTGTTGCCTTCCATTGCCTCATTGTTGTGCACTAGCAATTGGAGTTTAAGCTTGGAGATGATTATCTTTTGGGAGTGCATCTCATCCATTTTTTCTTTGTATTTTTGGTAGATGGATGTATATGCCTCCTTCAGCTTTCTCATTTGCAAGGTGATCTTCCCTTGTTGAGGAATGTCTTCAGTGGTATTGGACCATTGGTCCAAGACTTGTGCATGTGAAGTGCTGGGCTCTTTAGCGATAGCAAGTTCATCCTTTAAGATTCTGAATTCCCTTGTAAGCTCATGAATGTTGAAGGCACATACTACCAAAGACTGTTTCATGACTTCAAGCTTGTATTTGCAATCCTGTAGCTCTTCTTCTTTGTGAATTAGAGTGAGTCAAGCTTGTGCCACTACCTTCGTCTACTGAGCATGTGTGGAGCTCAAAGAGTTATAATAGGTCTGTAGGATTATTGTTGCTTGTACTGCTGCTATCGGCTATGTTTGGCTTTGGTGGAGGTTGGAGGCCACATCCCTTATTGCCTTCTCTTGAGCTTGGAGAGCTTGGTTCATGTGCACTTCTTATACCTCCTTCTCATCTATTTGCGCCCAAAGTGCCTTGACCTCTATGGCGATTGCCTGGAATTGGTCTTCAATTTCTGTTTCAGTCTGTCTATCCAATTCTCTCGCATATTTTTCCTTAGCCAAGCTAGTGAATAGTTTGGACATTTGGATCATTTGGCTAGCTTGATGTTGGAGAATGATAGACGGTGATAAGGACTCGCGATACTGCTAATACAAGTGGTTCCCATGTAGCCATCCTGATGATTCTGTAGTACCTATGGGGGGTTGTTCCAATTGTATTTTAGTCACTTGGGTACAATAGTCGTACTGTTAATCTAGCACTATCTTGTACAATTGTCCTGCAATGAGTTGATATGGTGTAGCCTTTAAAATTAGTTTTCTAGCATCCATTGCTTTCATTTTAGGGGGTGATCTTCCTGCCATTAAGTACCCAATGATATCTCCACACCACTATATTTGAAATAATGTGGCATCTGGCAAGTCGTCTTCTACTCCAACAGCTGCTCCTCCCAACTTGACACAAGACATGTGACCGGCAATGTAGTGTTGGGCACCTTTGCGGACCACTATTTTGAAGTTGAATTCTTGAAGCAAGAGGAGCCATCTAGTTATTCTTCCTGTTGTACATGGACGGTTCACAAGATAAAGCAATGCTTGATGGTCGGTGTAGAAGACAAAATCATTTGCCAGTAGAGATAGTGCCAAAATTTCTTTACACTATACACCATTGCTAGGGCTTCTCTTTCTGTGGTGGTATAGTTGATCTCTGCATCATTGAGTTGTCGACTGGTGAAGTAGAATGGGTAGTCTTTCTTATGTTCACCAGGTTGACAAAGCACACTCCTAATTGCATACTTGGATCCATTAGTATGAACATGAAAATCAATATCCCAATTGGGAGATATAAGGATGGATGCTGTGATTAGGCGCCACTTTAAAAGCTCAAAGGCTTGGTCACACTCTTCGGTCCATAAGAATTCCACTAATAATTTGTAAAGTGGTCTAGCTATCATGGCATACCGCAATATAAATCTTTTATAATAGCCGGCATGTCCCATAAAGACCTGTACACCTTTGGAATTTGTAGGAGGAGGCAATTCCATGATGATTTTGATTTTATCCATGTCAGTTGCAATCCCATGTTGAGAGACGATGTGCCCCAAAACAACTCCGTGGGTGACCATGAACTGGCATTTTGTTGGTTTTTTCCAGCTCGTCATAAACCATGGTGCCATATTTAGGATTTGTGCGATAAGGTCCACATACCTTAGGGTGAGCACCTTCCCTTATAGGTATCGTGTGTATAGCCACATCTAGTGAAATTACTTTCATCTCTTTGTATGACCATGCTAGGTAGTCACGGTATTCCATTAGGAGTGCTTTGAGTTTGGTTTCATCTTCTTGTCGAAGGTGTTTTCCAATGAAAACCAAATTTTCTTCCTTCCCTTCAAGGGCGAGGTTTATTGTGCGAGTTTTTACCGGTCCCTCATAGATTGGAGTTTCTCAATGCTATTGGTTTCTTGAACTTCAGATTCTCTTAGTGGTCTTGGCATTGCTATGGGGATGTGTAATTCTTGAAGTACTCCGGTACTTCTCGAAGATCAACCTCTGATGGTGTTGAACTAGCCTGACATGTGCCATGTGTACTGGGTGGCATAGTTTCATTAACCAATTTGTTAGGCTCTTTTTTACTTTCTTTTTTTGAAGTCTCTTGATTGAGCTTCATCCACACATGTGGCTTATACTTCCGAACTTGCTTACGTTGGGAATTGTGGGGTAACTTTTCCACTAGTAAAGTGTTCCCAAGTAAGGGTTCATTTGTTGTGCATACTCCTTCCAGTCCCTCAGGGGACCATTCAAGAGGTGGTGGTTTTGATTTTGAGGGAGCTCGCTTTGCAAAATACAATTTGACGATCCTTGTTTGGACTCGTTCGAATTCATTGAAGTGTTCAGCCTTGGCTTTTCTGCGATTTCCTCCTTCAGCTTTCTTGCGGGATCTTCTGCTGTTATTCAACTTTGGAGGTTCAACTTTTGGGAGCTCGACTGCCATTAGGGCATGCAGAATGGTTAGTCATTATTAAAGATTTGATCTTCAATTTTAGCATTCTCAGCCTTAGTTTCAAGGTCCCAAGGAAAATCGGAGTCATCATTGGTATGGGTACCTTCTTCAGGTTCATTATTCCACTCGAGATCAGCCATAAAGAATGGCACCTCTAGATCGATTGGTTTTTCATGTGTGAGTGGAGGATCTACCTGTAGAACCTTAGCATCTATCTATGAGAAGATGGGGTCTAATGAACAGTAGTTGTCAATGGTTGCCAATGTTTGTATCTAGTTATTGACATTGCTTTGGGAATCGCCCGCTATGGCATGCTGTTGTAGGGGAGCTGATTTGCTTGAGATTGTCATAGAAGATGTGTCATCCAATGCTCTAGGCACAATTGGTTTTATAGAGACTATCCCCACATTCACCCCGACTATGGTGTCGTGATTTTGGACTATCAGTCTATCAGTTCCCCAATCATGGAGGACTGATGCTTCCCATAACCAAGGATGTCCCAGTAAGATTTGATAGGATTTTTTGGGGAGATCCAAGATTATGAATTGAAGGGAAAAGTGGACTCCTATGACCTTTGTGGACACGCCATTCACTATTCCCAAGGGTTTAGCCCATGAATCATCGGCAAGGCATATGTTGAAATTAGCCTTTTGCATTGGTGGGAGACCCCATTCATCGTAAAGCTCCTTTGATAGGACATTTACACGTGCTCCACCATCCACTGTGGCTTGGACTTCATTATATGCCTTGTGGATCAAAGGCACAATAATGTTGCATATGTCATCTCTCTCGCCCATCCGCACAGGGATATCTTTGATGTCGTTCATAGGTGTAGGGGGATTTGCAAGTTCAATCCATCCCTTGATACTCTCCCAAAGATTGAGACAATTCTGTACAAGGATTCCGATGGGAATTGACATAGGGCAACTCAAGATGCTAGAGAGTGCGGCTCCTTTCAAGTTAACGTGGCAGTACATTATGTGTGGAGTCTGTTGTTGGAACAGAGGCTCGAGTACAGTATCAATACTTTGTGGGGCCAAGTCATGGATTGCATCTTGAGCTTGTTTCTCAACCTCAAATTGAGCTTGTTCCTTTTGTACCAGTTGTTGAAGTGCTTGAAAACGAGCCTTCTCCACCTCTGCATTTGGATATGGAGCTTCTTTTATTTGAGGCTCGAGAGTTGATGTGGATGAGCTCAGCTGCTCATTGCTTGGCGGAGGTGGAGGCACTTGTGCTTTCTTTTTAAGAAGTCGTATAGGTTGGATTGGAATGTTAGGGTTCTTGGTGGCCTCTTTCTACTGGCATGTAATTACATTCATAGGTTGTGATATTATGCTTGTCGGCCCCAGACTTTGATGGTCCACCCCAATGATGCCGATTGGGACATTAGGCTTAACCTCTAATTGTTGTGGGACCTTATTTTTCATGGGACAATCCATACAGGTATGTCCTATGCCACAATCTCTGTAGAGTGGTTGGAAAGTAGCGAGGCTACCACGATGAGGGCACTCTGCGATCCTGTGATTTTCTCCACAACCATAGCACTTGATTGGTACTTGATATGTATTGGGTCGAACTTGATTTGTGTAGATTGGTATTAGACTCTTTGCACCTTCTACATAGTACACTAGGTACTCTGCTTCATACTCGAATGGTGAGTCTAGTTCCTTGGCTTGTAGTTGATGTATTGGAACTGCCTAAGGAGCTAGATTTGGTGCTCTTGGATATGGTTGTGGATTCGGATTCCTAAGTAATTGTGAAACTTGTGTCCGAATAGGAACAAGATTTAGCCTCGGAGTTGGGGGCGCTTGTGCAAGTGCTGGTTGCTTGTACATTGGCATGGGTGCCGGTTGGTATTGTTGAGGTCGAGGTGGGTTGTTGCACATGTGGAAGATGCAACTATTTTCATCATGGCCACCGACGATGCAAATATGGCACCACAACCTTGGCGGTGGATTTGCTTGTGCAGTGATCTTGGCTCTTAGGACCGGGCACTCATTTGATGTATGATTGGCCATGTAGTGTGGACACCAAACATTTTCTCGCCATGGATAAGTCTGAGGTGGCGGCTGAGACAAGTGAAGCTTTTGTTCCATGGCGTGCATCATGTCTTCTTTTAGCTTCATGGTCATGGCCTCTAGGCGATCTTCATTTGATATTTCGGCAGTGGACTTGGATTTTCCCTTTTTAGAGTGCTTATCTCGTGCATTGGATCTCCCATCATCACTGCTGGTGTCAGAGTTGGCCATGCCATCCTCGATGTCAATGGTTGTAGCGAGCAGCACTGAACGTTTCATAGCTACTAATATTTTTAATATCCTTGTGGATTTTCTTCCTTAGTCCTGCGATGAACCAAGCCGTGAGGTAATTTGCATCAGGGAGTGGGTCACATTTGGTGACTAATCTTTTCATCTTGCCCAGATACGTGCGTACATCTTCTTGATGGCCTTGCTCGATCTTGCTGAGTTGGAGAGTGGGATCATCTTGTAGTCTCTCTGTTTGAAAGAGCCTTTTGAATTCTATTTGAAGCAAGTCCCATGTGGCTCGCTCTTCCACTAGGAGGTCTAGGTACCATTCAGACGCTTCATCGATTAAGGCCATGGGAAACCAGGCCACCTTAGTTTCATTGGATTGATCTCCACCCGCTCAGCATGCAGCATCAAAATGCTAGAGGAATCGGGCTAGATCTCCCCTACCATTATATTTGGGAAGTTCTAGTTTTCCTAGGGGGCGCCTGCCTTGATTGTTATTATTTCTACGATTAAGAAATTGTTAGCCTCTGCATCGAGGTCAATATCCCCATCATCATCATCGCAACAGCATCCAGCCATGTTGTGGCATGGAGGTGTCAAAGGGATTTCTTAAATCTCAGTTTTTACATGACCAGCCTAGTGTTTTTTTTAATAAAAAGGCCAAATATATTGATAAGGGATGGTCAATCCCAAAAGAAAGGATCATTTAGAAAAAGTGGCCAAAACTAGGTATCAAACCTGAGGTTGGCTACATGCAACAAAATTGGACCACAATTGCCTACCCCACTAGGAGGTGACGGCAAACATCTAGGAGAATTTTGCTAACTAAGGTGTCCTTCCTACTAATTACAGCATTGAGATCTTTGAGATTACATTTGACAAGAGAGAGGATTGTAGATTTGCAATGCGCTAACGTGATGCTATCCTAGAGCTCGCATTTGCAATGTCCTAACTTGATGCTATCTTGGAGCTTACATTTTCCCCTACAATCCCAGATTTCTAAAAACACCAAGGTTCTAAGGTATGGCCAGTATGTAGCTAAGGTTGAAAAAAATCTAAGCATATCTCTTGCTAGAACCAGGCACCACCTTGCACTAAGGTGGAAATTAGACATCTGACCCAACCTTTGGTTGGCTTCCTCCAACCTTCTCCATGCTTCTTTGGCCATCAAGATGAGGTGATGAATAGATTCAAATCACTTCCCATAGAGGGGCCAAACTGGGCTTATCAGGATGTGCTTGGCTAGGCTTCCCCAAACCAAGAGCCATTTGTGCATTACTTTCCATAGCATGAAACTAGCAAGCCGTACAATGCTTCCAAACTTCTCAGTCTCTGCCTCCACCAAGTGGGGCATCTCCTTGTAGACCAAATGAAATTTAGCAAGGCAATGGTGGACAATTGTGAATAAACCAATGGTACACAATTCTGGCTAAGATCTTTTGAAGCACAGTCTTGTAAAGAACCCACGATGTAGCTCCGCGACTCATTGCCATTACGTAGTTCTAGGGCCAAGAGTCTGGGATTCTCTCCACAATTTCCCTCAAAAAATATATTTCCCCTTGTTCAAAGCATACTCTGTGGTCCAATGGCTTGCATTCTGATCCCATAAATCCACCCACTTTCTAATGCCTTTTTATACAAAGCATTTCCTTGGGGAGATTGAACACGTCACCATCTTTCTTAAAGGCTAAGCTCCACCAAATGCTTTTTGTCTAGCTCACATCCCCTTACAAATCTCCACTGTCTTGCCTTACTAGTAGCATGGCACACCTTTTCCAAGTTTCCACCATTCCCACTACTGGGTCTGAGCCCACAATTTTTAAAACCTTGAATAGAGGTGGCTGTATTATGCTAAACCTAGCCATGGCTTTACTCCATTTCCTGTACCCTTCTCAATGAAGTCTTTTGAATCTCATTACATAGAGCATGGGAGTCAAAAGAGACGTCATATCTATTTCACTACTATCAATGATGCATTCTTGAGGCCAATGTTGAGGAGGCCCAAGTAGCCTTGTTGCTTTGGTGCTTTCAACATCTCCCACCATATAGTGTGCATTCACCTTTGACCATCATCTTTGGTCCATAGAAAGGATTGAAACAACCTCTCTATCTTAAACCAATGCTCCTTCCTAAAGTTCTAGATCAATGTCATGTTATGTGGTGGTTGTTGTGCTAGAGGACTAAAAATATGGCATTCCACCAAAGCACTATGCCATGCCAACATCTTATCTTGGACTTCAGCTTATCCTTGAACCACTTAATGGCAAGGAGCAAGGGACAATGAGCATGCCTACTGGATAGACCTACTCAATTCGATCCTCTCCATGGCATGATGTTATTGTGGACACACTACCAAAGAGACAAGACACCTTGCTATACAACCCCTTCCCAAACCCTAACCTATCAACAAGCACCTTCAAGAGGAAATCCCTCCTACTCCTATCATATGCTTTATCTAGGTCTACCCCAACTCATTGCCCCATTTTACTAGTAGCATATTCCAGAGATGCAAAAACTTTGAGAATCTTATGGCAAGGATGTCACTACCTTTCACACTCCTACAACCGGCATGGAGCATACACACTGGCAATTTTGAATTTGAACTTATCCATTATAACTAAAATTGCCATCAAACATCTATCTTCATCTTTGAACAATTCCTTTGGTACCAGTGATATGTGGACCGCTGGTGGCCCCTTCCTCTACATGGGCAATTGAGAAAGATGATGAAACCCAACTTCATGCATACAAACTATAAATACTACCATCTAATCCACCATTGAGTTCTCATAATAGCACCACCAATGGTTGGATTATTTGATGACTTTGATGCTACCTTTTGGATTGGTGCTATCACAACACCCCCTCACATTCCAAGCCATGATTTAAAAAAATTTGACCTGTGAATTCCCATCCACTTGCACCCCCACACTACTATGCCATGACTGTCCACTAGATATCATGGACTGGAGCATGTTTTTGATGTTTGATGTTTGATGTTTGAGTTGATATGTTTTGATGGACTTCTTACATGTCGCATGCAATAGTGGTTGCATCAAACTTATCTTCCATCATCTATTTCACTATGTCGAGTGTTGGCTCTTTCCTACGGCTTCTGTAGGAAGAGCAAGGTATTCTCAGTATGCAGGGTTCCGAGGCTTTTTGTCACCTACTCATGCACGGGAAGCGTGTAGCACCTCGCCTCCATCTCCTGCGAGAAAGGGATAGCTCGCTGGGGGGGCCCTTCCTCAAGTCACAGATGTATCGGGGTTGTCGTTTGTAGTATAAGTGTAGCTTAGGACCTCGAATCCTGTTCTGATGAGAGACGTAGGCTTAAGTGTGGTAAGCAAACATAGTGCATGCATGTGTAAAAGGAACATGTATCATCATGGTTGAGGTAATGAAGGCTTTCGTCTTCATTGGGGGTTGCAGGGTTTAGGAGGAGTTTAAGGGTTAGAAGGAGGTTCCAGAGTTTAGAAGAGGTTCAAGGGTTGGAAGGAGGTTCCAAGGTTTAGAAGGAGTTTCAAGGGTTAGAAGGAGATTCCAAGGTTTAGAGAGAGGTTCCAGAGTTTAGAAGAGTTCCAAGGTTAGAAGGAGGATCCAAGGTTCAGGGTAGATAGAGTACATGGTGGAGAACTCGTCTCCCTCGTAGATCATGGAGGTTAAGGGTTGAGGAATTAAGGGTTTAGGGGGAGCATAGGAGTGGGAGAGGAAGAAGGTGTAAGAGCATGGGGGAAAGAAGAGAGAGGAGGGAGGAGGAGGAGGAGGAGGAAGAGGGAGGAGGAGAAGGGAGGAGGAGGAGGAGGAGGAGGAGAAGCAAGGAGGAGAAGGGAGGAAGAGGGAGGAGGAGGAGGAGGAGGGAGGAGGAGGAGGAAGAGGGAGGAGGAGAAGGGAGGAGGAGGAGGGAGGAGGAGAGGGAGAGGATGGGGTGTAAGGTTGGAGGAGAGGGGAGGAGGAGTTGCAAGGTTAGGACATGCTTTTGGATGTGGAGTGCAAGGAAGCATGGACACTTGAGACAATTGCTTGGAATACCAAAGTAGAACTCAACACAATGCCCCAAAGAGTGTGGGCTTCATTCCATTATGGGGTATTTATATAAGTTGGAGAGCTTCTCTCTCTGCATGTAGGAATTGTAAGACATTCTCTCTCTACATGTAGAACTTGCATGTAGGAGTTGCATGTAGAACTCGCATGTAGGAGTTGCATGTAGAACTCGCATGTAGGAGTTGCATGTAGAACTTGCATGTAGGAGTTGCATGTAGAACTCGCATGTAGCACTCGCATGTAGTTTTTGCATGTAGAAGTTGCATGTAGAACTCGCATGTAGAACTTGTATGTAGGAGTCGCATGTAGAACTCGCATGTAGAACTCGCATGTAGGAGTTGCATGTAGAACTCACATGTAGAACTCGCATGTAGGAGTTGCATGTAGAAGTTGCATGTAGAAGTTGCATGTAGAACTCGCATGTAGAACTCGCATTTAGGAGTTGTATGTAGAACTTGCATATAGAACATGCAAGTTGGATTTCTAAGAGGGATTATTTCTAGCCTTATGCAAGTACAAGCAGAGCTTTGCTGCTACTCTATACACACATTTTGTTCTACCTAAGTCCATGTTGGCACAGAGACAACATACTCCCAAATCCATTTTATTACCCATCCTCGGGTTATGGCTTATTGTGAGCACGTAACTAAATTGCCATGCCTTTAGTCCAGTGGCTGTGGAACTTGTGTCATGCCAGCCGATCCTGCTATAAAGCCTTGGCACCATACAAATTTTGCTCCGTTTCCTGGTAGCTTATCTCCTCTTGAGGACGGGTAGACAATTGTGAATTTCAGAGGGGATCACGTTGCTGAGGCTACGGACTCTAACATTGAATCTTCCTGGGAAGAGGTTTGGCGGGGGTCTCGTTGTTGAGGCTGGCATTTCTCGCTATCTTGCATACATGTTGGATGCGATTGCACCCGTATCATTGAGCTTGTAGATAAGTTTGTATGCAAGTTTGATTTTTTTGCATTTTAGGAGATGGCTGTGATGTTTAGCGGGGGTCTTGTTGCTGAGGCTACAGACTCTTTTGCCAATTCATCTTGGGTTTTGGCATAGCTTCTTGTCATGCTTGTGATATCATTGCATGCTTGGAGACTATGGAATGAAAGTGTGTGATACTATTATTGATGCAATCTATTATGTGCCTATGCAAAATCATGTAAGTGCATGTGATGTGTCGATTAGGCAGGGACTAACTATATGCTTATTTGTGGGATTTAATAGGGAACTAAGACTCAATCATCCCTAATACGAAATTGATTAGGTCTTCCTAAATGTGCAAAAACGTGCATATGCAGTGAGTGTGCATGTAACAATCTAGTGCAAACTATATGTGCAAAAATGTGCATATGCTAGTGAGTGTGCACATAACAATCTAATCCTAACTAAGGAAGACTTGGTTTCCCAAATCTTTATTTTTGTTGGGGATGGCTTGCGTGTTGAAGTAGTAGTGCTTCAGTCGGCTCCTATTTATTGTTTTGTTGAATGGGACTCCATCCAATGTTTCTAGCAGCACAACTCTGATGAGATTCATCTTTCTTACTCGGTAGGGTCCTTGACCTAGATACTTCAGTTTCCCCTTGTGTACTTTGGCATTGTATAACAGGACCAAGGTACCTTCCTTGATGTCTTTAGCTTTAAGATTTCTATCAAACCATGCCTTTCTTCTATGTTTTTCTGTTGTCATGGCATGGTAGGTGACTAGTCTTGTTTCTGTATGCTTCTCCAACTGATAGAGTCTTTCTTTCAAGGATTCATGGTCTCCCATGCGTTCCTGTATTGTTATGCATAGACTTGGTATTACAAATTCTAGTGGGACCATAGCTTCAAGGCCGTACACCAATTGAAAAGGTGTGTTCCCTGTACTGACCTTGAGTGTGGTGCTGTATGCCCATAAGGCTGCATTCAGTATCTCTGTCCAATCAAAACGTTGTGGTTCTACTACCTTGGTGAGGATAATGCATATCATTTTGTTGGTGGATTCGGCTTGTCCATTCCCTTGGGGGTAGTAGGGTGTGCTTTTTCTATGGATTACCATAAAGCCAGACAAGAGTTCTTGGATTACCTCATTGACAAAATGTGTGCCTCTATCCGACACAATTTTAATGGGGCATCCAAATCAGGTGATCACATTTTCATATAAGAATCTTGCTGTGCTTCTGGCATCTGCCTTTCTGACTGCTTTAGCTTTAGCCCATTTCGTAAAGTAATCAGTGGCCACAATGATGTAGCATGTCTGTGTTCCTTTTGCTGCTAAATGGATGGGACCCACATAGTCAATCCCCCATTTTTCAAATTTTTTTTGTGCAACAACTGTTGTTAGGGGATTGAAGTCTTTGTGTTGTGGTTCAGTAGTCTGTTGGCATACATCACAGCCTTTTACATATTCATAGGCATCTACCCACAGTGTTGGCCACCAGTAGCCTGCAAGGAGAACTTTTCTTGTTGGGGCTTCCCCTTGGAAGTGTCCTCCTGCAATGCCTTCATCGACTTCACTCAAAATTGGCATGATCTCATGAGTCATTACACATCTTCTTAATATCTGGTCCTTGCCCATCTTGTACAGTTGTCTTGCAATGAGTTGATAGGGTGCAGCATTTAGAATTATTTTTCTGGCATCTACTGCTTTCATTTCAAGGGGTGGTCTTCCTATCATTAAGTACCCAATGATATCTCCACACCACTTTGGAACAACCTCTATTTGAAATAGTGTGGCATCTGGTAAGTCATCTTCTACTCCAGTGGCTTCTTCTCCTGACTTGACATGAGACATGTGATTGGCAATGTAGTGTTGGGCACCGTTGCGGACCACTATTTTGAAGTTGAATTCTTAAAGCAAGAGGATCCATCTGGTTATTCTTCCTGTTGTACACGGACGGTTCACAAGATAAAGCAATGCTTGATGGTCGGTGTAGAAGACAAAATCATTTTCCAGTAGAGATCCACTTCTCTTGATCTACAGACCATGTCAGCATGCAGGATCTTCTTAGCCTCTTTCTCTAACAAAGGAGAGAAGTCGCTTTGCTTCCTTTTGACCATAATCACCTTTTGTCTTGGATGTGACCACCACCTCCTTTTTTGCAACCTTCGAGGTCACACCATTCTCCCCACCCTTTCCACTCATGCCTTTCACCTCCTGGCTTGACCTAAGGGAACACTCATGCCGAGGGTACTTTAGGCCACCCCTGGCTCCTCTATCCTTAGGGGATTCGGCTAGCATGCACAGGCTAAGACAATCTACTACTAAGAAAAGGGAGCTGATCACACCAAGTTGTTTAAGAATGCTCCAGAGTTATGCATAAAATTCACAAATTCTAAGCTGAGAATTTGCCACGTCATAATTTTAATGGCTATCACTTGTGCAGCTAGATTGGTCACCCTTCTTTGCTCAATGTAGACCATTGTCTAAGCATTATCAGTATCTCTCTCTATTGTATGCAGTACCTTGTCCTGTACTCCCTATGAGTCCCAATTTCATCTTTTAAAATATACCAAGGCCTACTCGCAAGAAAATAGCTTGATTATCGTAACTGATAAACACCATGGCAACATTTCTAATACCATGGAGGTATTCCTCCGTGGTCCCTTCAAGCATTGATTATGGCCCCTATGCCTGCTTTTGTTCTTTTTTCTTCTCAAAGCAACCCACAAGTGATAGGAAAAGCTAAACCTCAGCCTAAAGATGTAGGGGAGAGGTCGGTGGACTATCATCTAGCTCATGGACATGGATAGGTCATGGGTGGACATTAGGACTTGACTGATGGACATGGACAGGTCATGGGTGGACATTAGGACTTGACTGATGTCTTGGATGAGGGCCACATTTAAGGTGTCTTACATGAATCCACATAGCCACTCCTTAGCATACATATGTGCCTTGATCACCACCGAGACCTTTGAACCTCCCAAAGTAAAAGCTAGCTCCAGAGGCCTAATTGCAGCCTCATCCTCCAAACTAATAGGACATTACCACCAATTATATGCCAAGCATGTCTTTGTGGATTCTTGCAATGCTTGAAGCATCACTTCTAAAGCCTCATGATATTGAATAGGGTCCATCATATTGAGGTACCTCTAGATTTCTATGAAGTATAGAGCCATCAATATATCTTGAGTCTTCTTGTTTCCCATGGGGGCTCCAACATAGGGTCCCATTGTCTCAAAGGGGGTGCAAAAACTAGGCTCTCCAAAGCTTGTTTTGGATGTGTGCTAGCATATATAAAAATAGGCCTCCAAGAGTCTCGATTTGAGGCCACTTTGAGCTGGAGATTGTTTTGCCTCCAACACAAAGTTTGCTCAACTCGAAGGGGGTATAAAGATTGAGTTCTCCAAAACCTATTTTGGTATGTGCACTAGGGCATCAAAATAGGGCTCCCAAGAGTCTTGATTTTAGGCCACTTCAAGCTGGGGGGGACCCCTGTGTGACTGATCCTTATGGGGCCTTGAACATAGGGTCCCCTCAGCTTGAAGGGGGTGTAAAAGTTGAACTCTTCAAAGCTTCTTTTGGATGTGCACTAGTGCACATCAAATAGCACTTCCAAGAGTCCCAATTTGAGGCCACTTTGAGCCAAGGGTGACCCTAGATTATTCCTCATGGGGCCTAGAACATAGGGGCTACGAGGCTCAAAGCAGATGAAAAAACTAGGCTCTCCAAGGCTTGTTCCCCACAAGACCTCTAAGATAGGATCCCCTCAACTTGAAGGGGGTTCAAAAACCACACTCCTTAAAGCTTTTTTGGGATGTGCAAAAACCCACATCAAAACAATGCTCTTAAGAGTCAATTTGAGGCCACTTTGAGCAAAGGGGAGCCGGAATGGTTTGCATGGACCTCCAGTGCAGGGTTCCCTCGACTCAAATGCGATGCCAAAACTGGGCTCTTTGAATCCCATTTTGGATTTGTGATAATGCACATCAAAACGATGCTTCTAAGAGTCCTGATTCAAGGCCACTTCAAGCTAGGGGGACCCTGGATTGTTTCCCATGGGGTCTCCAACATAGGATCCCCTTGGCTCAAAAGGGGTGCAAAACTAGGCTTTCCAAAGCCTATTTTGGATTGTGTGCTAGTGCACATCAAAATAGAGATCCCAAGAGTGCCTATTTGAGGCCACTTTTAGCTGGAGGGGGGGACCCTAGATTGTTCCCCATTGGGCCTCAAACATAGGGGTTGCAAGGCTCAAAGGGGGTGCAAAAACCAAGCTCTTTGAAGCCCATTTTGGATGTGCACTAGTGAACATCAAATTGGGGCTCCCAAGAGTCTCAATTTGAGGTCGCTATGAGGCGGGGGGGGAGGGAGGGCACCCAGGATTGTTCCCCATGGGGCTTCAAAACAAGGTTTCCTTGGCTCGAAGGGGGTGTAAAAATCGGGCTCTCTGAATCCTATTTTGGATATGCGCTAGCACACATCAGAATGGCACTCCCAAGAGTCCCTTTGAACCAGGGGACCTCCCAATTGTTCCGCATCATAGCATCCCCTTAGCTCAAAGTGGGTGCAAAAATCGGGCTCTCCAAAGCCCGTTTTGTATGTGCGCTAGCACACATCAAAATGATGTTCCCAAGAATCCTAATTTGAGGCCAACCAGGGGGGACCTCAGATTGTTCCATGTGGGCACTTCAATGCAATTTGATCTTAAGAGAAGTCGTATGAGTTAGAAGCTTCATGTGCAATTTCAAAGCCAATCCTTTCTAGCAGCAGCAATGTGGCAGCTTAGGGATTGATACCTAATGCCACTTGTAGGGATACCGTTTTTGAGACTGCAATTCACAAACAAAGCATGGGACTCAGCTGACCACTTGGAAACAAAGATGAGAAACATAGCATATCATAAAAGTGAGACTTGGGGGTGCTCATGTGGAAGTAGAGAAGGAGCTTATGCTTATGCGTGAGCATGAGCTTATGCGAATGAGAGAAGGGGAAAATAGAGAAGGGGGAAAGCATAAGCATAAGCATAAGCTCATGCTTATGCTCATGTGGAAATAGAGAAGGAGCTTGTGTGGAAATAGAGAATGAGTTTCCGCATAAGCTTCTCTCATTCTCTATTTCCGCATAAGCTCATGCATAAGCATAAGCATGAGCTTATGCGGAAAGTTAAGCATAAGCTAATGCTCATGCGGAAATAGCGAAGGAGCTTGTGTGGAAATAGAGAATGAGTATCCGCATAAACTTCTCTCATTCTCTATTTCCGGAAGTAGAGAAATAAGATCCTGCCCTAAGATGCCTTGTGAGCTTCCCAATGCAAGACGAGATGAAGCCAAAGAGTGGAGCAATTTTTTGGTCAATTTCAGGCAAGGCATTCTTTAGGAAAAGCTTCTACCTTCCCCCTTTTTTGTGAACAAAAAAGAATGAAGGATGGGAATGCCCCCAATTCAAAAACTAGGGAACATGTCTCTAAACAAGGTTCTACCATCATGCCAGATGTGTCCGAAGAAGGGAATAAGAGCAGGTGTGGCTTGACCTGACATCGAGTACTACTATGAAAGCCGTTCTCCAAAATTGGCACAATCAAATTTTGGCACAGTCAAATTTCAAAGATCTTATCAGTACGTCTAGCATATTTCTTCACCATCGAGTGGGGTTGCCCTTGTCTCAAAGGGGGTGCAAAAACTGGGCTCTCCAAAGCCTATTTTGGATGTGCACTAGCACATGTCAAAACGGCGCTCCCAAAAGTTGCAATTTTGAGGCCACTTCAAGCTGAGGGACCCTACATAGTTCCACATAGGGTCTTCAACACAGGGTTCCCTCGACTCAAAGGGGGTGCAACATTTAGACTCTTTGAAGCCCAAGAGTCTCGATTTGAGGCCACTTCAAGACAAGGGGACCTTCGATAATTCCCTGTGGGGACTCCAACATAGAGTCCCTAATCTCAAAGGGGCTTCAAAAACCAGGCTCTCCAAAGACCATTTTAAATGTGCGCTAGTGCACATGAAAACGAGGCTCCCAAGAGTCCCAATTTGAGGCCACGTCAAGCCAGGGGACCTTAGATTGTTCCACATTGGGCCTCAAACATAGGGGCTACTACTATGGTGCTCCGAGGGGGTGTAACACCCAAGCTCTCTAAAGGCCATTTTTTGAGGCCGATTTTGGATGTGCGCTAGCACACATCAAAATGGAACTCCCAAGAGGCCTGATTTGAGGCCATTTTTTGCACCCCTTTTGAGCTAATGGGACCCCATGGAATGCAGTGCAAAACATGAGCTCTCTAAATCTCATTTTGGATGTCTACTAGTGCACATCAAGATGGTGCTTCCAAGAGCCCCAATTTGAGGCCACTTTGAGCTGGGGGGACCTCCAATCGTCCCCCATGGGGCCTCTAACATGGGTCCCCTCGGCTCAAACAAGGTGCAAAAAATGGGCTCTCCAAAATCTATTTTGGATGTAGTCTAGCACACATCAAATAAGGCTCCCCATTGTGCCTCATAACACAAGGGCTATGGGGTTCAAAGGGGGTGCAAAAACCAAGTTGGTTAAGGAAGTTGGGTCAAACCATACATGAGTGTAACAATAAGTTTGGTTATAGTAGACAGACTACGAAGGCTTGATGGGATGCATGTGATAGCTAGTCTCTTAAACTCACCATCACTGGCACTAATCATGAAAACTACATTGAGTGGGTTTTGGTTGAGGGGTCACATGGGACACTGGAAGTGACAGCATATCAGCTTCAATGAGCTTTCCCTACTCACTGCTACCCATACCTCGCATGTGCTTCTATAATTGGTCTCACAACCTGAGCTATCTTTCCATCTTTGCATGGGACACTGGAAGTGGTAGAATATCAACTTCAATGAGCCGTTGCTCCCTACTAACTACTACCCATGTCTTGCATGTGCTTCTATAACTACTTTCACAACCTTAGTTATATGTCTATCTCTGTTTCCATCGTCCTTCCAACCCAGCCAATTCTATGGTTTCTTTAGCTTCAAGGAGAGGAGAAAGACATGGAAAAAGACAAAAGGTGGATCTGTAACTCCAAGGGCCATATCTGATTGAACGCCAACGATGACCATCAAGGTATTGAAGCAAAACAAGCTATTGCACATGGCTAATCTGCCATGGTTAGATATGTGGAGTTCTAAAGTGGTGGAGGAGATCCTTAGCTCATATGAGGTTGATACACATAGTATTAATATTCAAGGCCGATGAGTTCATCTAGACAAGTGGTTGTATGCCAAGGTCTTCAAGTTGGCACCATTACCAGTCGGGCATTACAAGATAAATAAACATTCAAATGCGGCCCATTATGACTAGCATTATGAAGAGGGTGTCTTCCCCTAGTCATATGGGTACCTCATCAGCAAAGCCAAGGATGCTGAGAAGCAGCCCTTATTTTTGGTTCTTAACCAAGTACATTGGGTTGAGAAGGGCCTCGAGTACCTACCTCAAAATTTTGTGGCTAAATCTCTTTTAGGTTATGAAGATAAGGTCCAGATTGTCTTGCCATTTTTACTGAGACCTTTGACACTGGGGCTTCTATGTGTCATGCCAGGCTCAACACAAGTTTAGGCTAGACTTGTGCATGATCAACATCGACTAGAATCAGGAGATATGGGTTGGCCAGGGACTCCACATCCTGAAGGGCCTACTCTAAGACTATTGTTGACAAATACTCCAAGTGGATTAGGAGAGCCATCAGTAGCATCAACTAGGACAAAGAAAGAAGTTGCTTAAGAGGAGACAGGTAGCTAGGGTATGGCAACATCTTAGAAGACCCTGAGGTAACTATAGTCGAGTCTTGCTTGGAACCTCCAACCCCTCCCATTCCCCAATCCCCAAAAATCCCACATCTCCTCCGTGGACTCATATAGTGACTTCTTCATTAGATACCCTTTCATAACAAGATTCTCCTACTCCACCAGCTTCTCCCATCAGTCACAAGCCTCATCCTTCTTAACCTTGGAACTTAACCTCACCAACTCAATAGGAGGATATACCAGGTGACAAGGAGGTTACATCTAGCATCAACACAATCAATGAGGTAGCCACACTGATGAGGGGGGGGAGGGTAGAGAGCTAGAGATCATGGGAAATTAGGATGTTTTAGCCAAAGAAGACACGGGGAAATAGGTCACCTCAGAGCATGAGATGGGTGATATAGGAGGCCACAACAAAGGGGAAGTGTAATGCAATGAGGAAGTCCCACCAATGATCAAAATTACTCCAGATGGAGGCACCAATTATTAACGAGTCCAATAAGGAAGCAAGAAATCCTAACAGTTTGGAGAAAGTTGTTGAAGAAATGCAAAGATTAGTAGCGAAGGCAAAAAAGTAGGTCCAAACCACTGATGTCACCTCTAAGGCTCTGAGTCTAGGTATAGGCATTGTGCCTTGACAGAAGTTGACATTGTGGTGGCTCAACTAGACCATGTAGCCTCTAATCCTATAGATGAGGGCATTGGGTTTAGTGACCTTCAAGCCTCAAGTCCAGATAAACCACCACAAGAGGGCAGTTCCTCAAAGATCCCAAATGCATTTGATGCACCAAAGAAAAAGAAGGATAGCAAGGGAAAAGGAAAATCTCATATGAGAGGTAGGATGATCAATACCACCAAGCTTGAAAATGTTGCATCTCCTCTCCAGAATTTGGCAGGGAAGTACCTTGCTTTCCTCCTCTTAGACATGTGATACTAGGTGAGGTATAAACTTCCTCTTCTATCTTAAGGACTTATCTAGCCCAAAATTACTGAGAACTGTCAGCATCTTAGGAATCAACCCTAGAGGAAGCTCACATGACTCACCACATTTTCAACACATTGATCCCACCACAAGAAACATTCTATGAGCACCAGGATTGTCCATAGTATGTAACGGAGATCAAGAACTGGTACAATGAAATAGTGGAGTTGCTTGTAGACAAGGGAAAAGAGATAGCTAGCAAGCTCATCCAATTGCAATTTGAGCATGAATAACTCCAGATCGACCATGGCCTTCCATTACACCAATGTAATGAGGCCACGGGTTCTCCTAAGATAGCTCAAGAGACCATATCCTCCCAAAGGAAGCTAATGGTGCACTAGGAAGAGCATACTAACGTGCTAAGTGGACTAAATATTGAGTTGCAACAACAAAGCCAAGCAGAGAATGAAGTGCTATGTCAAGCAGTCTCCATGCTAAAATAGCACTCCTCTAAGATTTAGACCAATCCATGGAGCACCCAGGTGTACCTCATAGAAGGAAAGATTCCAATGATGAAGGTGACATCATAGGCCTAGAAGGACAACCTCACATCCCAAAGATTATAAAAATAGCTCAAAGGGAAGGCATAGTTGACAATGCAAGTGCTACCATGATAGTCTCGATAATAGCTACAACTAGTTCAATCAATAGAACTCCACACTTAGGTGAGGCAATGTAGAAATTGAACACGATTCGACTACTCGGACACTTTTCCTACTGGATCCTGAGTCTTAGGTAGGCACACGGGCAAGTCATGTTGACGTCAATCTACAAACACCCCCACCGCTGGCTCGTGGATGTAGGGACACAAGCAATTTGTCATTTTTCTCTCATGATAGGGACTCACATATTGAAGACAAGGGAGGTATGGCCTCCAAAGTACTCGGTTGGATCTAAGCGTTAGTAGGAGTGACTCCCCCTTGTCTTTTATATATTGCTACATAAGAATGGTTTGAGAGGTCTGACCATTTAATTTGGTTCTAGCAGGCCCTCATGGAAGATAATTTTGATCCCCTTTGAGAGGTATGAGCTTATGAATGGGTGACTAGTGCCTTTGATGACCACATTTTTTGTTTGGCCATTTGACAAATAGAAGGCTTTTGCAATGTACCCCACCATCTAATAAATAACCTACCCTCGACAATGTAATAGTTACCCTCATAGTTTGCCCAACTAATGTAATGTACCCTCGACAATGTAATAGTTACCCTCATAGTTTGCAACGTGGTCTATCATCTCTCAAATATGATAAAGAATGGTATTGACATCATGGATGATTTCCTGTTGCTTGTGAAGGGATTCAATTAGCTAGCATGGAGATTGAGATCCTCCATTTCTTTACAAAATGGGATTTTTTAAAGGCTAGGATCATCTTGTGACCACATCAATCCTAGTCCAAATCAAAATACTTGTGGAAGTCAATTTTGCTTTAATAGATGATTCCATATATTGATGGTACACTTCAAATACCAAAGCACACAAAGGCAATCCTTCTAGTGTTACTTCTTTTGTGCCAATCCAAATTGATAGAGCATTCCTATAGCAAATGAAAATATTGGGTTGAGTACAATAGACCTCCAACCCATTGTTAATAGTCTATTAGTGACATGATTGAGTAGCATCTTCAATGCTTAGCTTCACTTCTATGCCCATTGGAGTGATTACCTTGCAATCCTCCATCTAAAATTTCTTCAATCGGTGTTCTCCTTTCAGGCAAACATGCTACATAGCTCTTGGTAGATCTTGATGCTGAGACTGTAATGAGGTAGGTCAAGGTCGTTCATATCACTTTTTTTAAAAGCAAAGTCTTCATGTCTTCTTCAATCTATTCTTCACGACCCCCCACTATGATCAAATCATTAACATATAGGACCAACATCAATTTCCTCTCCCCCTCCAAATGGAGATATAGGGTCCAAATCAAATTGAATCTTCTAATCATTGATCTTTTGCAACCATGCTCTTAAGATCTATTTTAGCCCGTAAAATGCCTTTTAGAGTCTACACACCTTTTTCAGCCTTGATCTAGAATCCATATGGTTGCTCCACATACCTTTCTGAGATATTTGATAAAAAACAATGACTTCACATCCATCTAGAATATGGAAAGTATGAATGGGCTACCACTGAAATCATGCTTTAGATCATGTCCATTTGAGTGGTGGGAGCAAATATCTCTTCATAGTTGAGACTTTAGGTTGTGCCAATCCTTTAGCCAACTAGTTGTACCTTCTACTTGTCAAGTGTCCTTGTATATCCAATTCATCTCTATGACTTTGTGTTGTGCTAGTCTTGGAACGAGATCTGTAATCCGATTACCCTTAATGGAATCCATTTTGGTTTCCATTTCAAATTGCTAATCAAAATGGTGCTAGTCTTGGAACCAAATCCAAAATGCAATTTCTCTTAATGGATTCCATTTTGGTTTCCACTGTAGATTACCAACCCAAATTGTCCTATGCTTCTTTGAAGGACCTCAAATCTTTGATTTATTTGTTTTGAGCCATGACACCATCGTAGTTCCTGATTGGTAGATTTTTAAGCATGATTGACCTTGATACCCCCTCAAAAGCAACCTTTGGGATGTTGGCGTTCTTATTCGTAAAGTCTTCCAATGTCTTGTTACACCAATCGGTCTCCAAATCTCCTTCATTGGTACTACTTTCTTCTTGGGGTCTAGATATGGATGTAATTCTACATTGTGTATTCTAGATCTAGGTAGTGGCACCAAATTTGCTCCATCAAATTGAGGTCCTAGGGGTACTTCACTTTCTTATGAGTTGATCTCTTGTGAGACCACATCTTGGCTGACCACCATCTTCATTGTAACCTGATCATACATCCTATATGTCTTGGATTCTTTGTTGTAGCTAATAAAGATACACTTTCATTTCCTTGAATCCATATTGGTCCTTGTGTCACTACTCAAGCATCAAAACCAAACACTCGGAGATGCTTGATGATGGGCTTCTTCTCCATGTATGCCTCCAAGGATGTCTTTTGCTTCAACCTCTTCATTGCAATTTGGCTTAGAATATGAATAGGTACATGGGCAGCTACAGAATGAACATTAATTCTTCCCTCTTAGCCTTCTCAACCCCATCTCAACAATCACATAGCTCTTTCACTCTAACATTTTGTTTAGTTGACATGTCCTTGCCTTCATCAGTGCCTCTTGATCCTAGTTGGCTTGTAATACTTGTCAAATTCAATCGACATGAGTTCATCCCCTCTGCCATGCAAGGTAGCTCTAGCTTTTTCTTTGTCTCACCTTCTACCTTCACCCTCCATTCCCTAGGATTTTTGAAGTCCTAAGACCTTTTGGATAGAGTATAGATCTACATCATTTGACTGAATTCATCAATGAAAATAACAAAGGATAGTAATTTGACATGTGACTTTGTAGACGTCGACCCACAAATGTCTAAATGGACCAACTGGTTGCATGGCTCATTGCATGGATTTATAATCCTTCAGTATTATTTTTTCCAATGCAAAAATAATATAGATATGTTCTAATCTCCTTCAATTTTGTGATCTTATTTGTCTTGTAGGTTATGGAATAGAAAACTTTTGCTAGAAAAAAATACCCTACTTGCATCCATGGTACATGCAAATTCATTATTGGCTACATTAGAATGGATTATAAAGGCTACCATACGTGTCAATGATTGAATTTTGTATGGAGAAATTTTTAAAACAACATAAATTGTCCCAAATGTGGAGTCATGTTACAAAATCATGGCCATTAATGCTCGATCCTCCCAAGAATGGTCTTGAGACAATTTCCAATAATACCATCATTGTGGCACATATTGTGATGATAAATTAGCATGCAAAGAATTGGAGCACAGATGGGATGATTGCGAAGTATTTCAACACATTGAAAGAACAGGATCAATATTCAAGGATGAAGTTCGGACTTGATCTTGGTGGAGCGCTCAATGCTTCATGTGCAGGCATACTCACATGGATGCTTCATGTGCCTAAGCAATGTCGACAAGATGCAAATGGTGAGAAATGAATACATGTGATACATGTACATCTGCATGGGAGAAATTTTTGAAACTACAAACATGTATGCTCTGTGAAGAGAGTGGGAGAGAAGTAAGGAATCTCACTTGCAGCTTTCTCACATACACAATGGGGGAATACACACAAAGGTGGAGGCTGAAAACAGTTTTCCTCTTCTTAGTTGTGAAAGCCAAAAGAACTCTCTCTAAGTACAAAAGGAATAGGTGAACCCTATATGTGGGTCTCAAACCAAACTCAGCTAACTAAGGTGGCATACTAACTGAGCCACTAACTAGGGTACATAAAGATAGCTGTCATCCAACTATTATTCATGGGCGGTGTACCAACCACATCTACAGCTAACAAGTCAGTGACATAAATGCACAATGGTCACCCTGACATATCATGAGTGGAGCTCGAATCTCAACATGCTCATGATGAAGATAAACATGAAGGAGATGAATCCATGATTTTTTACAAGCATTCTTTCACCACAATTGGAAAGATAAACTACATGTACTTGAAAGTGTCTTAAAATGATACATTATAACCAAAACATATTATGGGAGGAAATTGAATTGGATTTAGGGACTTATCATCACAAAGTATCAAATAAAAGAGAAGCACACCTATAATAACTTGTGCCAATCATGAGACTTGACGCCACCAAGCGTATTATCGCTAGAAAAAGCTCCCTTTAAGCAACACACGTGTTCCCATTGATATTCAAAAAGATGTGATTTTGCTCTTGATTATTGCTCCTCTCTCCCCATTAAGAGCATAGCTTGTTGATGGCACAGTTAACCTCCTTCATTAAGTAACCTTGAAGTGCTACTTGAAGCATGTACCCTTGTAAAGGCAATATATTCAAATGTGTGCAATGCATATTATTTAAACATATGATGGCATGAGACTATGAAATGCCCCAATTAATTCTAATTACTTGCAACATCTTGTCCAATCATGTGGCTTTAGACCACTTAATTTTTCATTTGTAGTTAAAGCACCCTTCAAAGAATGCATGTAACCTATTGAGGTTTTCATGCTCACAATCACCTGTTTGACATACCTATCTTTCATTGGAGTAAAAGCCCACGATATCTGTGGAAGATTTACCTTCCTGTTCACCTCTATTGTCCATATGCATGTTTATTCTAATGAACCTCAAGTACTAACATTTTTTAATATGTGCATTGATTCCAAAAGATAGTTGGCTTTTAAATGATTCCAATAGTGGAGAATATTTTCAGGCACACCATATGAAGCATGGATGTGGTAAGGATGATCCATAGGAAGACATTTTTTATGGTACCAGTTTTCCAAGATGCATGGAATGGCGGCTCTCCAAATTGTCTCCACAAAATGGGCAAGGATAATATTTTTGCACTTTTAGACTTGTACAATATTAATATAACCACCAGTAATAATGCTTCCAAGATGCATGGAATGGCAGCTCTCCAAATTGTCTCCACAAAATGGGCAAGGATAATATTTTTGCACTTTTAGACTTGTACAATATTAATATAACCACCGGTAATAATGCATCATCAAAAATAAAATCTCTTGTGATATTAGGTCTTTTTCATCAATGGGTTGTGAGATATCATATAATTGAGCACCATGCCATAAATCTTGAAGCATCTACCATTGGTATAAGATACACATCCATGTTCTTCACCTTATCTTGGAACTATCATTGGCATAAGAAACACATCCATGTTTTTCACCTTAGGGTTGCTTGGAACTATCAAGGCTAGCATGTTTCCAACTATAACAGGCCTTGTAGACCAAGATGTGGAATAGAATCCAAAGGAACTAACACCATCCATATGTGATCCAAGCCGTAAATAGTGAGGTTCATCTTTAAACTTGGTCGAGATTCGCAAGATACCATTTTGAGCATGCTAGTCCCTAAATTGATTTGTAGGTAATAAAACGTGTACTTTAGCATAGGTATAAAAGGCATATGTCACAATACCTAATTAGTATTTTATCCCTTTGTGTACATCTTGCATACAATATAGTGCTCCACATTTCGAACAAATTATGGCATGCTAACATGCATCTTTGTAAAGAATACAATCATTTGGAAAAGCATACACAATGTTGTGAGAACTTATTTTTCCGCTTAACGTATAGGTATGTCTAAGATGGTAATGAAACTTTGTAAAGCCTCTTTCTTAGGTTAGGCAAGCCATGTTACCTTTTTGAAGCAAGGTATGAAGAAACTTTATGCAAACATGCAAATTTTGAATTGGGTTAGATGAAACGTATCTCATACCATGCATAAACATGTAGATTCAATATGAGAAGAATTTTAAAGAAATGAGATATGCTAGATATTGTGTATAGCATTGTATTTGCCTCATCTCTTAATTGAGCCTCCTTGGGACTCATGGAATGTTGTTCTAACTGCTCTCCATCTCCTGGAAAATCTTCCTCTTCATATTTGTTCTCTGGATCATAATCAAAATGTATTTTATCATGTCATGCGTTGCACTATTTTACACTTTTCTCTTATGTAGGTACCTATTCACATTCTTGGGATTCCCTTATTATCCTCCTCCTCTTTGCCCATATGCTTCTGTTAGCAAACGTCAATAGTTTTGATTCACATGTAATTCATGAGGCTGATAATGCAAGGCAAACGGTTGCCTTTCATCTAGTTCTCCTTCACCATCCTAAAATAGAATATCCACATATCGATATAAATTTCATTCTCACACCTCATTGTTTTGCACATGTGCATGTGTTTCAAAGCGCCAAGCATGCTTGTTAGCTTTGCAAAGTTGTCTACTTATGCGACCCTTACATGGTGTGCATTGATATAATATCTTCTCACATAAGCTATCAAAATGATTTCATGGTTGCCCTACCACATTCTAGGTGCTTGATGACATTTGCAACTCATTAGATTCTATCAGAATATATGAAAAATAATCAAAGATCTATCACGGGAAATGTAATTTTCATTTAATAAACGTGAAACAAAAAAACGTGGCCATCAATATAAAGGACTTTAGATCCCAACTATCAAAAAATCCATAAATACAGAACAAGCATTAAAAAAACCATTGATGCAAAGATCCTAAGTATTAAAATAGTAGTAAATATCCTTAAAACACCATAGATATAGTAGTAAATATCCTTTAAAAATCATGATGCAAAGATCCTAAGTATTAAAATAGTAGTAAATATAGAACAAGAATAAAATTTTAGCGACGTAATTGGACATGACAGGGTGAGGAGTTTAGAGGAAGTAGTGCCGAAAGTAGACAAGAAACGATTTCCAAAATCCAAGGACAAAACCACAAAAAACAAAAGCTTAATAGAGTCAAAAAACCTTGACATTTGAAAATGTGATTCTGGAAAACATTTGAAAACGCTTGCTTAACATGCAAATGCATATGTTTGCAACTATGATCCAAATTAGTCATGTGAGGCTATAGCTCCCTTTTTACACTGGTAGGAACATTGCCCCTTATAATTTTAGGACTTGGCATACAATGTCACCATGTATGTAGATTTAGTTCTTGCTAGTGACTTGTTGACAACTAACTGAGCATTTGTTATCCAAAACAGTCATGAGGCTATGGCTCCCCTTTGACACATGGCACTATAATCTCTTTAGTTTCACTAATTCATATCACATAACCAAATAATTGAAACCCATCTGCTCATCAAAGTCTAAATGGTGACAACACTAACATATGCAAACTAAATATGCTTCTTTATGTTCACTCTCATACCTTGAATGTCCGCTATATAGTGTTTCCCCAAAGCAATTAATTTGGAAAGGATTAATAACGGATTCCCTCTACCTCACACTGATACTCCACCCCTATGTGAAGCAATTATATTTATTGCAATACTCAACATAAATGTGAGCATCAAAATTAGGAGAGCACAAGGAAGTGAACTCTGTAGGAAGATACAAGAACTTATGAGGGAGAAATGGTTGCTATATTGGCTGCCATCTGGCAAGCATGTATTTATCCTTCTGGTCCAAGAAAAAGCCTTGATGTAGGACATCCCTTGGGCCAAGAAAAAGCCTTGATGTTGGACATCACATGGGCCAAGAAAAAGCCTTAACGTTGGACATCACATGGGCCTCATCATAGGCCTAGATAGCTACCTAGATATGGAACCAATGGAGGGGTAGATGGGGATGTAAAAAGGGCTCGTAAACGCTTGACAAATTGCAACAACAATTGGGCTATTTAGAGACCTTGGGAGAGCTGCTAGTTGGCCATTATAGGCCCACCAATAAAGGTAGTTTGTGGACCACACAACCAAAGTTGGCCAACAAGGCAACGTTTTAATCAACCAATTGCAGTTACGCAACAAAGGTATCAACAAGTAGAGGGATTCTAGCATGCCCTTGCCTTGGATATATAGCTCATCAATGAAGTAAAACATCTACAACTAAAGGGCAATTTAGAAGACATTTTTAGGGCTCCTCTCTAAGCCACTAATGTCCCCACGTGGAAGCCCACAATCACAAGAGAGTAAACATATTGAGCAGCCTTGAATCTAACACCAATGTAGTGTAGGTTGTCACCTTTTTTATTAATCTTTGGTCGTGAATTCTAGTTGCCCTATCTCATCGCTTATCTTCAAACCTAAGCTTTGAGTTTTTGATGCATGTGGGCGCACATGCTAGAAGTAGGATCAATATTAGAAAAGTTTTTTTTTCTCGTTGTGCACAATTGTTTTGGGCTTGACCTAGCAAGTAAGGCCCATTCACTATTAATGTCTTCTCACGAGTATTAACCTACATTCATAATTTTAGCTTGATCCACATTTTTCCAATTGGCCACTTTTATCTAGGACCACTAAGGAAGAGGAGAATGCCATCATAAGTTCTCCCAAAGGCTATCAGAACTTGCATTCATAATTTTGGGTTGATCCACATTTTCCACTTGGCCACACTTCTCTAGGACCACTAAGAAAGAGGATGAAATAATGAGTTCTCTCTAAGGATCTAACTAACTCACACAATCATGAAATGATTCTATTCTCAATCCTTGCAAAGCATGATTTTGGTCTCATCCACATTTACCACTAAAATCCAATGTTCTATTAGTGTCTACAACCCTCAACCAAGGTAGTTTTAATACACATGTAGTATGGGGTTTAATATGATGGTCCATACAATACAATAAGCATTCGAAATAAGTTTGTTTTATTATTTTTATTTTTTAACGAGCTATTTTTTAACTCCTTGTTCATCGTGCCTTGTACCTACGTGCACTACCTTGCCCTAAACTATAACTCCAAAAAATCCACCTCCTTACCTTGCCTCTGATTTCTCCACTATTGACTTCTGAGAGGTTCAAAACGACTTGTAAAGCTGACATTGTCAAACTTGTTTCTCAAATGCTGCTGCAATAAAATCCTGTACTGAGATAGGTTGCAAATCCTCTCTTCTAGACCATTACGCCACCAATTTATACATCAACCCTTCTTAGGTTGAATATCATCTATTCTACCTCGAATTTCAGTCTTGGAGGTAATTTGCTCTCTCCTAAACCATGGTATTGAAGCTTCTTTCTACAAACGGCCACTCCTCCCATCGATTTAGCCCAGATGTTATACCTACCTTCTTCCTGTATATCCTCATGTCCATTTCCCATTTGGATCCTCTGTCCCTCTTCTTACAGCAGCTTATTTGGATCTTTTCTCTTTAATAATGTAGCAAATATTTACATAAAATACTCCCTGCCCCCAGTTACTAAGCTATGAGAGAGAGACAGAGAGAGAGAGAGAGAGTTTGTTTTTTAGCCTACCTGAAGCCTGAAATAACACTGCTATAAAATGATTACATATAAAGTGAATTAGTGTTTTCTTGGCATGAAACACTTTTACACCATGCATAGGAAAATAATCAATACTAAAATACAGACCTCAGGGCAGTAAATCTTGGTAGAGTCTCTTGAGAAGTATTATACATATTCTGGCCAATCACTCTTTGGCAAGATCCAGCCTCTTGACATGTCTTCAGAAAATGTCCAATACATAGGGATGTCAGGCAGAACCAATAACACCCCTACAAAAAACAAGATTGACCTCTAACAGTACTCCTTTCAGAGATTCAACCCATGCTTTCATCTACTTGTTCACCAGCACTCTCATCTTCCTGTTCAGGAAAACTAGAACTAATGCCGCCTTGTGCATAGGTTACAAAACTTAGACGGAACATCAATCAACTCTGAGGTTAGTTGTATATAAAGCTCTTCTTTTGCCAATATCGTTCATTGCAATCACTTCCAGGGATCACCTTCCGGTCGAACTTCAGATGGCTCCACCACCACTTCGGACGACTCAACCACCTCAGCTGCTTGATTCAGCATGTCATCTGCTTGTTCGAAATCATCTGTGTCTACTGAATTTGATAGGGCCATTCCCAATATTTCATACACTTTCCCACCATATTCAGCAGGATTGTCAGGCTGAAAACAGAACCAAAACAGTTGAGAATGAGAGATGTCACAAATTCCATCGCAAGGAAGCAACAATGGACTAATTTCTGAAAGACTTACAAAGAAACCACTTGATAGTAATGCTGTCTCATGCAACAATTCTATGACTCGTTTAGCTCGAGAGCTTCTGGGAGTGTCTTTGCATGCAACCTGCAATATTGGATAAATTGACCCAAGGAACAGAAAACATGATTACACATTGGACCCTGCTGTACAACAGGTCATAACAGCAGAAATTCACAGCCAAATAAAACATACATTTAGATCCTGCATTATAGGATGTTTGGGGTTGATCTCCAAGACTCTTCTGCCCCTCATGAACTCCATTGTTGAGTCATCCCCGAGGGTTTGTGCTTTCATAATCCTGTAGCAAAAATATATGCATGCTTAAGCAGACAACTCTCAACAACAGGCAAGGCAGCATGACATTCGGAGTTCAGCATACCTCTCCATATTGGCAGACCATCCAAACTTCCCTGAGACAAGGACACAAGGAGACGAGCTGATGCGCTTTGAAACTTGTACTTTGGCCACCTTATCACCCAGGGCTTGTTTAATCCAATCACAAAGAAGCTGATATTCCTTCTCTCTCTCCCTGTCTTCGACCTCATCATCTTCCCCTGAAGCACCCAAACAAAAAACACCTCATAGTGACCTGCATAGCATTGAATATTGAAAAGACGCCCCAAGGCCACACCTTTCTTCATAACAAAAAGCTTCTCCTGCAGAGTGCAGCATTAGTGTTACCTAGATCCAAGTCCTCTTTGCTGATATCAACAAATTTATGTCCCTCGTATTCCTGAAGATTTGTGATAGCTACTTCATCAATCGGCTCAATGAGAAAAAGCACCTGCATTCCATTAAAGAACATAGCAAGTCAGTATGATACTGCTGAGAAAAACATCAAATACATTGGGCATGTTTCCCACAGCATGAACAGTTTATCAGTTATACCTCAAGATCTCTCCTGACAAGTTCTTCCAAAAAGGGTGCACTTTTGGCACTTTGAATACTGTCAGCTGCAAAGTAGTAAATAGCCTTCTGATCTGACTTCATGTTCCTGATATAAGTGTCCAGACCTGCTAATTCATCCTCATGCTTGGAGGTAAAAAATCTTAATAGAGGAATAAGCCGCTTGTGATTGGGTGCGTCCTCTATACAGCCCAGTTTTATGCTTCGGCCAAAGTTGGTCCAGAAGGTTTTGTACGCCTAGACAACAAGGACCGCGATTAGGCATGTGAAAGCATAAATCGCAGCAAGATTGCTTCCCATGAAAGAAAACAAGCTCAGGTACTCACCTCCTTGTCTTCCCTATCAGCAATTTCATGAATCATATCATAAATTTTCCTGACAAGCCTTTTCTTCATGATCCTCACCTGTGGCAGAAGCACAACATGCCAAGATTTAAGACTCTAAGCTTTACAACTTCGACATTCAAAAATCAAATAAGAATAAGCAAGAGAACAGACACCAGCTTACAATGCGGCTTTCTTGCAAAATTTCCCTAGAAACATTCAAAGGAAGATCATTTGAATCCACAACACCCTTGACAAACCCAAAATACCGGGGCAGCTGCAAGAGACACAAAAAGGCAATGAGAATAATGCAGCAAGGAAGTTTGGCCTGCATCAACTGATACAAATCCGAAGCTTCTGTTTACTATGAAATGATTCCACATGAGGTTGAGCACTCACCAATTCCCCATCAAAATCAGCAGAAATAAAAATCCGCTTTACATAGAGACGAATATTTTTTGCCTTGTTTGTGTACAAGTCTTCAGGATTGAAAGGAGCCATTCCTGGAATGTAAAGGAGACTCTTGAATTCCACTTCACCCTGCAAACAAATTCGATAAACTTGTCACACTTAACTACCACCTTCAAAGAGAGAACCCCATTGGAAATGACAAGGTGCATGCTCAATGACAAAGAATGAACCTTTATAAACTCGAACGTACATCAATGTATCACTGTTTTTTTCCCGAAGAATGTATGCAGCTATGTAAAAAATGAAGAATGCTGGTGTATTTATATTTTTGGATATCTCTTCCAACCTCCTCAAAAGATTGCACTCCATGGAAAGACACCATACCAACAATAATAATTGAACCCACACAAACATTTATCAATCCTGCAAACAAATTGGACTTATAGCAGAAAATTCTTGATTAATGCCAGCCTGATGACCTACTGGCAACTGAATTTCACTTTCCTGGTTCACAAAGGTTTACAGATTTAGGGTCTCTCTTTACGACTAACACACACCGAGGGAAGAACAGGGCTTGTTAAAATTTAAAAATGGGAGGACAAACATGACCCCCAAAAAGGAATTCAAGTGCAATTTTGTGAAGGATATATCGAAATGCTATATACAAATCACAGTATTTTTTTAACAAGAATGTATGCAGCTATGTAAAAAATAAGAAATTGCTGATGCAATTATATTTTGGATATCTCTTCCAACCTCAAAAAAAGATTGCACCCTGCTTCATAGTTGCCGGAAACGGCCATTTCTTGGCAGGAAACGGAAACGGCGAAACCGAAACGGCGTTTCTTCGTAAAACCTGTTTTTGACCTAGACCCCCAAAATCGCGATTTCACCACCTGGCTCCTTTTTTTGCCGCCTCCCACCCATTGCACTCCTTCTGTGCATCCTTGCTGCTCTCTCCACCTTCTCTAAGCTCTCTCCATCCCTCCATCCTTTGCTCTTGGACTCTCCATCCCGTTTTCCTCGGACCTCCATCCTTCTCTCCATCTTCTCCATCTTGCAAGCTGCAGCTTGGCAGCCTGCTCTCCATCCCTCCATCCTTCTTCTCTCCATCCTCTCTTACCTGTAGCCTCTCCATCCTCCTCCTCTCCATCCTCCTTCACTTCTACCTCTGATCCTCCAGGCTCCTTCCACCTCTCCATCCTCTTTTACCTCTGAGCTCTCCATCCTCCAACTATCTCTCCATCCTTTCTCACTTGTGACCTCTCCATCCTCCTTCTCACCTCTCCATCCTCCTCAATGCCGAGAGATGCTTATTGGGTCCATGTCTCCCTCCTCGATAGTTATAAAGGAGGCGGTGGCTCCAAGAAGTGGAGATGCAACTATTGCGGCATCAGCAAAACGGGGTCTATCACATGGGTGAAAGACCACCTAGCAGGTGTTTCCAGCAAGGATGTAAGACCTTGTGAGTTTGTGCCTACTCCAATGAAAGGTGGCCTAACAGAATGGAAGCGTGTGCGCATGGCAGCCTTGGCTGCAAAAAGTGGAGGGCAAGGGTTGCAAGATGAAGAAGAGGCTTCTGACACTGAGCCATTGGATGATGCCAGCACATTGGGTTCTGCAAAGAGAAGTAGAGGGGCATCAACTACATCGAGCGCGAGTGCTACAAGAACACCCTTGCCACATGGATCAATTAGTGTGGATGCTAGTGTGGGAAAAAGAGGATCACTGCAAAGGTCTAGCATTCAAGCACGCTTGCAAAAACAAGCAATGAAGGAGGCCACTAGTGAGCTCACAAAGCTCTTCATACAGTGTGCAATGATGGAGAAAGGCCATGAGAGCCGTAAGCCGCATTGGGTATGAATGGGAAGGGCCTACGTATGAGGCCTTGCGGACAAGAGAACTAAGAAGAGAGAGGGAATGTGTGGAAGACCAAATGAAGCCCTTGAAAGAGACTTGGAAAAAATATGGATGCACACTCTTATGCGATGGATGGTCAAATGCACGCAGGAGGAGTGTGTACAATATTTTAGTGTCTTCTTGCAAGGGAACCATGTTCTTGAGAGCCATAGACGCTTCCACTGCAAGTACAGTGATTACAGGGTTGTATATTTGGGAGCATTTACGGGCAGCCATTATGGAGATAGGTGTTGAGCATGTGGTGCAGGTGGTGACAGATAATGGCAGCAATTGTGTGTCAATGGGTGCCATGTTAGAAGATGAGTTCCCTAAGATTGTGTGGACACCCTGTGCCTCACATTGCCTTGATCTTTTGATCGAGGACCTAGGGAAGATACCTTGGATTGATGCCATCTTCTCCACAGCCCGCAATATCGTGAAGTTTGTCACGAAGAGACACAAAGTCCTCAACATCTATCGGGCTTACAATGACCTTCACCTATTGAAACCTCCAGCCACAAGGTTTGCTTACATATTCATAGTGGTGGAGAGACTTGTGCAAGTGCGCCAGGGCTTGTTGCACACGGTTGTGTCTCAGGAGTGGGGAGATTTAAATGATAGAGACCAAGCAAAGTCTATCAAATTTGTCTGCATGATCATGGATGAGTCTTGGTGGAATCAAGCGGAGGCATTAATCAAATCGATTAATCCTATCTACACGGTGCTTCGCATCATGGACATGGAGGGAAGCACATTAGGACTCTTGTACAAGTTTATGGACAAGATTGAAGAGACCCTCAACAGAAACACTTCCCTATCGCCTGATAAGTAAGACTTTTTACTTTTGTAATATGTATAATTATTGCAGTTACTAAATCGCAATTTGTTATCATGAAGCCTGGAACTTTCAGATATATATTATGTATGTACTATTATCTATAGTCTATGAATTTTGCATGCATAATGCATTCTAATTTCTTGTGGCATGATTTAGGATTGAGTCCATCCGTGCTACATGGAATAAGCGGTGGAATTGGTTCCACCGCCCAATCCATGCGGTGGCACATGTATTGCATCCCCTCTGGCGCAGTCAAGAGCAATATGAGAATGACGAGTTGGAGAAGGGGATGCAACAGTATCTACAAAATTGGACGGGTGGTGACTTGGAGATGCAACGAAGAATGGAGAATGAACTTCTATTGTTCTGCAATCACAGCCTCTTCTTTGGTCCACCTACCGCTAGACTCCAAGAGAGACAGTTGCAACCTGTCTCCTGGTGGGAGAAATATGGCAACTTGTAAGAGACAAGTTACAATGCCACTAGTTAGAGCTTAGTCGTTAAGTAATTTGAAGTTTTATCTACTATAAATATGTTTAAAGTTATCAAGTTCCTGATACTTCTCTGCTTAATTAGCTTACGACAGAAACACCTTGCTATACGTGTTCTCTCACAGGACTGCAGTTCCGGTCCTTGTGAGAGAAACTGGAGCACTTGGGCCCTCTTTCACACAAAGAAGAGGAACAGATTGAGTACGGCTCAATTGGAGCGGTTGGTGTTTTGTCATTGCAACCTCCGTCTCCTTGAGTTCACCGCCGGCTGCCCCGAACCTCGCCAAGTGAATGTAGACAAGGTGGACGTAAAGAAGATGAAGGCCATACCAGATATCCCACGGGAGGAGCTGGACATATACACCATGTTGTATGAGGAGCTGTCAGCACCAGCACACCACACACAATCATACACTTAACCATCTGGAGATGGTGCTAGTACTTCAATTGCACCCGTTGGTCCTGATCCCGATGTTGATGATTCTTCTTCAGACAATGACACAGATGCCTCAAGCTCATCTGAGGTGGCAGAGGATGACGATGACGAGGAGTCCATGGATGATGCAGATGATCAGTAGTGATGTACCTTGGTCCTTGTCACTTGACTACGACTGTATAGACTACAGTGCTAGCCTACTCCTAGTCATGACACTTATGATGCATCATGCATGCAGCCTGTAGGCTGCAGCATGATGCATCTTGATTCCTAGACTATGTTATTTCTTTTTTTATGATAGCAGATACAGTACTTACTACTGAGTATACTTTGGACCTTGGTGCCAGGTGGCAGCTGCTTTTTTTTATATCATCCATGGGTGCTTTTATTTTGAGTCTTGCATGACTCATGAGTCATGATCATGAAATTTGTGGATCATGAATCATGATCATCTATGGAGTCTGGACATTGGATGCTTTCAAGTTCCAAGTTTCAAGTTTCAACTTGTGTGCTAAGTTTAAAGTACTTCAAACTTCTAAATTTCAGATTCTTATAATGCCAAACTTGTTAGTCATGATACATGTTGATTTCAGATTATTGAAGCATCATTGAAGAATTTAGAATCATAGAGGCATGAATGATGCATTGCACTCTATTGATAATTATATTATGTATAAAAAATAAATTTTTATACATAAATTGTATCATATTGCCGTTTCTTCCGTTTCCGTTTTGGTGGGGGCCGGAAACTCCGTTTCGGGCTGGCAACTGTGCCCTGCTTAAACTCAATGGAAAGACACCATACCAACAATAAATAATTAAACCCACACAAACAATTATCAACCCGGCAAACAAATTGGACTTATAGCAGAAGATTCTTGATTAATGCCAGCCTGATGCAACTGAGTTTCACTTTTCTGGTTCAAAAAAGTTTACAGATTTAGGGTCTCTCTCTACGCCTAACACATACCCCTCCCATTTTTACAATTTCTTCCCTCACAAACATGACCCCAAAAAGGAATTTAAGTACAATTTTGTGAAGGATATATCGAAATGCTATTGGCATCCAATGATGTGAATAAAACCTGGGACATGGTCATAGGATGCTAGCCTTTCAGTCATTTCCTGTTTAGGTTGTTTCTCACTCCATGTGCGCTCTTTATGTGAGTGTAGGTGCCTTTAAGAGACTATGCCAAAATGTTGAGGGCTAGAGAGGGTTACAACCACCCCACAGCTCACTTCCTCCTTTTCATTGATCTGGGCTCCCGAGAGTTTACCCACATTGTTCATTACTATTGATAAATCCATAATCTAGGACTAATGCCCATGTTTAGGATGCATCTGGGCAGGCGATGAGGGACTGAGAGTAGCGTCTTGGACGGGCGTGCCAGGTAAATGGGTGCCATTGGGGCATGGCAACCAATATACTTACGGCACACAGCTGAGAAACTAGACAGGGGTGCAAGAGATGTTTCAAGCTACGTTCCTAGCCCATGACAACCCCCTCCCCAACGAGTGGGGAAAATACACACAGAGGTGAAGAGGGGAAACAAAATTTCATGACAAAGCTAGCTGGCAACACAAAGTTACCTCTGTTGTGAAGTGTGTACACGCCAAAGGCTCAAGGTACTCATTAAAGGTGCTTTTGTAAAATCCATCATACTCTTCCTTTGTCACCTCCTTTGGACTACGCATCTGAAACATGCAAATATAAAGTTATAGCATCAAACAATCCTGCAAGCATAACTTCTAAAAAAGTTGGCACCTTGTAGTTACATCAAAACCTCATTGCCTACCCAGATTGGTTTTGTTTCATTAATCAACTCCCAGTCATAATACCTCTCTATCTTCGTCTTTGTTTTCTCCTGCACCATAAACAAAAATTAGCTATTCCAAAGGAAGCCAAACTTGCAATATGTACGAGAAAGGTAACCAATGCAGTACGGCAGACCTGAGATTCACCACCTTGTTCACTTGTTTCGGCTTCCGTAGCGTCAGTATCCTGAGAGTCAAGATACATTAAATATCTATTATCCTCACCCACGTCATAGTGTTCATCAAACAAACTTATGTAAATTTCGTGTCTTATAAAACCACCTATTCAGATGAGTATTATGACAAGAGGCCAGGCATAATAAGGAGTGGTAATAAATGGTGATCCAGGAAGAACAGTATAAAACCTAACAGTTGTGTTAGAACTACCACCTGGATAGTGTATTCTATAAGGGCACAGTTATAACCTAAACTAACAAAACAAGGCTGCTTAAAAGTTGAGTGACTTAATGTGACTGCCTAATCCCAAGGCTGTGCCACAAAATTAACCATAATCCAGCACTGCAAGAAAATCAATGATACATACCTCAACTGTTCGAGTCTTTTCCATCCACAAGTATATAGGAAAAGAGATGAACTGAGAGTAGCTTTTAACAAGATTTTGAATCCTGACCGCATCAGCATATTCAAACTTCTCATCGGGCTGCACGTACAACAAAAAATGAGAGCTAAGCAGTTCCTTTCCTTAATCAAATCATGTCAAATGAATGATAAGACAAAGCATGCCCTGTCCTATTTGCATGATTTTAGAGTGTACCTTTAGATGCAAAGTTATGCAAGTGCCTCTTATCAAGAGCTTCTCAGGATTAGTCTCTTCTCTAATCACATAGGAACTACTGTCAGCTTCTCCCTCCCAAACATATTGCTTATCAGATTTGGGGCTCCTCGTGGACACGGTCACCTACACGAAGAGAGCAACTGTCACAAGCCAAACTTGAATAATGAAAATGATTTCCTTATGCAAAGCTGCAAGTATCACAGAATATTCACTTTGGTAAGCATTCCTCACATGTTTCGTGTAGTCTAATACCTCAGCATAATTAATCATCCTACATGTTCATTGCACAGCATAAACATATGTGAAGCGAAGAAGGACTTTTGCAGTAGGCATGGCCTTCCACGATGGTCTGCATCTTTCTCACTATGCCTTCAACATGGCCAAGCTGTCCCTTTAGCAGCTAACCCAAGTGCAACGAAAATGCGGACAGACTCAATGCAGAAATTAAACGAGTGCTAGAAAAAGTAGTCAAAGGAATAAGCGAATGGGCCTTCTTGAGGCACATACCAGATAATAGCTAATTATAGGCTAGCAAAGCACCTGCCCAAAACGAACCCAGAACCAAACAAAGCAATGTGACTCATCTACCAGATCTAGCAAGGTAGGCCACGTGGCTGCCTCCTCAGCTTAGCAGCCTCAATCTACTGGCTATACAATACATAACAGGCCTACAAGTTTATATTAGATGCTAATCCATCATCACTATGCACAAGGTGAAGCTTCTTGGATGCACCAACTGTCCCATCCTTTGGAAATGAGAAACGGTGCATTTTGCCAGACAAGCATCCCTCACAACCATGTTTAACCGGTGCATGCATGTGTGGGAGAGCAACCACCATGTTTTGAGAATGCATTTTAACCAAGCTTCTATAGTTGAGGTGACCCAACTTCACATGCCATAAGTGGGAATCTGAAATTTCAGATTCAGCCACCAAATTTGTCTCTATAGCAGGCTGTTTGTCATAAACATCAAGATTATGTAGCCCAGAAGAAAGTGACCCAGTAAGTACTATGATGTCGTCGTACCAGTTGTCATACACGGCACATCGATAACCATCAAAGAGAGCCCAAAAGCCATTCAAGGATATGGCTCTCTTTTATACCTGGGACAAACAAAACGTCCATGAGCGTGATCGTATCACCTGAAACTGAAGTGATCTTGACCTGGCCAATCCCTTTCACGGGATATGATGCATTGTTGGCACATGTCACTGTGCCACCATGTGGAGCAGCCCCAATGTCTAAAAGAGTGATTTGCAAGAAGTGATGTGCTTAGAAGCACCACTGTCAAAGCACCAATCTGACTTAGAACCTAAGACAGAGAAGGCATGCTTCTCTAGATGGTACTGGCATGTCATCGTGAAAGCCCACTCATGGTGAGCAATGTTTGCTGCCTCATGACCATGATCTGTGGCACCAGCAGTAGTGACAGCAAGTCCCTTTTGCTGCTTTTTCTTTTCAGAAGCGATGCGCTTGTGACATTCAAAAATGTCATGTCCTGGCTTCCGGCAGTAATTACAACGTTTGCTGTTTTTCTTTTTTGCATCAGACGGGGCAGGATTAGATGAGTGTCCAGCAGTAGATGATCCTCCAGAAGGCTTGGGTTTGCTGTAATTTTGCTTATACCTAGATGAATCCAGGAACATTCCCAAACTCATCCTTTAAAAACACAACATAGTGCAATTTCAATCTCACGATAGTCACTCATAAAATTGAAACCATAAACTCCATCACACATAGCAGGGACTAGCTACTATGACATCCCCACTGACATCATCAGCACCCAACAGTGGGTGTAGACCATAGTATAAAAGTATGCTCTCACACATACAAATCCACACACCCACACATACTTGAGCATCCATTTATACAAAGTCTTCGTACTGAGTTTGCTGTAATTTTGCTTGTTCTTTCCCTTATTTTTGTGATTAGCGACAAGCTTGATTTGCAATTTGAGAAGCAGCATGATTTGTGCGACTCTGCTCTTTCTATAGGAGAAGGGAAACAAGTTGGTCGAAAGTATAAGTGTTGGGATTGCCCATGGCAACCAACCTCAATGTAGTAGCAAACCCCTGGTAGGACTCAGGAAGTCCATTGAGTGTCATGGACACTACCTGAGCATCTGAAATAATTTCATCCACATTAATGAGCTGCTCTTGAAAATCCTTGATTTTTGTGATGTATGCATCCATGCTCTCCCCCTCTTCCATTTTGACATTCTCCAATTGCCTGCGTAAGAAAGCAACACGTGCCTCATTGCGAACCTGGTAAAGGTGAGCCAAGATGTCCCACGCAGCCTTTGATGTTTTGCAAGACCGAATGTGAGGAATGATATGTCTCGACTGAAAAAGCAATGATAGAATGTGCTTGGGCATCTCTACCATCCCATCTGGCCTGTTCTAGTGTAGGAGGTGTAGCTGGAGTAGTAGTAGATCAAGAGGTGGCTGTAACAGCTGCACCAGCGATGGCAGAAGATCCACAAGTGGCTGTAGCAGCTACACCACCTGTAGCAATAGCAGAAGTGGAAGCCACAGAGGAAGGTCGAAGATCTGATCCTGAGACAATCCCCCCAAAAATTTGGAAACCAGCAAATGTTTCACCATGTATGACCACATGGGATAATTGGGTCCATCAAGCTTGTCCTCAGCTGAGAACATACACATCCAATCATTGCTTCCCATGGCAAAAATAAATCCCTGAAGGAAAAATGGGCGATCAAGAGTAGCCTCAAGGGTTTTGCTACAAAATGAGCTGGCTGTCCAAAAATGACAACACCTGTCAAGCAATGACCAACCAAAAATTGACTACTCAAACAATGAGCTAAATGCACGTGTTGTCCCCAAAAAAATGACCTTCAAAACAATATATGTCCAACCAAAGGACCCCCCTACCAAAGATAGCTGTCTTGCAAATACAAATGTCTGCAAATGTATCCAATGATCAATTGAACTGTAAATGTCCCAGATGGAGGCTGTGTGCCTCAAATCTGACAAGACAAGAAGCCCAAATCAAGGGACAAATGCATAATATACGCAAATTGAGGTGAATAAAGCAAATGTCACTGCAATGGACAGAAAATCTAGCAAAAGCCCAAAAAATCTGAGAGGGCAAATATGTCAAAAAGAGGGCAAATTGGGAAAAGCCCCAAATTGTGCTGCAAGTTGCAAATGTGATTCAATGTGCTGGAGGAAGGCCGAATGACTGAAAAGAGTCCAGATTTGAGCAAAAAACCTCTAAAAACTATTCAAAAATAATCGAAATCAGCTTCTAACAAGTCGTACGGATTCCTGGCAGCATCGCGCACATGTCCTTACAAGTCCATACGGACGTCCGTACAACTGTACGATCAAAAAATTTCGGCCGAGATGGTGCGAGATAGAGTCGCTTGTATGCGGGCAGCTCAAATTTTTCAAAAAACGTTGAAATTGGACCTCAAAAAGTCAAAACAGTCGCTGGACTGTTTTTCTGCTCAAAAAATAGGTTTCTGGCGATGAAATGAGGCACCGGACTAAGCTGGAGCAAACTGGCAGGTAGGAGCAATGGGAGAGCACGAGGGAAGGCAGGTAGGAGCAAGAGAACCTACTCTACTACCACTGTTGGATGCATGAAGCAATGGAACAGGAGTGGAGTGTGGGAAGCAAACAACGACCTGGAGCAAAACACAGTACTGCTCAAATGGATAAGAGGAAAATACAAGGGTGGTGGCCTATATGGCCCCCAAGTCAACCATGTGGTTGACCAGAGAAGTCAACTCATAGAGTTGACCTGACCTACAAGGCTCATACCAAGGCTAAGTGCTAACATACGTGACATCTTTGCTTCCTATCACAGAGATACCACAACTGCTGGATATGTCCTCGGTGCTTTCGCACAGTCTTCTGAGAGCTTTCAAAGTGTGCTTTTGAGTTTTTGAGATCAGCAGATTAGCTTAGCTTAGTTTAGCACGCAACAAGGGCCTTAGCGATCCCTTTGCTTCAGCCCATGGCGGCTTGTATGAGCTATTCTATTGATTGTACTTTGTCTCATAGGCTCGTGAGGCCTCTCGAAGAAGTTGAAATAACTCTCTCTCTCTCTCTCTCTCTCTCTCTCTCTCTCTCTCTATATATATATATATATATGTATGCATGTATGTATGTATGTATCCCAGAAAGCCTACACTTGCTTTGTAGAATTTCGGAAGGCCTTTGACGCAATCCCACAAGCCCGCATAATTTAGGAGACTCCAAGAGACATTATCTAGGGGGTGATAAGCTTACATCAATTACTTTGAGGGAGAGTATGCAGCCTTAGACGCCTGTTAGAATGCATTGATAGCACGATCAAAGTAAAGCAAGGATGATGCCTCTCGTCGACACTCTTTAGGATCACAACTTTCATTGATCACCAAGGAGAGAAGGGATCCTTGCTTGCCAATGTGAGGATGCAGATACTGCTATACGCACATGACATAGTCCTCATATCTTCTATAACGCCCGGAAACAAAGGCACCTAGACACTCTAAAGGTGTTAACATAGAGAGAGAGAGACCTCGCAATCGGCAAGACCAAGGTTATGATCTTCAACGCCTCAAGGGTAATGCTTCCTCGACATAGCCTCAATTACCAAGGGAGGCCGGTTGAGATCTTTAAAGTCTTACACCTATCTCAAGACAGTCTTCACGATGATTCATGCAACCAAAGCACGATTCACATGAAGGCAAGGAGATCTAGCTCGACTAGAGCGACAGTGCTTTCAGGCACACTTCTAGGACCTTCCAACGAGGGGATGACTATTCGATATACTTGTGATGCCGGCAGCTATGTATGCAACACCCTTCTAGGGGGGTGACCTATCGGCAACCAATTGACGGAGATTCAAGAGGCCACAGGTGATTACGGGCTCATGGATGATTCGGACTAAGCCATGGGTCCCTCATCAAAATGGAAAGGTAGAGTTTGCCATGACACCATTCTAGATTGATGCCATCTTCTAGATGGTGACATATCTCACAGGGTTTGGGAACATGTCTTCACAGGGTTTGATTCTTGCCTAGCTCGAGACTACTAAGGCTAACACTAGAGTCATCCACACGATTAGCAAAGGGCATATGCATATCTAAATGGTTTGGCAGTCAAGGTATTCATATGGACTGCCTCTCTCCCTTCCAGAATAGCTTGGATGCCCCGTCTCGCAAGATAAGATCAATCATATCACACGGTTAGATCTACTCGAGCTCTAGACACCAGGAATTCCCCACCAAGATCCAATTCTACCATGACCACTACTTGAGAGTATCAGAGAATGAATTGATTATCAAACCCCAATACCTGGAGGACGGAGGAGTCTCACATGTATTGAGGATCGCCATCGAGCAGATGCGAGTCTCTTCCCATCAGCCAAGGATTGAGGCAAGGAGAGCCACACGCACGCCTGGAGAGCAACGGATCTAAAAGTTATGCATACTGGCAAAGGTGGAGACTAAGAAGCACTTCTTATGTACCTCCTATGAGATCCGAGGACGGTGCCATTCACTCTTTCAAAAGAGACTGGGCTTTAGGCCACTCTTCCAGTGGATCAACTTTCGTGACAAGGTTTGCATCAACCTCTATCTAATGAAGATGCGGCACCACACAGAAAGCCTATTTTAACAAATCAGACAGTAGATAACACTACCACAAAAAACTAAGATATATTGAACACAGTAACACTTCTATGCAATCGTCAGGACATAGTGTAGAGGTGGTGGAGATATGCGACATAGAAGCAGTAAAAAGAGATACAGAGTGACTAAGCCAAGGACATAGAGACCCCACACAATACAGAAGGTGATCAAATCACGCACGATGGAGGTTCAGCCCATCTCATCCCTCCTCAAAGGGGATCGTCTGAGTCAAGGTGTCACTCTCGATATGGCCCATGAAATACAAAGATCATGAAGACCAAACCCGCCACAACGAGAGACGACTCGACAGACACAGATACTAGACATCTTCACATCCCATGATCCATCGGAGAGCCACCACGGCACCAGGCTACTTTTTTTTTGGCACTAGTTTTGTGTGGTTTTTGATTCTATAACCATAGCACCCAATAAGAGTGTGGGAGTTAAAGGCCACTGTGCCTTAACCCCGGTTATGTACAATGCTCAAACACACATATATATGGATGACATAGAAGATTAGGGTGTTTTGCACCCACTAAAACTTGTGTGGCTCTCTTCTAGCTATCCCTCTCTCTCACCCTCTTCCGTTCCGCTTCCGTTGAGAGCACTCTCAATTGGTATTAGAGCCTGAGTAGCTTATCTGATGCTTGTGAGTGGTCTAGCTGAGACCATGTGTGAGCCTGGAGCTCGAAGTCTGCTGCTACAACTATGTGGGAGGATAGAGCAAGCCTGTGGGTGCTTGTTTGAGCTGTCCAGGTGGTATTGAAACCTTGTAGAAGCTTGCAAGTGGATTCTGGAAGTCTCTATGAGTGGTTTTTGCGAGCCTGCAAGTGGTTTTGGAGCAAAAAGACGTTTTTTGATGATTCCCATGTTCCTTTCGAAGACTGAGAATCTGGAATGACTTGCAAAGGCAACCATTGCTTGCTTTTGGAGTCCATTGCACTTCGGGCCTTTATTCTTGAATTTGAGTTCATTTCGTTGGATTTATTTATGACTCACTATCTCTACTTTAACGTTTTTCTGCCAGTGCGTTGAAACTCAAGTTTGAAGCAACCATTCGCAGATCTGTCAATTCCAGTGGCCTCAGAAGGTCCTAAAACTTTTGTGTTGCTCATCATTCACACTCCAGTGAAGTTTACAAACAGATCGGTTTGCTAAAACACTTTCCAATCTGTGTGTTGGACCCGGTGATTGGGACCATGGTTTTCGAAACTGTCTGTTCCATTGCATTCCAGAGACCTGAAAAACCCTATCTGTCAGCTCTTGCGCAATTCCGTGGAAATTTTGAGAAGTTTCATCTTTCTGGGACGTCGAATCAGATGTTTCTCTCTCAAAAATCCATTGAAAGGTCGAATCTTAGGCTTCTAAGGTTTCATTTACAGGTCAATTGTAAGGGTTGACTCCCCGAAATACATCTTGCACAAACAGGAAAAGGCTCCAAAAGCGCTGCAAGTACTCTTGGATTGTACCGGTCTGCGACAAGGCATAGAATTCAGCCAAGTACTGATCCAAGACGAGTGGGGATACGAATGTAGTGACCATGAATTCTTTGATCCCTTCCAGGTGATTGGCCACTAAGGCGAATCCCACATGTATCGCCACCATGTGTGGGCATAGTCATGCATATGCATACCTGCAAAAATGATGCGCTCCTCATCGTGCTTTGGGTAGAAGCGAAAATAATTTTCCAGCTTCATAAGCCACTCCTCCAGCTCATTAGGTATGCAAGTGTCCCCTTTGAACTTATGCACTGTGAGTTTGTCCTTAATATCCTTGGCTACATAATTCTTGTGTGTATAGCCTCCACAATACGGGCATCATCACACTTGAGGTTCACAAGGACATCTCAAATTTGAAGGCCTCAGGTAGGGCCTTATATGAACGCAAAGAATCTACCAGCATGTCATCAAAAGTGGCTTGCTGCCCACTACCAACCCCTTGTTGCGTAGTAGCTGCTACCATCTGATGCATTGGCTGCGACTGGCTATATGTGCTTGTTGGCGGAGCGATAGGTGCATGAACCCCGGGCTAAGTCTCTCTACCAAATGCATCTCTCCGAAATGATGGCATGCCAAAGGGCTGAGAAGAGAACTGGCCTCTCTCCCAAGGGTGTGGGCTGCCATATAAACCCAAGCCAGCTCCAGGCGTCCTCATTGGTGCGATGAAAGAAGCACTAACCAGATGCACACCAAAGGGTCAGCCCAAAAGAGACGGCTCAGCCTGCATAGATGTAGAAAGCTGTGAGCCAAAAGATGGCCTGACATCCTACAAAAAGGTGCTCTGTGGCACAAAAAATGCATCATCTAAGTCCAATAATCCCCATGCTGGGGTACATGCAACGGTCCAGAAGACTAATGCTCATAGGCACAACGGGCATCTGCCATAAAACTCATGGGATTCGCAATTGATTTCGAAGCTGGTCGTTGAGGCACCACTAAGAATGAGAAGCACAATGACCCTTGGAAGGAGCTCTGATACCAATGCAATGAAAGGGACAAGGGGCAAATTGGAGGAGGGAGAGATAAGAAGAGGGAGGAAAGATAAGTGTGGAAAAGGGGAAAGAGGGAGAGGAAGAGAGAGATTGGGAGAGAAAGGAGAAGGAAAGAGAGAGAGAGAGAGAGAGAGATTGGGGGAGAGAGTGTAGGGAGCACGTAGAAGGAAGGTGGGAGTAGATGGGATTAGATGTCACATCCAAAAGTACATAGTAGGGGGTGAATGGGAACTTATATAGTCCCTCCACATTCTCGACCTAAAAGGGCCTCTAACTTTGCCCTTATTACAACCTAGTCAACAGTATGAGTATTGTCGTGTATTACTGGGCATTAGATAGTATGCTCGCCGGCTGTTCTTCCTTAAAGGCACATTGACCTTTAAGTGGGAGATTGTGGGAGTTAAAGGCCACTGTGCCTTAGCCCAGTTAAGCCAAACACATATATATGTGGATGACATAGAAGATTAGGGTGTTTTGCACCCACCAAAACTTGTGTGGCTCTCTTCTCGCTCTCCCTCTCTCTCACCCTCTTCCATTCCACTTCCGTTGAGAGCACTCTCAAAGAGCCTTAGCGAGCCTTTGCCACAGCCCACACAGACTTGTATGAGTCACTCCTATGATTGTACTTGGTCTCATAGGCCCACGAGGCCTCCTGAAGATGGTAACCTGTGCATGTGTGTGCACACGTGGTGGCACAGCTAAACGAGTACCACGAAGGGTTGGCAATGAAACACGAGCGCCAAGGATAAGAATCAACGATGTACAAAAGGAGCACGGCTAGAGAAGGCACTCGAGAGGAATTCACACTATTCAAATGAAGAGAGGCAGTGGCTAACAAGCACCTGAGCTTGTTGAGAGGCCATGAGGAGAGCCATTGAGAGGATAATTGAAGGTGCATTGGATCAAAAAGGACAGAGAGTCAGTGTGTGTGTGCGCAATGCGTGTTTTGCTAACAAAAGCTAATAAATAGTGTCAACGCTATTAAAATTATCACCCCTGTGATCACCAATCGCTCCTAGTGAAAGAAAACAGGAAACCGGGAATCCTGCTAGACTGCAGCGCCCTCCAAAGTTTCACAAAGGATTTAGATGGAAATTGCTGCAAACTGAAATTCCAACCCTCGCTAGAATGAAGCAACTGAACTGCAAACACACAATGACATACCTTTGTAAGACTAGAATGAGTCCAATCATGCAAATTTAGATTTTTTGATGTTCTAAAGATCAAAAATCTACACAGAAAATAAAAGAGAAAATAAAAGAGAATATGAAAGAGAGGAAAAAAGAGGTAAACAAAAACTTTTATGAAAAACAAAAGGAAGACATACTTAGCAAGCAAAGCAGCACTTATCTCGTCATCAGTGCAAACACACAATGACCCCAAATATAGCAAACCCTAACTGAGGAGAGTGTGAACCATACAAAGGCAGGAGTAAGTATTGTGTGCTTAGGTACAACAAATTATCTGTACCTTTTCAGCAACCAAAAATGCAGAGTAGAACCCAACACCAAATTGACCAATCAGATTGTTATCCCCTGGCGTCTCCTTATTATC